>NC_046987.1:6170782-6493282 GCF_009769545.1 Cyclopterus lumpus
ATGTACTGGGATCAGAGCACTGGTCCCGTTCTACCAAGCGGTTCTATTCTAGCCAACCTGGTGGCTGGATTTATACCCAGAGTCGAATTGCAGCTCGGATCAATTTGTTTACCTTGACAGACAGTACACTGCTCTGGTTGAGACAGGAAGCAGGCTGGCCTGCTTACTCTAAAGTAACTGTATTTCAAATACAAGTAACAGAAATACTGCTAACAAAAATCTCTACATGTAACCCTTTCAAATATTAAATAGTTATTATCACTAGAGCGGATTGTAGCCACTGTTGTCAAATGGACAGCTATACAATGCAGTTAAAGTCTGAAGTAGATATTACAGGACCCTGGACAGCTACACAATGCAGTCACAGCTTGACCACACGCAGGTGAAACTTGGATTAGACGTTTCAGTGCAACGGGTAGCCACGGTGTGCATGTCCAGCTTGAAGGAAATATTCCAGAACTGTGGACATCTAAAACATGCAGGTGAAGGTCAGTATGTGGCTTCAGCTTGTAGAAATAATTATTATCACTCAGATTTAAAGAACAAGTAAAATAGCTCTAGTTGCAATTTGCATGATATCCATTTACGTTATGAATGGACTATAACTGCAACTGGAGTGAAATGTCAATATATTATTATTATTATTATTACATCAAGAGAAGCGACACAAGGGTTTGAACTGAGTGAGCGAGACGTAATTCAAGCTGTAGCCTACAAGCTTGAATTAATTTCAGGGCCAGGGACAGCTACACAGTGCAGTTACAGCTTGAAATACACATTTGAGGACCAGGGACAGCTACACAATACAGTAACATCTTGAAGCACACATTTCAGTGACAGCTACACAACACAGTTACATCTTGACGTACACATTTCAGGACCAGGGACAGCTACACAACACAGTTACAGCTTGATGTACATATTTCAGGACCATGGACAGCTACACAACACAGTTACAGCTTGATGTACATATTTCAGGACCATGGACAGCTACACAACACAGTTACAGCTTGACGTACACATTTCAGGACCAGGGACAGCTACACAACACAGTTACAGCTTGACGTACACATTTCAGGACCAGGGACAGCTTAGACGTCCCTCGATTCTTGACAGTCAAACTGCTGACCAACTCTGATGCAATAATAAATCATTTGTATTGAATATTTAATCCAAGGCTCTTGATTCAATACACATTCTCAATCTAACGGTTGACTAAATATTGCAGCAGAGCTAAGTCATGATTAAAACAAAAAGTAAGTGATGTGAGATAACCCCTGCCCTATAGGGATCCTTTCAGAGTGGACGTGTTGGTGCGACATTGCTGCAAAGTCAGATACAATCGAAGAGTGAAACCCATGCAATTTCAGTCCAAACGCAAAGCGCTGCGTAGTCTCGTATTAGCTGAGTACCGAGAGGCTCAGCGTAAACCCCTGGAAGTATAACAGACCTCGGCCATCTCAAGATATTTTTCACTGGCAGTTCTCACCGTTTGCTTAAGGATATTTCTTTTGTGGAAATGTCCAAATAAAGTATAATCCTTGTTGCATTATACGAGAGCGCCAGCTGCGGCACTACGGGCATGTGACACGATTCCCTGAGGCTGACCCGGCCCACAGGATTCTCTCTCCGTGAGACCCTGTTGGGTGGAGGAGACCTAGTGGTCGCCCATGTGCCTCGTGGCTTCGTCAGGTTGATCGTTACTGCGGTGGGATGGGGCTGGGACGAGTGTCCGCCTGGAAGGTGGCCATACGGAGACCCCGGGAGTACCGTCGGAAGGTGGACGCAGCAACGCGCTGCCTTGCCCCCATACCTGACCTTGTTCCATGCAGCTGCATATCCCCATTCAAGGGTCAGTTGGTATTACCCTGGCTGGCAACAGAGGGACCAAAAACTGACTAGATTAAATGATGCATTTAATTAATAAGGTTGGGATCAAGAAGCCAGAGATCAGTTTTGGTCCATGCCAACGGTGGCTACATTTAGCCTAGCTTGTTAGCGCATGCCATCTGTTTCACACAAACGCAGATTAACGCTGCACAGCAGGCGCAATCTGCGGGTACATTTTACTGGTTTAGTACTGTATGGGGCGGCTTTTCAGTCCATCGTATTTCCTCGGGGAAAAACGGTTGAGTCTAGTGATCCAAACTAACGAGGGTACACTGGTGGTGTGCGGGGGTTTTCTTTAGTCAATTATCTTGGAATTCAATTAAAACCACAAGCAACGGTGTTTCTCTCTGTGATGTGCGACCCATTTCTATTTCCCCTCCATGTGCGTTGCCTCCGTGTAACGTGTCTCATTAAACGTACCACATGTCAGCACTACATAACCTGTCAGCCACATCGGCAGCGAAGGATCCTGTGTGTTAAAGTGGAAACACCTTCTGAAACGGAGGTCTTGTTATTCACATGTTTTGTGCTCCCAAACTAGAAGCTGCCAAAGCATAATTAATATTGTTTTCTTTGTATTCTTCTGCTGTCAAAATCACGACAGCTCAGGGTATTTCATTTGTTGTTTTCCAGATGTGATGCTGTTCATCAATGCACATGCTTCTTTCTGTTCTTATTTTAGTACTCTGATCACGTGGTAATTGTTAATTTCTTTTTTTTTAAATTGGAAATGAAGATTCACTAACATGTACTATTAGTATTCTGAATTGTGTTACTTAACTAAATCCCAATTTAAATTGAAATATGGGTTGTTGACGTTTCGCCTTATAAAGTCAAACATCATTGCCACTGTTTAAAAGTGTCTTTTCTTTCACATCACTCCTTCGGTAGGCGGACGACTCTGGCTAGTTAAAGTTGAGCCATCTGCTTTACAAGCAGAGATCACTTCCAAATCACTGCACCACACTCGGCGAGCTTTTACACCAAATACTATAAAAAAAACATCCAGCTAATTCTAGCTCTTGGCAGCAATTTTTTTTATTTTTTTTTATCTCCTATTCTTTTTACTTGGCACTAACCTGAGCTCAGCAAGCTGCTACTCACCAGCAAACACTCCACAATCTGATGGCTTGCTATGTTTAGCTGAAGGATGTTGACATGGCTTCAGGCCGTTGCCAGTAATTTCAGGGAATGTAGACTCAGGATACTCTTATAATATTGAGCCCAGTTGATTATGTCTTATTACCAAACAAGTAGTAGAGCAATATCTTAGTAGACTGAATGGAAGTGAAACCGAGCTGTTTGTTTAAGGATGAAAGTAGATTAGAAATATCTGCTGCAACACATTTTTAAATAAGAGAATGTCATATCAAAGTAAAATCTGTACTGAGATGAAGTATATAGTTCATTCAGGCATTGAGTCTCAAATACTAACACTTGAAAGTAATGATCCTGGTGGAAACGGTTTCCTTAGAAATCCTTTTTTTTCCCGTGGAGCTGGGAAACGAATCCCCCCCCCCTCCGGTTCTGCCCACCCTCAATCACACAAAGGTATCATGATGGCCAATTCTTTTGTGATTTCCACAAAAGCAGAGATGTTTATGAACAAACTGTTAATTGTCATAAGACACAGGCGCATACTGTATCACATATCACAGGCGGTGCTGAGGGGCTTCCGAGGCCTGTTCAGTAATCCGTCCATGTTTAATCCTCTGGTCCCCGATGACAAGATAACAGCAGATATACTAATTTGCTTCATGTGGTGTACAGTTATTGGAGAGCCTGAGCGTTGACCTGTTTTTTGATGAGACTACATCGACCCTTTACATTAATTTAAGCTGATGAGTATTGCTGGAAGTAGGTTGTGATTATAGATGAAATAAAATGTCCTGAGTGTGTCCAATGTGTCTTTGAAAATTAAGAACAAGTTACCCCTATGGTAAAGCTTTTTTTAATAACCTAACAAAATCACTGTATTACAAATGACCTTTTACCTTATGGATATCAAGTAGCATCGGACACGCTGACATGCTAACGTGTTTTAGGCAAAGAGCAGTCGGCCAAGAACATGGGGATGGAGGCATGTAATAAGAAAGACCATTTGGTTTTATGAGCTCATAACAATGAGGAAGTCCTTCATTAGTAGATACCAACAATAGTAGTACAAATTATAATTAGTCACGTGTCACTGTAATTATTCCTTAATGTTCTTAGTTAAACTGAGGTGTTTAAAGCAATGTGAACTGACCATGTTGACAAATTAATAACTTGATTGATTGTATTTTATATCTAATTTCTGTTTCATCTATTTCTCCAAAATGTGACCGGTCAAATTAATGCAAAACACAAAATTCTCTCCACTTCTGTAAATCAATGGGACACACTCATGGAACACTGTGTGTGTGTGTGTGTGTGTGTGTGTGTGTGTGTGTGCGTGTGTGTGTCTGTGCGTGCGCTATCAATACCCTTCGGGGCTGTTTGTCCCTGCTAATGAGCTGTCTTTTTCAGAGAGTTGTTTTATGCAAGTTGTGTTAGTTATTATCCATATGCTCTATATGTACACACACCATCGTTGTCTCTCAGCTGCATTAGCCTCCCTCGACCTTTAGTCTGACAACAAAATGTTGACTTTATCTTCGCCCACATTAGAACGATAGGGTTCAGATGGAAAATTGGCATGGTGGCCATAAGCCCAGTATCTCGACTTACGATCCACTTATCTGCACGGCAACACGTACAATGCACTGTACGTGTTGCCGTGCAGAAAACGGATAAATGTGCCGTGATTTAAAAGATAAGATACAGAAAGTAGTAGCATAGTAGGAGCGTGGATTCATAAAACACAAACACTACGAGAGCTTCCCACAGACTGCAGGTACCAAGTACATGCAAAAAAAACCTCCTATGTAGGCATCTACACACACACACGTGCGCGCGTGCACACACACACACGACTCAGCAAGTGGGCCGATAAAAGGATGTACAACATTACTGCAGCTGCCCTCTGAGAACGACAGCGAAAGCGTGACTCAACTGTTTAGCAGCACCTTTTTACTCGCACATTTACAAGAGATTAACTGGGCAGAGAGAGACAAATATACATGAACATATACATATACACCATAATAATAATAATAATATTATAACTTTATTGTACGCCTGATAGTCATTTCTTAGGAACATTTCAGGGTATGTTTTACGGAGCAAAGGAATTGAACCCTACGCATCACAACTGGGTGTGGACCAAATGCTGCATAAAGAAAGGGGTGCAAACACAACTAGTTGACGGGAGGAATTAGATTATTTACCTCGGTGCTGTTGCCCTTTAAAGAGCAATTTACCAGCACCGTGAATCCTCTTATTGTTCAAAACCCAGATAGGGGGTTTAACTTCTCACCTTTTTGCTTTTTTTTGCAGCAAGGACATGAATATGCACGGCAACAGGAGCAGACGAGTGCCATTTGAAAATCATATTTTTAAAGGTTTCTCGTCAATAGGACACACATGGGGTATAAGTACCAGACTCGATTAATATGCACACACAGTGACCCGCTGGAAGGTGCGACCAAACCTGGGAGTGATCAAAGAAGGAGCAATAACTGAATGCTTCAAAGTCAGAATGTGTGATGTGAGCGTGGAGATTATCCCAGAAGAAAAAGGGTCCTTGTCCTTGTAATGTATGTATATATATATATATATATACACATACATGTATAATATATAGATGTATAGATACATGTATATATATAGATATATATATCTATATATATACACAGTATATATAGATATATACATAGAGATATACATATACATATATATATATATATATATAGAGAGAGAGAGAGAGAGAGAGAGAGAGAGAGAGAGTCCAGGTATATATTGCAACATGCGGTGAGTCACCAACAGCCCGTGACCCAGTTGAGCTTTGTTGCTCGGCCTCATTCTGACTGCACAGTTAAACAGATTTGATGCCACTGCAGCTGTTTATCAGGCAAACGTACCTGAGCAGCCCGGTTATCGCCAGATTTGAAAGTGCACCTCACCAGATTTCACCGGGCACGTGAACGCGACCTTGCCCCTTCCCGAGGCCAAGGCGATGTAGTGAATGCCCTCAGTCGTTCGAGGAGGCGTGATTTTCTACAATTTATTGATGATTAATATTTAACCCCCCAGGCTTGGAATCGTAAAAAAAAAAAACTGAGAAATGACAGCAACGTGGCGCGTGATCTCAGGTGATGTCGCGTTTATGGGCGACAGGCAAGTTGGCCTTAATCCTGCGTCAAAACACATGTACGGCTCAATGCGTGTCTGTGTGTGAGTGAGTGTGTCGGTTTTAGATGTGTCATTTGTAGCACGATAACAAGCATGCACAAGACCACACGCATGCACACACCCACACACACACGCTCACACAGTGTGTGGTGCGATAAGCTCGTTAGCACGGCTTTGGCTTAAAGGAAATATCTGATTGTGTTTACAGTAGCCAGGCAGGGTGTGTGTGTGTGTGTGTGTGTGTGTGTGTGTGTGTGTGTGTGTGTGTGTGTGTGTGTGGTGGGGGGAAAGAGTGTTATCGTATGGGACCTTTTTCCTTGTCTACCTTTGCAAACAGGTACCAGTTTGGATTCCAAGACAATGTCGGTATGCTGTAGGCAACAATACCCTTAATCTACCTTCTTCATATGGCACTTATCTTCGTTAATCTGATACGAAGCCGGTTCCAGGCCATGGGCACATGCTTTACTAATATCTGATTGCTAATAAAACATGAAGAGAGCAGCTCTCCAGGGGCGCAGGGCTACCTTGGGCGCAGGGCTGGTTGTTCAGGTACACGAGCGGCACCTAACACTCCTGGGCCCGGTTAAATTAGGGTCAGTAATCCATTAATCAAACTATAACTGACTGAAAACAACTCCCGACGCCAACATCTCGTTGCTATGGCTTTTCATTGATTCTTTCCTCACCTTTTTCTCGCAAAAGCAGCGTCTCGTGTTTTAGTTTTGAAACACACAGCAGTGCAAATGCCGTTGCGTAACATTCAATTCTAAACTGTGTGACCGTGTACGAAGTGGGATATATGAGAACCGAGCTGGAATAGTGTCGCTGTGAATCGTCCGATATAATAATATATTAACAGTTCACCGTACCTCGTACTTCAGGAACCGGGGCGAGGTGTTGTTGGCAACACGGCAGCGCCGGCAATCCTCTTGGACCAGCTTTAATCTGCGATAAGCCACCGTGGAGTGAAATCAAAAATGATTAATTCACCCCGATCCCTATCGTTTCCTGTCGTATCAACATGCGAGTAAACCTGTCCTCATAGTGTCCTCCCCCCCCCCCCCCCCCCTCCCACCCCCACACACTTTGGCGGCTAAATTCTGCGCCCATTTCTAATCTCCTGTCTCCACTTTGATATGTGAGAATGAAAGCCTTCACAGTGTTTCACGAGTGTGTTCATTTATGTGTGTGTGTGTGTGTGTGTGCGCGATCATTATGTCGTGATCTGAAGCCATCTGGGTTGGCTGGCTCATTTGCATATCTGGTGTTAACCGTTATAAATATTCATGAACAGGGTCTGAACCGGTATGAATATTCAGATCGCCTCCAGGCCGCAGACGGGCGGAGTGGCTGCGATTCCGATCGGGAAGAAGCCGATACTACGATGGGTTCGCGATGCGTATGCACGCGGAGCGCTACATTTGCTTTCGGCCGCGTGGCGGCCACGTTTGATGCACGTCGTCTCGTTCTTGGGGACGCGGCGCCAGCAAGACGGAGAGGCAGATGGAGACGGAAACCGACTCAATGTGCTCTTTGGCCGGAAAAAAAACAAACAAGCGCCTGAAGGCAACGGAAATTACTCTTTACGTGAGTGGGAAGCTGCAGGGCAACCGATCCACAAAAGTCCAATTCAGAAGACACGATGATGGCGCCGGGGCCGACCGACGTGTTGGCTGACGTGCGACACCGTCATAGCAACTGGGCGCCATTCTTAATTTACTATTAATTGCTTCGTCGACCGTTTACTTGCTGGAGCTCATCTGAACTGTTGGAACTGCAGCTGCTCGCTACTGTCTAAATGATCCAAAGTGATCCGGTTAGTTGGGATGCACTTTTTTTTTTCACGAGCGCTGAGACGTTCGCCGTTGCCGTAATGTGTCTTTCCTCTTGCTGTCGCCTGTAATTTGGACCTCGACCAGTTCCGCCTATCGTGGCAATATCAAAAGGGGTTTTTTTGGCCTTATATTTGATTTTGTTTGATTCTCATCCAATGCAGCTGACGCGGTTCTTCCGTCTTTGATGTATTGACTCTGTTCCCTCTCGGCTTTTGGAATCTGTTGCCTTTGTGATGGTCCTTGGTGAAATGGGAAATGACAAACATGATAATTATGATGATAAATGTGTGCGGAAATAGCAACGAGCAATGTTGGCAGGTAAGATATCACTCAGGCGCACATGTAATTAATTTGCAATGAAACAAAAGCATGTGGCTTTTGCGGTTACCCCTCAGAATATCACTTTAACCTGGGCCCTGAAGTATGCCCTGGAGGCCATGTACTCCCACCGGACCACGCAAAATAATACAAAGACACACAGACGCTGTGGGAATTATATTCAAGTTAAGTAGATCTGAACATAAAAGCCACATTTCATCAAAGAAGACATTCTGGGTTGAGCTGAGGTGGGACAAGCTAAACCCAGCACCAAGGTGGACTCTGGCACCTATCAATCAAGCAATCCTTCATATTTTCATCATAAGTGCTGTTTATTCTGCTGTAACCATGATGCAACGACTGGTTACCTTTCTATACACCGCACTGGAGACACACTGGAGATACACAGCAGGCGTTCAGGGCGATGTTGTTGGGAGAGAACGGACTGCACTTTGACATCGCCTAGAGGAACAATTATTTTTGGAAAATCAGCTTCAAAGACACAAATTGTAGGGCAACAAACATTACTTCTGAAGTCATTTGTGAATTCAATACCAGTCGTGAGCTTTCTTACTCCAGCTGATGGTTTGGAGCGTAGAGGTGAGTGAGTGAGGAAAGAGAAGACTTCAGGAGTATTCAGGAGAGAGTGTTTAGGAAGTTGCACACTATAATAATCTCTCATCTTCAATAATACAGACTCACACACACACACACACACACACGGCATTGTGTGTGTGTGTGTGTGTGTGTGTGTGTTTGTGTGTGTGTGTGTGTATGAGTCTGATAAAAATGGTGATTTGAGATGCTCAGAGAAGCACACAATGTACACACCACAAACTGACTTAGACAAAAGGCTGCTACAGAAAAAAAACACTTTTATACACTTTCACTCTACGGATTCTAAAACGTTAATGTGCCGCATACGTGCATGCACACAACATAAACAAAAGATACACACACACACACACACACACACACACACACAGACACGTTCACACTGATTATTCTCCCTTGTCTGACTGAGCAAAACAAAACAAAAACGTTGATGATGATACAGGAACAATAGGTTGTCTTCAATAAGTGTGGCGTGACCTCGCCGCCCTGCGCGTAAACAGAGTGAAAGTGGAGGAATGAGTTTGACTTCACTCAGCCGCACAAATGCTGCACGCTCGCACACTATCCCAAGTGCCTTAACAGAAAACACTAGGGAGGAGAACAAAGCGCCACCTTGAAGAATACACATGAATTATTCACTCCATCAGATAAGAGGACCGAGAGGGAACGAGAGAGAGAGAGAGAGCGAGGGAGAGGGAGAGGGATGGAGATGCAGGGTGGGTGACGCGAAGAAAGAGACAGACGGATTGACAGGAGACAGTGGGGTACGATATTGTATTTAAGGAACCCAGCGTGCCGCCGTCTAGTAAACCATGTCTCCAAATGTGTGTGTAAAAAAATATATATATATTAAACAGACCACAATGAATAAACAAATCAACCGACCATCGCAATACACGGCCATCACTTATCTGTAGACAGCCAGGTGCTTTTGGTCTTTTTCTGACTTCAGGGGCGTTTCTTTTTTTTTCTACCTGAAGGGAAGTGTTCATCCCACGACAAGCCGCAAACCAGCAGCGCCATAGCTGCAGCGTCTGTGCTGCTTTCCACTCCGATACGCTTCATCGGATCCAAAGCGTGCTCCCGCTGCTCGTAAATGCAGCGACGCCGTCGGGTACTTCAGCAACAGCAGACAATTCCGACGCCGCACCCAATGCCAACCGGTGGCGAGCAGCGTCGGGCGCTCTATCGGCTGTAAACAGCTGCGGTGGCTTAAGTAAGTATGTTCATTGAAGTCGTGCTTTTACTCAACGATCTGTACAAATGAATTGTACTCAAACCTGGAGTGGAGTACAGTAGTAAGGTCTGTGTGAGTGAATGTGAGTGCGGTGGCAGTTTTGATGCAACAAGGCTGATTAAGTAATGTTACAAATAATATAACAAAATAGCTTTTCATAATGAGTAATTCCCAAAGTCAATTTGTCACGACGTATGATCTGTGTGAGGTGTATTTTTACACTTTTTTACACATCTTTTTTCTGACTTACCACGAAAGCTTTTTAAAAAATAGGGTAGCAGTGTCGTCCTCTTGTCCCACTCGGAGCAATCACCAGGAGGAAGACACAGAGAGATGGATGAGATAAAAGCGGAATTAAAGGACAAACAACTGCAGGGAAAACTTTGCAATCTCATCCGTTATTCAATTGCAGAGATAAGAGTGAGAGACAGACACACGGGCGGAAAAAAAGGGAACAAAATACTGAAGTGATTGCAGAGCCAGATTGAATTTCATCATTTATTCAAGAGTTCAGGAGAAGATAGAGAAAGGTAGGGAGGTAAAGTGAGAGTGAGTGGGGAGAGGGCCTCAGAGCAAGGTTAGTATCAGGTTTCCTGAGCTTCTCCCTCCATTTCATCCCTCAATCATCAGCTCCACAGCTGACAGCCAGTCAGTTGGGAAGGCGGGCCCTATACAGTACGAGGTCATTTGAATGTGCTTATGCTATTTCGCACCCTTGTTCCATTAAAGCCAATTCTTGCTCGGTTGACACAAAAAAGGAAGTGTGGCATCAAGAGGTTTATAATCAGTGAGCTTCGCAGTCAACAGTGATGGATGGGGACATTTTCCAAGGACCATAATAGACACACATTGTTAAACCTTTTGTCCTTCAGGAATTCAAATCGGTTACCTCAGTCTGAGTGAGACATTAGGCTTCTGCATTAATCTTCTCACGATTAATCACCATGTGACTAATACAAAAAAAATCTAACTTTTATTTTGGAAATCCGTTTTTTTGTGCTATATGGCGATATATTCAGGAGAAAGATTAGTCGGGCTTGAGTGGAAGTCCTGAAAATAAACGAAGGCCAGTTCAAGTGTGTGTACTGAAGGGTGTCAGCTGGCGTGTGCGCACTAAATGTGGAGCAAGGTGCGTGTCAACTGTGGAAGTTGTGTGACAAAATGGCACCTGAAGTGGCACTGAGAGCAGATGACCTCCGTTAACAAGAGAAAAGGGTCGCAGTTGAACTGTTGACATGTGAATGCAGTTGAAGCGTCAGTTGGAAGAGTTGACGTATCAGTTGACGTTGAAACCGAAGGAGGAGGCTTTGGCTGCGCAGGCAGTACTTCTAATATCTCGTTATTAAATTATTTAACAACGCCATGCTCATTGTGAATATGGGAAGAAGTTGAACTATGTCATGATCTATATGACTGATGTTCTTTTTCAAGTAGCTTGTTTGGGTAAAATGGCGTCATGTGACCATTTGTTTCAGCCGGAGCCCCCCGGTGACACCGGAAAGGTCCCGGCTGAATAAAGTGCCTGCGTTTTCTAATTTGTTCCCAAACCTGCGGCGAAGCCAGCTCCTTGTTACCTGTTAGCAGCTGTTCCCCGAGAATGACAAGAACCCAGTGCATCACTGCCCAGACACCTGGTCCCCCCCCCCCCCCCCCCCCCCCCCCGTCCCCCCAACACACACACACACACACACACACGCACACACTGCGCCTGGCAGCCAGATGCTATCCAGACAAGGTAATTGAGCGGAGGAATGGATCGACGCAGGGACAGAGCAGCAAGGGGGAAGAGTGAGAGAAGAGAGTGTGAAAGAGTGAGTTAGAGTTAAGGGGAAGGGAGGCACTAATGTGAAGACGAGGGGAGACATAAGGAAAAGGGTGATAGGACGAAAGAAGGGATGGAGTGGCAGAGGGATGTGGTCGGATGGATGGAGAGAAGGAGAGGACAAATGGATGGATATTGTGGAGTGAGAGTGACGCAAAAAGGGGGTCGACGGAAGAGAAAAGGGCGTCGACAGGCAGGAAGTAACAAAAACAGACAGGGAGGGGCTCGAGGAGATGCATATTGGCAGAGTACTGCGGGACGACTTTTATTAATAGAACATTTATGGTTTTCACTTACGGATTGATTTCCCATTTTTTGGGGCATCACGCTTATTCCATTTCTTGCCGTGAGGTCGACGAGAGGATTGATATGGCCGTTAAAGATGGACGCTGGTCACCAAGACGCTGCAGGCCAAGGGCTGAGCTAAGCCAATCGCCGCTTGGCTCCAGTTTACGTTCACAGATTCAATCAATTCAATCAATAAATCTCTTCTTTTTTTTTCATTCACAGTTAAAAAGGCTCGATAACCACCCGGGTGGGTGTTCCTACCTCGACAGTCCACGCTTCCTCAAAATGCTGTTTTTTTTCTGCGGTCGACTGCATCCATTCTGAGCAAGTTAAAACCCAACCGTCATTTGAGTTTGCCTGGTTGTGTCCGATTGTTTTAGTTTTTTCTTTTTTCTTTGTCGTTTTTACTGTTTCTTTGTCACCCTGGCATGAAAACTGAAGTTTTCTTCTGCTGGTTAATCCCAGTAATTTTCAGAATTCTTTTACTTTGGTAAATGTTGGCCCCCGGTAAGACGCTATTTGATTGCTTCAATTGCCTTCGCCAGAGAGCTTTGTCTTCACCCTCCTTCTCTCCTTATTCTCCATTTCTCTCTGTGAACATACCTCTCATGGTCTCTCTCTCATCTCTTCTACTCTTGGATTAGCAATACTCAACACTACAATGTCATATTTCTCTCAATTCCAAAGATATTACACACACACACACGCGCACACACAGACACACACAGACACACACACACACAGACACACACACAGACATACATTAGCCAAAGCGTTTAAATGCTGCTTGTATTGCTCAATTCAGTTCACAGTGGGCAAGCTGGGAACAGCTTCACAGCCAATTCTCTAAATACCCCTACTGTGTGTGTGTATGTGTGTGTGTGTGTGTGTGACTGTTTGCTGATTGGAATATGGCAGTGGTTTAATTTTGCCAGCAGGCCTCTTCTTTTTGATTATAATGACGGCGATAGAGAGACTGACAGAAAGACACAGAGAGAGAAGCAGAGAGTGTAAGAGTGCTTGTTTGTGCTTTTCAGTTTAGATCTAGTGTAGAGTGAGAGAGCATCAGAAAATACTGGGGCCAAGAGAGTGAGTGATGCCAATGAATGCCTGAGGCCTGACTGTGAAGTAGCTCTGCTTTACTTACCACACACACACACACACACACACACACACGCACACACACACACACACACACACAAACCAACTCGCACACAAGGCAATTCGTCAGCACCCTTGTTAGAGAATAAATTATTAAATGCGCCCCCGCCTGTTAATTTCATCATGATTTGGGGGAGGGAATCTGATAGAAAACAACAAATTGCCTATCTACAATTCCCAAGGTTCAGTCTGTCCTGATCGGTCTCAGTCTTGGCAGCGAGCCCCGCCTCTGTGTTTCTTGACAAACCAGGGGCATAATAATGGATCCCACCATAACATCAGCACGCACACGCACACACACGCATATGCACATGCACACACATGCACACGCACACACAGAGGGTAAAACACACAAGCGAGGAGGCAATAATTGAGATGTTTAGACGTGAGACGGAGGGGAGCCGGCGCATGATGCAAATCGAGACAAATAAACAACTCACAATCACAATCAGACAAGCAAAACAAAACGGAGCATCATCGGCCCAGACATTGGTTGTAATTTAGGCTTTTAGTGATCATAACCATGGGGAAATGTTTTTTTGGATGTTCACTATTTCTCAGCGTTTATTAAAATAAATGCAAAACGCTCTTACATTTAGAAAATGTGTAGTACTTCCATTTGACATTCAAACGTCAGGTAAGACATTTCTTCTTTTTTTTCTTTTCGCAAATGTCAATTGAAATTATTATGTGTCATTCTAATCATGTGAACAATATAGTTACACTATGGGGATGTTCCATCATTATTATTTGTTTAGCTTAAACCACAAACAGGACTAAAAATCCGGCTTCTTTAATTCGTGCCAGTTAAAAAAAAAATTATATATTCATATATTTTTATGCAGATATGGAGTATGTGGAGTACCCATTTATGGTCAGAATGTTGGCATTCCTGTGATTTATTGATGAAATGGAGCCGAACGGGACTGGCAAAAAGTAGAAAAATAGACACTATATGCCAACTGCAGTGTATCAACTTTCCGAGCTTTATATTAACGACAACGTTAGGTTTCAAATTCCATCCTGTAAGTCACCTTCCCCAGTGAGTCAACTGTTGTCTGGCCCTGTTGCACTCAATTATGTATTTCAATATATTCGTCCACGCCTCATTTCACCCCTCAACTCCTTCCATTGCAGTTCATTAACGATAATGACAACACGTATGACAATGTGCAAATATGCCGATGACATACATCGTCTTCTCTCAGTTGTAATGTGAGCACTTTTGATTACGTCAAAGTAATACACAGCTTTTTCTCATTCCCTACCACGTCAAATATCGATGCTTTTTCCACAACGTTTGGCGTCTCATAGCAACGCACAAGGCGCCCTTTGGCATCTATGTGAGATGCGCCGCGATTTCAAGTCACTACAATAAAATGCTGCGGGAGAGTGACGATGTAGTCGGTGTTGAGTTATTCTGAAGATTAGAAGTGAAGTTTTCCATACTCATGTTATGTCGTTTATGTTGTTTACTTCGTTGACGAGAGTTATTTTTAAGCCCAGATACAATGTTTTTCCTAAACCTAACTTAGTGGTTTAATTGCTAAATATGTGACCAGTTGGAATGTGAATGTGTTTGTATGTGACCAACAAAGTCCCTCTGTAGCCACTCAATCCTATGGTTGGAAGGGATTCTGCATATTCATGCTTAACGTTCAACATTTTAGTCTTTTTTGCCCTGTACAATCTCCATGAATGGCATCTACGGCTGTGTAATTATGAGGAGCAGGTAGTTGTTGGCAATTCAGCTATGGATATGGTATGGTTAGGATTAGCATCTAAATCACTTGGTTAGGCCCCTCCTCTCTGGCTGGTTCCACAAAGGGCACACTGCTTCCCGCATTGGCACTGAAGGATACATATTTCTCCCGTACGAACGCATTCTTTGAGCCATTTTCATATCGTTGCAGGCTCATCGTATTGTATTGGTTTACCTCAAATGCACATTCACAACCTGATCGTTACATTTTCTTCCACACAAAGACAGATTTCACACGAGACAGCCAGACGCCTACTAACGTCAAACGGGAGCGAGCGCGGCCCGAATAATGGTCGTGTTTTTCCCCCGCCTTCGCTCGTCACCGGACTGCGACTTTAGTGCGTCAGTTTATTTGACATTTGTCTGAGTAAGGTGTTCAGTGTTCTTTTCTCCATCGCAGTCGTGACTCACATTCATTCACAGTTACAGACCCAACAGATTTCTCCCGTCAGCTAATGGGAGCTTCCCAGTACAACCAGGCCATATCTCGCTCTGGGGCTTCTTAACAGTATGTGTTTGCTTCCAAAAAACACTTTTATAATACGCTGAGGATTTTTAAGTGTATTCATTCCTTACATAAATGTGCATTAGATACATAGCGTTACTTGTTAAATTACTATTTGTAGGCAGAAGTGGGAGGAAAATTATTCCTGGGTAGCCCCACCCCTTTCTTTTGGAGTCTTAGTCATCACTCCCCACAGTTAATAATGGGATAAATGGAGAGAAAGGAGAGCAATAACATTGCGTGTATGTAAAGTTGACAGGTGTTAGACTCACAGGGTCATTACCACCATAATCACCCAGTAATGAGACACTGGGAGAAGTGGCAACCAAACACTCCCCACCCTCTCTACCCTTTCCAATTTGACCTTGCAGCGATCAATCAGTATGCAGCCGATTCATCACCGATTGCAAACTGTGTGTGCACGCCGCTGTCTTTGTGTGTAACGAGATTAGTTCGAGACACCGTTTGGCATTCGTGATTGGGAGCCACGCGCCGCCACCTGTTTGAGAGTGTGTGTGTTCAGGTGCGTGCGTGATGAGTCAAGAGGAAAGCGGTTGTGACATGTGGCATGCTTGGTGGGCAGAAGCGTGACAGTATGTTGCAGGGAAGCGGAAAACACACACACACACACACACACACACATGCACACACACACACACACACACTGAACAACCTGTCACCGTTGCATTAGAAGCTTTTAGCACTTCTTAGGAGAGCAGTCTTCCTTGAGATTGTGAAAAGACACATCGCATCAACACATACACACACACACACACACACACACACCCTGGGGAATAGAGATGGATTTGAAGTCATAAAACATGTTTATGATCAGATCAGGTTTCTGGCAAGGAGTGACAGAACTCTTTTGGCTGCAGTTGGATCCACGTGAGACAACAATGGTGTCTGACAAGGAGGTTAGAAAACAGTGTGTTCTTCAGGACTTCTATCTTATTGGCTAATTATCTTTCATATTTCCTATAGGAGATGACATTTTGACAATGTGAGGGGGCTTCATGTTAGCTCATCTTATTTTCATATCAGCTGGCCAACGCATTGTTGGGTTTGACAGGCGCGCACACATCACTCTGCAAACAGAAACCCGTCACACACTCGACCATGTTTGGACTGAGGGCTTGTGGAGGACCAACTGGGACTGAACACTGGGGATGCTGATCGATATTGATGATAGGGATTGAAGTGAAGACTGAGGTTATGCCAAATCAATATTAAAACCTTTAAGCAGAAACAAGATGTGAACGCAACATTGACATATCATAATCTATGTTAATACAGCAAACGTGTCAGCAAACAGTTGCTTATCTACACACCCAGCAGTTACGGAGCAAACACGCCATTGAAGTCCAATATTTTTTTTGTAGCCTTGTTTTTGGTCTCTACCAACTTAATTAAATTGATTATCAACCGGCAAATTTAAGATATGCACATTCCCTAAATTCAATCGAAAAATGGCAACCAAGTTGAACGTCATTTACTATAAAGTCGAGCTGTAGCCGCTAGCTATTGATGGGATCGACTGAGAACCAGATCCATTAAAGTTAGAACATGTAGTCACGCTATATAGCCGATATTTTAAAGGTATTTCATGTTTCTTTGTTTTCTCATTGCTGACAGCTCATTGCATCGGATGCTATTTTTGGGGTTAATCATCTATTTGCAAACTGTCATAGGTCAGAGAGGGGAGGCGTCACAATGTTTCAGCCAATTAACAGTTGGTAACTTGATGTGGCTGAAACAAGACGACTGTTTTCACTCACGCATTCCTCACATATCCTCATTAACACGATGATCTGTTTTGTAATTACAATCCGTCAGCAAACGCGGGACGCTTCTACGCAGAAACTCTTTTAAGTGTGGAGACTCACGGCTCTTTAGATGTCTTGGGAAAGAGGCGGTGTGGTGTGTTCATACTGGATCAATTGTGACCTGCATGCAGTTTTCCGAGTGCACGGGGTATACACCAGAAAAAGGCTGAGGAAAGCAAGCCTGCTACTGACGTCAAGTAAGTAGCTATAAACACACAAAGTCAGACCCAGGGACTGATATGTGTGGATAAATGTTTCTCCATGTGGGAGAATGCTTGTCAGCAATGAGTGATTGTCTTCTTCGCCGGCGGAGAGACGAGAAAGAGAGGCACTGAGTGATGAACCCCATAGTGTCTGTTTGTGCTTGTGCGTGCACTCGGCACGCTTCCACGCGCCATCAGTTCATTAGTGAGTGAGGAATCCGTAGACTGGGCCTCTCTTTGTGGTGTGGTTCTCAAAAAATAAAATCTAATGAAGAATGTTTTTTTATTTTATTTGACGCAATGCTCGCGTGAGTCTGTGCAAGCTCATTATTCTACGTGCAGACATCACGACTGAGGTAATTGTCAAGTGATTATTTAATAATGTGCAATTATGCTGCAAGATCTTTCAAAATTAGCTTTTAACTTTGATTTTGTATTACAGGATGTGAAGGTACAAAGGGACATGGAGTGTGTGTGTGTGTGTGTGTGTGTGTGTGTGTGTGTGTGTGTGTGTGTGTGTGTGTGTGCGTGTGTGTCTGCACGAAATAGCAATTAGTTGTACAATGTAATGTGCATGAACTGAGCTCTCAATTAGGAGGAGTTCACGTCATTTATTATCCAGATAACATTGACTGCAGGTGCAAGCATTGTGGAGTTGTCTGTGTGTGTGTGTGTGTGTGTGTGTTGATGTTGTTTTTGTTATATTTGGTGTGTGTGTGTTTTTGTAGTCGGTGTTTCTAGCTCTCATATATCATCTCTGGGCTGACATTGCTCAGGACACCGCTCTGATTAATCACCTATACACACAGAGACACACATTGAATCATAAAAACTAAAAATGAAGCTCTACACGGCTGCACACACACACACACACACACACGCACACACGCGTATGTGTGTGTACTTACAGTACTTCGCGTTGGCACAACAAAACAAAAAATCCCGACCAGCCATATAAATAAAGCGTAATGAGTAAAAGCTATTTATGATCCATTGTTTGTTTTGTTTTTTTATCCTAATTTGAAACCTCAACTTAACAAGAAGTAAGTAAGCTCCTGGTTGCACGCGGCACGCTGTCGACTGATTGTAAAGTAAGCAAAAGGCAGAGAGGGCAGCGAACTCAGTGAGCGTTTTTGTAATATCTTGCTAACAAATGAGTCACATTGAATTTCCAGAGTCAGCCAAGAATTAAGAGTAAGCGGGTGAGTTTTTAGTGACAACAATCCAAATGTGCTTCGGGGAGAAAGACAGAGACAAGATGACCTATTTAGAAAAGACAGCGTTCTGTCACCTGGGTACGATCATCGCTGCTTCATTCAGACTCTCACTGAGCATCTTGTATGTGTCGAGATGTGACTGCAGGATTACACGTTAATTCTTTCAAAGGCCTGTTTAAGAGCCAGTGACATTGACTTATCGCTTATTTTGGAGCCTTGAATAATCAACAAATCGACCATCAGCAATATTTTCACATGGGCAATGGATGGAATAACTACATATGATGTGAAAGGGAATCTAGAGAATATGGAATACACAGAGAATTGCCAGTGGCTTGAAGTGGATCGAAATAATTGCCACGCCCTCTTTTATTCACGTGTTGGCGTGTGTATCAGCAAACATTATAACATTACAATATTTGCAATGGATAAAAGAAGAAAAAAAAACAAGGGCCGTTGCCTCGCTAGAACGTAGCTAAGAGGAGAGTCAATACACTGATAACAAGACAATCTTGTGCTTACAGCTTGTTGCTCAGCCAACATAATGTAATGCAGGGTTCATGGGCAGCACTTGGGGGCTTTACATGACTTATCTCCGGACGTAATGCTTTGATTCTTGAACTATTGTCCTGTGTGTTCAGCGATAGGCTCAAGCTCCATAACAACCCCAAATAGGTATGTGAGAATAAAGAAATCTGATGGATGAAAACCAGAAACATATTTGCACAGATCCAGCGGGACTTGACAGGATTGCGCTACATTCAACCAGATCTTGAAATGTGTCTCCAGATTTGTACAATGAATTTCTTTCTTTTAAAAAATCTTTTTCATGCGTCTCTTTGATCCGTCCTGTTGGCTTTCTTCCAAACTGCACACTCCCGCACAGATAACGCTGACTCGAAACACATCATCGCCCTCGTTCCCGTCCAAATATATCTGTTCATCATTCATTCTCCTTCCTTTGTTTGACCGAGTGCCGCGTGTGACGCTCGCTTCCGGGTTACGGTCCAGTTTTCTGCACTCTTCCTTTTGTTTTTTCGATTGGAAGCCAAAGGTTTTATTTCTGTTTCGGTCTGTTTGCTGAATGTCGGCTGAAAGATCACTGCCTTCACACCATCGGCCAACTCGCGTGACTGGTTATCGCATATGCGGTCGGTGGCAGTAACACCTGTCGAGTCAATGCTCACCGCACGCTAATGTCAGAAACAAGGCAGGTCTGACGCCATCAGAATAATGAAGTGATGAGATGGAGGACTTCTGTTTTCACCTGACCTCATGAAAATGAAAAGAAAGCTTCGTATCACAGAGAACGGAAAACAAACTGACAAAGTACATTTAATGTCAGCGAAGACAAAGGGACACGCAGATGGAGAGGACGGGAGCAAGAGTTACAAGTCGAATGCCTTTTCTTTTCTTTTTTAAACAGAGGCACAGTCACTGTCGTGGCGTCGCGAGCCTTCAGTGTCCACCTCGATGACAGCGCGAGGCCGAGAGAGCACAGAGAGAGAGAGAGAGAGAGAGAGAGAGAGAGAGAGAGAGAGAAAGAGAGAGAGCGAGGGGAGAGCGAGTGTAATGTCATCTCCGAAAGTGAGAGAGGTAGAGGCTACGACCTGTGCATCGCTCACAGTGCCTGACACAATGACTGTTAACAATGTAATTACATCACTGTCTGGCAGACAGCCCAGCGCTGCCTCACCCAATATAATACAACCAGCTTGGGGAAAGTAAAGTCTTTCAACAGGCGGGCAGAGAAGACTTCTACAGTTTATGACCTGGTTCAGCATTTGATTATTTGTGG
This sequence comes from Cyclopterus lumpus, assembly GCF_009769545.1. Taxonomy (NCBI): domain Eukaryota; kingdom Metazoa; phylum Chordata; class Actinopteri; order Perciformes; family Cyclopteridae; genus Cyclopterus; species Cyclopterus lumpus. The sequence goes on from NC_046987.1 coordinate 6,191,535, forward strand.
CTCAGTTACTTTACTTCCAACCCAAAGCTGGTTTTCAGAACAGGAAACTTGTGGGATTTTGGTCTTGATAGTGCACCCCAGATTTATAACCCTAACCACCAGTTATTATCCAAAATACAGTTTGCATGGTCTGCAAGGGAGGAATGCTTTAAAAAAAAAAAAAGAAGTACGTCAATACTGTAGCGAGAGACGGGGAGTGAGCCGTACCCAGGAGGCCGTATGAGGGTGTAGCAGTTAAAAGGTTGTAGCGGGCGAGGAGAGAGAAAGCACTACCCAGCATGCCGTTCGACGATGTAAAGGCTCAGCTTTTTGTGAGCGAGGAGTGCGAGCTTTACCCAGCATGCCCCTTGAATGAGTCACAGTTAATATCGAATTGAGGGGGCGGAGAATGAGCTCTACCCAGCTTGCCGCTTGAAGGTGTCACAGTTAATAGGGTCTCCTCTCAATACATTCTCACAGTGTGTACATAACTAAGACATATGACCCGTGAATACATGCAACGCATGCAATGTAGTCGTCTTTATGCGTATGTGTACAGTGTGAAAGCGTCAAACGGAAAAGTGTTGCGTGCAGGGGCTGAAAAAGAAGTAAAGAAAATAGGTTAGCTATTATAAATAGAGACGGTCACTAACTAAATACACGTATAGGTAGTGTGGGCCTGCGGGTAACTGTTGTCTGCATTTAAAGCCGTTTTATTCTGGATTATTATCCGTTCGACTCCCGGGCAAGATGACATCCAGAGGAGATTGAGCAGGAATCTCCTCACCACAGAGTGTGTCACGATCTAAACAGGGGGCATGAGGTCACATGACGCCGCTTCGTCCGTCTGTCAATCCAGCAATCCGTCACTTTTGGCCACGCATGAATTATATACACGGGTTGAGATTACGAATGGCGAATGCATGTATCGGTCCAGCGGTGTATGTGTAGAATTGTGTATCTGTATACATAAACGTACTGTATGCAGCAATGGGGGTGTTGCACTGCCAGTTCAGTGACATCAGATCCACTGTGGCCAGCCATACTGAAAATATGATGCAGTATACCCAGCGAACCTTGTAACAAAAACAAGTCTTCTTTTTACTGCTATAAAGTATACAGTTAGTGTTGTATTCAATTGTTGTTTCATGGCCCTATGATGCAAAAAGAGAACTTTTAATCCGAATGATCGCTTTAGATACAACGAGTCACTTTAATGGAATTGTATGCAAGTCATTTATTTCATAAAGACGCAGTAACATAGAACTAACTCTGAGCCATACTGTTTGTGTTTCCCAACATAGCCTCGCAGTTATTACAGCATAACTAAACATATGAGTTACATATGGATGTTAATTAGTTCAGAGCCCACCCACTCAGGCTGAACAGGCCACTGATTTCACATCATAAAAGACTGAAATCCACCTCCCCCCTTTGAAGCAGAACTTCCATAAGTCACTACTGCAACTCCAGCTCCAGTTTGTAAATGTAAACCAGTTCATCCCCTCCTTAGACGAATGTTCACAAATCTCAATCCAATTTTGCCAAGATGATTGACTAAATGATGAATAATTCTGCAGTGTATTTTCCCCTCCCCAAGTATTTTATTATGCATGCGACTGCTGGAGATGCACGTAGAAAAGCAGTCTTAGCACTTTAGCCGTATAGTTAAGCATTTTCCAATGCTCGGAGTGTCGAAGAAAACAAAACATTGTGGAAGTAATTCCCACTAAGATCTGGTCGGCTGCTTATCTATCACAGAATTAACATCAAACCAATGAGTCGATATATGAGAAATAGACCGCACAGCTGTTGGATCCGTGATCAGTGATCAAAAGCACATTACTTAAGGCGGTTGTTTACATTGGGCTGTGGTATTTTGACTTAAATCAGAAGAATAATACCAAGTAAATAAATGGTGGCGATGGCCGAAACGCCGAACAGTCGCCAAACCAAAGTCCACTTCGTATATACAGTCTATGGTTTATAGCCTTTTCCCAGTGCACCTCATTCAATTTGAGCGTTTTGTCCATTTCTGTATTGGAAGAGGAACAAAGTTCTTCCATCTCCCGACGTTCTTTTTTACACGGTCGCCTAGCAACAGGACGCTTTTTTATTGTCTACCTGTGTAAACTTGGTTGTTGAGGATTTGCTTCTTCTGCCTGTCGAGCCTTGAGGAAAAAGTCTTGCATCATTTGACCAGTGTCGTCCCAAGGCCCCAAGATTGAGAAGAAATATTTGGTTCATAGATATTTTGTGCAATATGCCATTGCCATTAGCATTGATAACTGGGGCCCAGTGTGTGCACTGTGTGTGTGTGTGTGTGTGTGTCCACTGACTTTCCATCTATTTTTTAATTTTTATCTCTGCACTAACTTTTCATCCTTGAAAACCTCTTTTACTTTTTGGTTACATATGTACACTTACATATCACTACCTCTGTCCCAGTTGTTTACACACACACACACACACACACACACACACACACACACACACACCCACACACCCACACAAACCCCAAAACACACTGCTGCAGAATATATTCTGGCCTATTTCTCAAAATAATAGGAGTTTGTGTGTGGCTGTGTACTTGTCTGATGTCCTTTGAAGTCCACTGACATTTTGTTGAGAGGTACATAATTATGCACACGCTCTTACGCGCACACGTACACACGCTGTCCGTGCACGTGTGTGTGTGTGTAGGCTGGCCAGTTTCATAGGGCTGCAGATCAAAGGCATTTGTGTATCTGAGGCGGACCATTTCCCCCACTCTTTCTTCTCCAACTATTTGAAGTTTCTTCACGGTTAGCAGAAATGATTGTGAGTGAAATCCTGTGCTGGGACCAGAGATATCACATCACATCACCTAGAACCTCAAAATAGCATCTATATTCATAAGGATGGTCGGACAGATCCTGATCGGTGTTTCTGGACACTTAATTAATGGGACGGATTCTCAGAACGAAAGGTGGTCTGCCCCGAGAGTTTATGATGGTTCATTAAACGGATAGGAACCCTAAAAATCACACTCAGGTGTTCATTACGAATGTCGTCATTCATCATTCACAAACGCTCCTGTGTTGTATCTGTTGAGTTTTATTATCTTTATTTCCGAGTTCCAACACTGGCTTGGCGGTGTTTCTTTTCACACGGTTGTTGACAGAAGATTTTGTAACAGTACAAGGAAATTAGAGGTGGGACATTTTTACTATAACACTCCCACATACTTTATGCCAAGTGATACAAACAAAACTTCTGCAGAAATGGATATTAAATAAAAAACAATGCTGTCTCAATATCAGAGCTGCTGTGGATTCTGATGCCAATCAGCTGGTTTGGATCACTAATGCCCCTCTTTTTTTCTTTGCATCTCAACGCATCTTTTATGACCACCATATCTATTTTATTTTACTGCTTACAAATAATAATACAAACACTATCTCTTTAGCTCGCTATTACCTGGAGTTTAATACTCTATCCATTCATTTTCAATTTCAAACAAACACCTCCTTGGTAGGTGTCCAATTCTACTGTCCGGTTACTAAAAGTGGATCCAAACCTGCCAGCCAATCAGAATCGAGAGTTTTCCGTGGCAATAGAGTAAGTGTAGTCGCTCCGTGGTTCTAGTGTTTGGAAACTAATCTCCTGTAAATATCACCCCTCTCTAAATATAGGAAGGAACAAAACTGTGTCTAGAATCCTTTAAGCCAAACGGATCAAATCCCCTACCTCCCCTCCTTCCCTCTTTTTCTCCTCACCATCTTATTCTAAAACACAAGCTCTCCTTTTCTGTATGCAAACATAATTAGACTGTCAAAAAAATGTTCTGCCTATGTGCTTAACACCGTCGTTCAGCTCCTTCTTATTCTTGTCTCCCTATTTTTTTTTTATTTCGGGTCGACAAACCATCTGCTTGGTCGTGCTCCTGACATATCACCCCCAAATTCAGCTGGATTGGATTTAACAGTATTTTTCTGAGTGGATTACACTTAAGCATCACCGGACCACCTGTTTCATGAAATCAAAATGGCATAAATCCCAAATGAAACAAATAGATGAAACTTTCTTTTCACGGCAGGGGATTAAGCCTGTGTTTACTCAGCAAGTGAACTAAACCCAAAATACTCCACAGCTGTCGGGTTGGCTGTCTGACATTGCTGGTTCAAAGAAAAGGGATGTTCCTGTCAGGATATCCGCTTCAGAGTCTGAATTGCTGGTAAATTCCCAGGCTACCTGTGAAGAGGCCTTTGGTTGTGACAAGGCTTTGCTGGCTTGCCACTGATGCTCTGATTCCACCGCTTCAATTGAGTCCGCAGCTAATTTGAAGACCGGCGATAAGTCACTCTTCAAGAGGAAAAGTGGCCCACACAGTCTCACTCCCAACTCACACGGCGACGCTCGGTCAGTTGCCCAAAGGCTTCAAACTATGACGCTCTAGGTAACTCGGATGTGTGAGGGTGACGGTGTCATATGCGCTCGTTACATGCATTGTGGTCTTTAACAAAATAGATCGCAGGCAATTACGTTTAGGCAACAACACTACTGATTTAGGGTTAGAAAAAAAGATTGTGGTTTACGCTACCTTGTAGCGCTAAGCGTGACTTACGTGACAAAATAAGGCAACGTTTGACTATGTGTTTTTTCACAGCTGTCTCCTGTGTTTGTTTGACCAATCTGCCACCCCTTCCCACCCACCATACAAAGACGATTGCCCGTGCTACACTACGTTGCTTCGAGCGTCTAATAATGACACGGTTGGGTTAACATTGGCGTTAGTTGAACGCCCATACAGGCACTACAGGGTGCATTGGTGTCAGACGCAGAGGGGGCTGTATGTAACAAGGTAGGAGTCACAATGTATCGTTGTATAGCAAAACTGTGAATATAATGACCTAATGCAGATATCGCTGAGTCCAATGCATCTCCCATACTCCACAGCTTAAGTATTGAAACTAATATATTCAGCACAACTGGCATATATGACAAATGGAGTCCCCATAAGTAAAGTCCATTTCCTCAGATGACGAGTTAAAACCCCTTTTCACATCATTCACCCCCGGGGGACCTGTTTTACCAAATGTGCAACATGCAAGCTGTGATTTGCAGTGTAAGAGAATTTCTTCTGACTCGTCTTTGATACATTGGGCCAATGAAAACAAACGTCACGTTTGCATCTCAGGAACGAGGCTGCAGGAGCCCAGCAGGGCATGCACAAGCTGTCACAAGCGGCAGGTATGTGTGTGTGTGTGCGTGCAGCGACTGTGGTAAAAACGGGCGAAATAAGCACTTCCCTTTGGTTTCTCCATTTCTGAACTGCCGTGTATTGGATTCTTTGGACTACTCTCATTTAAAATAAAGTAATTGAAACAATTAAAAGTTTTAAAGTATTTTTTCTGTCCCGGCTCTAGTCTGATGATCAGGGTCGTGTGTTGTGATTTAAAAATATCCTGGTTGATCTTTAAGCGTGTGCTTGAGGTGTGCATACGGTCATTTGTTCTAATTTAATTGTTGTGTATATGGATGAATAGGGTAGACCCACTTTGAGCTAAATATATTTTGATGATTGAGTCAAAGCCATTTTATCAGGGAAATACAGGCCAAGCGTTTTCTGATTCCAGCTTCTCATATTTCGGAGTGTACTGCTTCATTATGCTGCATATCCTTTTAAATTACTTTAAGATGAGTCTCTTTGGAGTCTCTGGACTGGTGGTAAGGAAAAAAAAAGAAGTAAGATGTTACCCTGTGAGTGCCAAAGGTCACTTTTTCTAATCGAGAATTAATGAATAACCAGAATAGAAGTTCCAGATTATTGGATAACGGAAATAATTGTTAGCAGCTACCACAATGTTGATGTCAAACACACCCACAGAATGCAATCAGGCTTATAAACTGGCACGATAAGATATTATCAATGATGAGTTAACAGTGAATATGTTTATTAACCCGTTTCACTCTTTTTGTGTCGGCGCCGATCTGGAGATGAGAGGAACCATGTGACATTGTTTGCACATTTGATTGAATGTGTGTCCTTTGCTCCTTGATGCTAATATAGTTTTTTTATCTATTGCATTTGGGAATTAACAGCAATTATGAAATCAAAACATGTTCAAATTATCCGAACAGATATTCATGTCTGGCGTGAAAGGCGGCGGCGGGATGGGGGGGGTGGCTAATTAAAGCAGAGACCCAGGGATTTGGAGTGTCTTGAGATTCTGCTGAGTAGGAGGTAATTGTTTCTGAAATAGTGAATATGTATTTGAGAATGAGTTTTGCGTACTAGACGTCTCAGCACTTGGCCAATAAATTGTTGAGTCACTGTTATTGATCAACACTGTGCCACTCCATTACAGATTACTGAGGTCACTCTGAGCGTCTTTCAATGCACTGCGTCTCTCTTTCCGCCAGAGGAACATGGAAAACATCCAAAATGGAGGATTTGAGACACGCAGATTGTTGCAGTAGCATTCAAGAGGAAAAATCCATAACGGTAGATCCCACTGGTGGTGGTTATCTCCAACATGACGAGATGTTTCCTTCGCTTCTGGCAACAAGTAGCCAGTAGCTACTAAAGAAATAGAAAAAGATAAACCACAGCTCCAGCAGTAACTCAGGAGAGTTCAGATGTATCCTTTACTTTGAACTTGATTGACATTATTTCCTATAAGATATACAAACTCCAGTGTAATGAGAGGCGTATAGATAAACCTGCACGATCATATGGATGATATGGAGAGCTTCTCTACCATTAATTTATCAGTTACTGAGGAACGGCTTATAGGTTATGTTAATAACACGCTGCGACCAAATGTTAAAAGACTGAACTCTGCTCTGATATATATATATTTGTCTTCCAATTCAAGCAAAGCAAAAACATCAAAACACGTTCCCGAGGGTTTTGGCCTTAAAAGTGCATCAAATCGAATATTCCTGGCAGACGACCGACCAGGTGAAGTGGCGTTTCGTTGTGTTCATTGAGTTCTTCAATGGAACACTGCGAACGACCCTAAAACCAGCATGGTGGCCTTTTGCTGCGTGTCTTTTTTTGCGGCTCTCTGTTAGCGTAAAAGGAGCTTAAGTGGGGCTAAGTTGCTGGCAATGGGATTTTAGGGGAAGTGCAACTTTTCCGCTGAATGTGCATCTTTGTGGGAGTGGTGGCAAAGTGTTTAAGACCTGGCAAAGTGTTTAAGACCTGGGTCTTAAACACTTTGTTTTTAAAAAATGTTGTTTATAATTATTATTTTTTTAAATATATTTTTTTTACATTTAAAAAAAAAAAAACATTCTCATCCTCCGTGCTTGTCGTTATAAGGAGCCGTTGGTGCAGGGGGGACATATCGGTGGCCTAAGGTGGATGACCCCCCTTTGTTGTTGCGAGGTCTGCCAGGTGTGACAGTGATGTTAAGTATCTAAGAGGGTTGGTCCACATGGCTTTGACATCTCAACTCAGTGGATAACCTTGCTTAACATTGTTTCTCATCTGGAATATAGTGTGGGATTATGTGTTTATAGGGGCGCTGAGATTATCTGTCTGCTAGTGGACGAGAGCAACCCTCTGTTCACTGTACATGGTCACATATACTGAATTTGCAGTGCATACAATACAAAGCCCAAAGGCTAAAAGCAGATACTGGCCTACTTATGTTATCTATGTTATCAGAGTTATCTGCCTCCTGACATCTGTCTTACTGTAAAGGAGTTATATTCCATATACACGAGTACATGCTGTGAATACAATATGTGTGCCCTTTAACCAAACCCAACAGCAGTAGCATACAGAATTGGAAAATTAAAAAAATATATATATTTTCTGAAATAATCTTCTTAATATCAAATTCAAAACGTCAGATAATCTCCTTCTCTCAGTGCTCTCCTCTGTGTTGTGTGTGTTTGCAGGCTCACATTCGGACTCTTTACCTTCATCTTCTTCATCACTCTCATTCAGTCCTCTTTGTTGCAGCTAAATGACAAGATGGACGCATTTGCTGAATTACTGTGTAAAACATTAACATCTAGAACATGTAGCTTAATGCTGTAACTCCCTTTGTGCACATTTAAATTAAACATTAAGAGGCAGTAACATAAGATGTACTGACAATAACTGCATTTGTGAAGAATAAATGGTAGTTCATAATGGAGCCTGGATGTTATGCAGTCAGAATATTAACCGCGGTTTAACACCTTCAAACATACAATAATACAAAGCAGCGTTTGATCTTCAAATGCACTGATGGATGATTAGAAGGGAGAGAGAGCTGGGTAGGCAGAGATGGATGGATAGGCGGAGAGAGAGAGAGACATACACACACACACACACACACACACACACACACACACACACATGTTGTCTTGTGGTCTTTACATATTTGCACAGAGCTATGTGATATAAAAAAAAAGCCTGATGCAAGGATGTGAATAATGGAAAATGACTCTCAGATGTCAGTGTCCTTTCTTTTCTTATTGGAGATGAGTTTTAGTAAAACATCCAAACCTATTTTTCCAACATACAAACCTTGCACACCGTATGAGAGATTGAAAGAGTCTTGCTATTTCATCTTCTAATTTTTACTTAGGGCTATGTCGCTTCCTGTCGGGCTTTCACAGAAAATCTTTCTTTTTAAAATGAGATTCAACGTTTTTACAATGAAGCATCGACCTCAGCCGTCACATCCTATGACCTCGGCGCCCATAAAAAGGGACAAGAAGTAGATTTGTTGTTGTTGTGGTTGTGTAGATATCATGTGTGGTGCTGTTAGATTGATGGCCTCCCTTTTGCTCGGAGTGGGACCACAAACAGCTTCTTGACTGCAGTGAGTGAAAATGTTGTTTTTGAAACGCAAACCAATATATGACCCATTCGTCATAGTTAAAAGAATATGTGGATTTTGGAATTGATTACATCAATCTTTTTTGTTTGTATGATTTAACTTTTGGACTACACTTGAAACGTTCGGATCACATGAGTTGGAAACAAGCTTACGCAGCAACCACTGGATTCTACAAATAATTGAATATAAATAATATGTAAATACCCCCTAATGTGTATCTGCAACTGTACAGAAATACTGGGTTAAAACTGAATTAATATACATGAAAAAAAAATATGATTTAGCTTCGAAGCTTGGGTATTTCTTCAGCCAATAGTTGAAGAAACAACTATTAGACAGATAATCATCAGGCAATGAGGTTCAGAGTTTAGTGGTCTTTTTGAACTGTGGAGACACGGCAACGCGTGTGAAGTTCTATCAGATCAATGCACTTGCAATTGGTTTCGTTTGGAAAAATGAATTGACGTGATGGCGGTTGGAGTCGTGTAACCGCCGCTGATTGACCACACCCCAGTTAATGGTCCACCATTAGCTCTGTTGTGTTTCAGAGTCACTGGATGATTCAAATGTGGGAGCATCCATACTCTGCTCTGTTACTACTGCGAGGGTAGGACTCGAACACACCGCAGCGCTTATTGAACTTACTGTATATTCACTTTTAATTCCCAGCATTTATTTACCTTTTCATCTGCTAAGATAACACAGTGCCTTTGTAGGATGAGTCGGTATGATCCCTTATTGTCGCCAAAGAAGACAAATGTAAATTGGAGAAAATGTACAAAAAAACAGTCAGAAAGACTATTTGCATCTTTATGGTGATAATTAAATTGTTGCAAAATGCCTGAAGACTCCATCGTGCAAATTCTGCTCCATAAACTTAAAAAATATTCTTTCGATGAGAAAGAAAAACTTGGCTTTTATCTGAACCGTCGTGGAATGGCTGGAGAAGTCTCTTCTTCAGAGGAATCAATCAATCATTCATCTGAAGGTAGACCAGTTAGCTTTTTTGCAAAAACAGTAAGGGATAATTCAACATTACATAACTTTGCACAGGCTGTTGCTGACTATATATGTGTGTGAATAATAGGACAGATACATGGCAATTGTCAGCACAAATGACAATAATGATCAAAAAACAGAATAAAGAACTGTGCAACATTTGTTGACTAAAGGGTCAAAAATACTTTTTCCAGCCATGGTTGCTCTATATTGAAAAATTAGTTAATTAGTTAAGTAACTTTTTTTACAGCGTTTCCATTAATATTTGAGATGCATTATTACTTTGAGACCGTTCTAATGTTTTAACTGGATTTAGAAAACAGTAATTGCAGTGCATTGACAAACACAGGAGAACAAAGGAGCACAATGTGCAACTAAATGACTAAATGGCCTTAACTAATTTTGCCTGATATAAATCATTCTTAATGCTTCGTTCACACCAAAAGCATTGTGAATTATTCGCACGAGTAGATCACATGCAAAGTCAATGCACAGACGCGAATGGTTGTGAATGACGCGAATGAGTTGCGAAAGCCAATCAGCGTTGAGACGCTCTGCCCGTCATCACTGACGTCGTGCCGTTGGTGAATCTAATTGGCTGCTGCTCTAGTAGCGCTGAAAGCGTCAGTTATCCAGACGTAGTGTGAGCCCACGGATGATGTTATGAACCCAGACACGAGGGCGTTTCCGACGTTTGTGGGATGTCCACAACAAGTATAAAGCACAACTAGTGGTTATTTCTTCCGTGGTGGATGGCGTAAATGATAACGGTTAAAGCCACGGAGATAAGCCACGCCCCCTCTAAGGCGCGAATGACGCGAAAAACCACAACTTGTCGGGCGAGTAAACTCACGCGAGTAAAGCGTTGCGAATATTCGCAACGATTTTGGTGTGAACGCAGCATTAGAGATAGAGTTCAGTATTCAGAAAGACCAGCTATTTCAAAACACACCTAATCCACTATTTGCACTTATTTTACGCTTGTATTTTGTATTTATGAGCTTTGAAATGAATAGAAGGCGCAGCCATTAATCCCCTGTATATGGTCCTGGATGAAACAGAAAGCTTAAGCTGTGAATCTGCAGTGCAGTGCTGTACACAGACAGACAGACAATTGCAAACACACACATGCACACACACACACACACACACACACATACAGACGCTGTTCTCCTCCTGCTTACTGACCTGTTTTAATAATTCAGAAGAGTAACTTGCTGGCTGGCTATGGGCTCTATCCATGGACCCAGTCAGCCATTACTCACAAACACTCACACACACACACAAGCACAGTGTTTGCTATGCTTGGCAGTTTTACATCTATACAGCTATACACACAGACAACAAACAAGCTTCAGAGATTTGATCCCATTAGGATACACTGTTTGTGTGTCCACATTGTGTTGCCTATTGGGTTGGCATAATCCAATATCGCATATAGTGCGGTGTTGAAACGCAGGAGATGATAGGAGCTAATGGAGCGTGTGAGCGTACTTTAGTGAGAGATGCATTCCTATGCGTGGTTCCGACAGGATCTACAGTGTGTGTGTGTGTTTGAGTTTCTGTGTTCCAGGTGATCGGGTGCGACAGGTTTTATCGCCTAATGACTGAAATGAAAATCTCAAAGTGCCTAGAGATTATGGTATACTAGCCCCACCTTTTTTTCCTTTTTTCCTTTCAAGAATACAATTTAATGAATTAATGTTAAGTGACATATTCTTGTAACAATTCTTTTTTCTGTTTCCGGGCTTTCAAATCAAACCTGCAACAAAATCAACTCATCTTGTTTACTTGTCCTATTAGATTTAGTTTATTTACTCTCTAGGAATTAATCCTTCATTAGCAGTGTTGGGCCACAAGGCTTTGGAGATTACTAGTTGAAATGCAGTAATTATATTAGAGTTACTAATCCCAGCAAATAGCTTAGACGGTTCTCAAATCTGTTCTTATTGAGGAACGTTGCATTTCCTATATCGTCCACACAATAAAAGCAGCTCGCAGATTCACTCCCGAAAACACACAATGTGACGCATATACATTATAATAGCTGATATCTGAAAGTACAAACAGGAACACAGGAGTGAAACCAAACTCCAAACCACACAGATCCAGATGTAGGCTACACAAGAAGGGAGAGATAAACACACACAAACAGGGAGACACTTTGAGTTTTCTCTCTCTTCTCCAGCACAGACAGACATTAGCTTCTCCACCGAGGACACAGCTAAGGGGATTACAGGTTGGCCGTGCCCCCGCCACACACACACACAGACACACACACACACACACACACACACACACACACTGCTACCATCACAGTAGGACCACAGCGGCCGCATCACGGATTGGCACAGTGCGGTTAACGCTGGCTGACCCAGGCCCATGAAAAATCATATCAGTGTAGTTAGAAACACTTTGTAGAAGTAGGTTTACTTTCCTCACAGATCACTGTACTGTAAGAAAAAAAAGGCCTGTCAATTCAGCAAAATATGGTGGCATATTGTGATAATTGGTCAGTGCATAGATCCTCTGATTTGACTGCACAAAGCCTAAATGTATGATGTCCACATAGCAGTGTCCATACACTGTGAGGTTCCATGCTGAGCTGAAAGGAAGAACAAACATAAACTGTATTCATGTGGGCTTCCTGCGGCCCAGTTGTAAGCTTCTCCGAGTTTGCAGTTACGTAAGATATTGAATAATTGAAAGTAATTCTTTTTAGGAGACATATTCGTTTTCCTCTGGACCGGAATTATGATTGTGGTTTTCATGTGGGGATTTAGCTTTCATCATCATCATCATCATCATCATCATCATCATCATCAACATCATCATCAGGGAGCCATGTTGCGTTAAGTTACTGTGGCGTGTCACCCCAGGTACCCGGGCTCATTAAAGGAGACACACACTCCCTCAAAGTCCAGACCAGAGCTGAGTAAACGTAGCCTCCCCCCCGGGGACGCAGGCTCATTAGACTGCACCAGTTGTCTTCTGCCGTCGGGAATCTTACAAGAAACTAACAGATGACCCGTAGTTTATGTAACGATGTTGTCCGATACAACTTTAATGCTCTGCGCCGTTATGGATTTCATCAAAGTTTAACGCGGCTGCCGCTGCTGCAATTGTCGGATTGCTGAAACACGAGTTTGATGGTGACTGATGATTTTTTTTTAAGGCAGACACACATAAAAGGTATTTTTTTATTTTTTTTTGTATGGCATTTAGTTGATTTTCTCCCGCTTTATGTACATAATGCACATGTATTCATATATGTTATCCCCCAGGACATGTGTAATATTGTATATGTATATACAGTATATATATTTATTTATTTGATTTTTGATTTTTTTCTACTCCGTCTTTGGTGTCTGGTTGTATTGTATTGTATTGTTTGGCACTGATTGCAACTGTGTGCAACACTATTGCCCAAGCAACGTTCCCCCTTTTGGACACTACAGTATATCATATCTTAGTTCGCATTAGCTAGATGACTTTTATTAGCCTGTTTGTGTCTGTAAATTGCTGCCGCAACAAAGCATCGGGTGGCGTTACACAATGGCCTCGGACCAGTTTCTGCTGTGCAGGCAAATCTGTGGAACATTTTTCCACTTTTTTGTCGTGAGTCGTGAGTCGTGAGTCGTGAGTCGTGTTTCGTGAGTCGTGTTTCGTGCTTCGTGCTTCGTGCTTCGTGCTACAAAATTAATTAATTAGGCAATAATTAATAATTGATTCAATCATTTAGTAATTTGTGTTTGTTTGAGGTTTTTGGGTCTACATGTTAACAAAAACTAACAAAAAACGTTCTATGATCCCGGGTTTCTCATTTTATATCTTCTATCTACAAAAAAACCCTGACATTTCAAATGAAATGTGTATAAGTTAAAATTCATTCAGCCACCGTGGAGATATTGAAACATGTCCGTCCTTAAAATGTGGCGATTTTCAAGGAGCGTCACATCCGGAGGCTATTAGGCTGGGTAATTTCAACAGAACTGGCACACAAAAAAAAAAAAACACATCTAACATTTGACCTCTAGGGAAAGCAATGAAAGGTCCCCCGAGAGGACATTTAACACAGGACCCTGGGGAACATAGATATGCTCTTGACACAGTATGTACTGCATGTGCCTCTCCAGTACCTGCATGTCTGTCTACCCAGTGCCCAGTGGGTGTCACGCTCATGGCCTTGCATGCCGTTCAGGGTGTGGTCCTACACATTAACACCGGTCAATCACTGCTGCTCCTGGCACATTTGCTGACACAGGCGCTCAATTTTACCCCCGTATAACTTTAGTAATGGCTTTTTTCCGCATCTGCCAAGGTCACATTGAGAGAAGGGGGAATTAATACATTGCAGACATTATCCATCATTTAGTCCACGTATCTATCCGCTTTGTCCATCGATCCGTCCTGTATTTGAAACTCAAATGTGTTGACGGATGAGTTCAATTAACTTTTCACGCCGATAATGCAGTGCGTTTGTGTCAGTTGAGATCTCAGTGATGCGTAGTGTCATTCCTGTGATTGCAATCCGATGGGCAGATCAAGCAGATACATATTCTGCACGTGATGAAATTGGAGTGCGTGTATTTGTGCTGCTCTCGGCAGATTTCATAATGGGCTAACTGTGATAACCCTTTGTGTGTGTTTGTTTGTGTGTGTGCGTGTGTGTGCGTGTGTGTGCGTGTGTGTGTGTGTGCGTGTGTGTGTCTTTGTGTGTGTGTGCTGAAACTAGACACCAGCACACTATTGATGTGAGGGCCATCTCTAACTCTCCTCTGCATGCTTCTATCTGTATCTCCTTCCGTCTTTCTCTCTCACGTTCACCCCCTTTTCCTCTGTTTCTACCTCCTTCCCACCATCCTCTTTTTCTTCTTCTTTCAGTGACACCCCTCCCTCTCTTTAGCCCCACCCTCCCTCGCCTCGGTCTCTCACCGTTGCCATCCTCATGCCCCCTCTTCATGTAGTCTTCATCCCCGTCCTGCTCACCCTCCCCTCCACCTTACTCTTTGCCCTCATTCTTTCCCTCCTTGCCTCATTTTGATCCTCCCCTCCCTCCTTTCCTCCCTCCCTCCTTTCCTCCCTCCCTCCCTGCCTCCATCCTGCTGTCTCAGCTGGTATAGAAGCAGCCTTTGTTTCAGCTGTGTCCTCTATCCTGTGAAGGAGAGAAGCTGAAACATAAATACATTTATAAACATAGATAAAAGGTGGGAGGAAAGGATAGAGGGAAGATGTGAAACATGGACGTGGTGGGAAAGGAGAAAAAAAGCGGGATAACACAAAGAGATGGGTGGGTGGATGAATAGAGACGGGGGGAAAAGGGAAAAGAGGAGAAGGATGAAGGAAGGGAGGACGGAAGAGGGATATCTTTGGATCAATGGGAAGGGTTGTTCAAGTCATCGACGTCCAGTGGCAACAGCATGTGAGGCCCGTGTGGGGGGTTGATCAGCCTATAGGACATGTGCTCTCTACTTAGCACACCTCCACTTGGTTTACCGGGTGCACAGATGCACTGATTGTTCTCAGTTAAAGGCCAACAAAGCAGTTTATTTATAATTAAGCTGCTTTGAACCCGGTCAATGCCGGAGAACCTTGTAGGCTACTGTGTACTGTGTAGCCCTAGTAAAAAAACAGGTTGTGGTGTGGAGACACAGAAAGGGATTCACATTGTTGTTGTTGTTGTTTTCCCTTTCGAATTATTGCTTTCTGAGTCCATTATTGAACGCCCGTCTTTTCCTCTTTGTTTCTGTTCCACAGTGAGTGACGGAGAGAAGATTTTGGACCTTTACCCTCATCCACAATGTTGTAGCAGTGGTAACATGTGAAACCTGTGGCAAAGTCTGATCTGCTTTTACATCTCTAAAGGTAAGGTTTTGTTTATGGATCTATATATAGAAACAGTTTTGCATGTTGGGAAATACAAAGAGATTGATACCCCTATTGATACCCCTCTCATGTGTCCAGCGATGCCACAACCAGCTAGCTTTGCTTAGCATAAACAGCCAGCTTGGCTCTGTTCAAAAGAAGTCTATCGGAAACTCCAAAGCTCACTGTAATAATAACTATTTGTTTGATCTGGACTAAAAAAAAGAAGAAAACCCAACCGAGATGTGTGCTAAAAGGCTTGTAATGCCTTGCTGGCTCCATCTATAGAGTGGACTTCAAACTTTTCATCGAAACCCTCAGTAAGAAACCGAGAACATCAACATAGTCCTCAATATCTCCGGCTTTTGATAGAAGTATGTTCCTCTTGGGATAAATAAACTCTACCAAACAGAGATTTGAGGTCAAAGTGGTCAAAGAATGCGGGCCGGATCTGGGTCGCCTTTATACGAGGCTACCTTAATTAGGCCTCGTAGTGGAAACTACGCTCTCGTTCTGGCTATGTCCGACTCCGTTTGCCCCTGTAGCTGAAACCTGAATAGTGTTATTTGGTTTTCTGTGAGTTTGCCATGGTGATCGGAATAGCCATGTGTTTTCCCCGGTAGTTGTGACCAGGCCGGCCCGGTCTGGTTGTGCCGGGCTCTGCTGTGGGAATTCAACACGGCCCACTTCAGTAAGAATCTTGGGGCCTGACTAATGACAAGATGTCTCTTTCTTTTCTTTGTTAAAAAGCCTTCACATCTGTCTCATGCTCACACTCCTTTTCATCATCTCTTATCTCCGCGCTAATGTTATCAGGCGGGATTATGGTAGCTTGTCATTTTCATATAGGCTTTCTCTCTCAGAGATCCACCTCTAACCCCCTGAGACTCTGCTGCTGATCTGCTCTCTCTCTCTCTCTCTTCCCTAGTTTGCTCTCCTTTTTCCTCTCTTCAGCTGGCTGTTAGATCTACTCTTCTAACATTGATACATCCCTTTGGGATGAGGTGGACTGCTGAACTCTGCCAGAGGACAGGAAAAGGGGGAGTAAGTGGGGAGAGGAGAAGATAGCGGGGGGGATATTGGAAGGTAGAGGGTGGGCGAGTGAAGAGAGTTAGGAATCTCTCCATCCAACAATCCACCTGCGTATCTATCTATCCTTCATTTGAAAAGAATCATTTCAGGGATTTAGTTAACGTATGGTGTCGTGTGTACGTGTGAGCATTGGGAACATGTGACCCTCACAAATCTCAGACTTATGCCCATAAAGGTCTGAGATACAATCACAGCTACAAAATGTGAAACTCACTCTTCTTCACTCTCTCTCACCTTGACTTCCTCATTTAATGGCATTTATAGATAGCAAAAGTCTTAAAATATAAATGTTGAATTGTAAATGTGGAGCAAACAGCCACTTTGACACAAGGAAGAATCAATTTGATTTTGAAGGTCAAAGTTCAAGGTAACTGTGACCTCACGTCCATCCTTTCTTTCATTTCTAAAATGTTGGCAGTGAACTTGCACTCAAGGATGAACTGATTTCAAATATTGTGGTCAAAAGTGACCTCATGAAACACATTTTTGGCAACAACTCAAGAATTCACGTGCCAATAATGACAATTTCACGCAAATATTGAATTGGACGGAATGATGAGGAAACAACATTTTGGACGGACGTGAATGTAAACTGCAGCGTGAAGCGCTCCTGGCATGCAACCGCGAGGTCGTCATTTTAGCGTTGGAAATATACCATACATTTAAATAATTAATTTCATATCCAATAACATGAACTGTGTTGACTCTAATGTGGGTAAAGCTCTTAAAATGCTGGATCCAACATTTCCCATAATTGTTTGATTTGTTTGGGGGTGCATTTTTTGCCTTTATTGTGCAAATGACAGTGATGAGGCAGAGAGGACATTGGGGGGGAAGAGAGAAGAGGACATGACCCGGCAACAAAGGTCCCCAGCTGGTATCGTACCTGCAGCCATGATTAGTAAATTCCCAGCAATATGATCTGTAACTTTTTGATGATTGACTTATGGTTTAAGTCAACAAAAAAGGCCAACCGTTCCCTAGGCAATAGGCAAGCCTTTTATGTATGGTACAGTAAGTATTCTCCTCGAATATACATATGTAGCATGTGTGTTTGTGTTTGTGGTTTCCTGTTCAGCAACTGTCCGTCAACCTTCATCGTGAATGTGCAGACGCATGGAGGGTTAGGGCTTTCTGTGCTTGCTTCAGGGTGAGAGGGAGTGAGCGATGTGTAAGAGAGAGAGAGAGAGAGAGATGAGGGATCAAACAGCAGCTTCTGTTTATTTTACCTTTTTATTCATGAACAAAGTGCCACACATTGCAATGCTTTGAAAGTTCACTCGGAGGCCTATATGCCCGTGGGAGAATTCAACTGGCAACCCAAAAGCAAATTGAACTAATGCTCTCTTTAGGGCTGAATCGCCCCTGACGGTGTGTGTGTGTGTGTGTGTGTGTGTGTGTGTGTGTGTGTGTGTGTGTATGTGTGTGTGTGTGTGTGTGTGTGTGTGTGCATTTGTGGATGTGCTGAAGCCCTCAATCGCTCAGCAAAACAGATCAAAGTCAAGTCTCCCCCTGTCCCCATCTCACTTTGATGAATGGATGGGTGGATGGATGGAGGGAAAGGAGGAACGATAAAAAGGAAGGAGATGGAGAGAGGGATGAATGAGTGACTGAAAGTACAAGGAGTTCAGAATGGATTGACAGACGTGTGTGTGTGTGTGTGTGGGGTGGGTGGGTGAAGGGAATACGTGAAGTGGAAGTAGATGAATGAAAGGGCGGATGGATGGGCTTGACCTTTCCATCACCCTCTTCAGAGATTTAGTTACATTTTATTTTTATTTTGTCCCTTCATCACTATTCAAATCGACCATAGAACCGTCCTATTCTTCCTTTTTCTCTCTCTAATGCTCTTATAATACGTTTCCCTCTCTGCTTTTCATGTTTTTTCTTCAAAGTCCTTTTCCCGTCTTATTTTTAGCATCCTGATATTACTTTTATTTGTTTGCCGATTGCTTTTCCCTCCTTGTAATGTCAAATTTCTTTCCCACTTTCAGCGTATTTCTTTTATTTTTATCCTTCATCCCGTATTCCATTACCCCCTTAATTATCCTTTTTTTCTCTCTCGATCACATCCCATCTTTCTTCTCCTCTCTGGTCCTCTCATCTCCTGCTTTCCTCCGTTAACCTACTTGTTACCTCCCTCTCTGGCAGCCTCTGAATGTGTGTGTGTGTGCGTGTGTGTGTGTGTGTGTGTATGTGTTTATTCTCCTCTCTCTCTCTCCCTCTCTCTCCCAGAGAGTTGAAAGACTGCTGGATTCCTGGGGGAGAGTTTGGCAGCCGAGACCTGCCGAGGGCCATCCAGGCCTGGGTCACCAAGCTAACCTCTTCCACCTGCTTCTGGCCCCAAGGGATAATAGGTGTGAGGAGGGCTGGGGGGAGGGAGAGGAAAGGAGAGGAGAGGAGGAGAGAGGAGAGATAAAAGGGTAGAAAGCAAAGGGATGTGAATTTATACATGAGAAGAAATGCAAATACATAAGACACACACCTCAAGGTATTGAGCTAGTCATGCTTAAAGCTCCCTGTTTCTTTTCCTCTGTTGCTTTCATGTGCAGTTGTTAGTCATGCTGAACACTCCCAAAGTCTTCCTTTCTTTTTTTCTTTTGCTTTCCTCTTGGTCAGCAACAGCAGGCAAGCACTTACACACCAGCATGGCACAGATATCTGATATAAAATACACAAAAGAAAGCAATTTAACATAATTAGACAGTATGCATAATGAGACAAAAAAAGTAGAGGTTTGTGATAATTGAATAAAGGCTTTTAAAGTCTTTTAACATTGTGTATGACATTGCACAAGTAATCTGGATATGTGTAAGAAGGCAGGATGCAAAATGTGTTTTTAAATATTATATATTATTTTTATTTGTACTTTTCTATGTACATTTACTGATCTTAACACACCAATACATTGTGAACATGTTTTGTTGTATACATAACAAAACATTTTATGTATACAACAATTTTGCTTTGGAACTTGAAGCAAATGTTGATTTCCATATTCATCTTATTACGTTCATCCATCCCACAAATTCAATTGGTATTTTGTATTTAAACCCGACCAACAATCCTTTCCGAAACCTAACTAAGTACTTTTGCTGCCTCGACCTAAGTGCTTCCTAAACTCGGCCAGGTGGTTTTGTTAACTCAACCTAAATTGGTTGTTTCCTGTGAAGATGGACGTGCATCAAGACTGTGTGCATGTCCCGAGCAGAACTTGACATGCACTGCTGCACTTACAAAGAATGAGGAGCTACTTTTCGTAAGCCTACACAAAAAAAAACATTGTATGCGAATAAGTTGACCCTGCTGCAGGCACAGGTGAGCTCTACACTGATCAATATTGGCCCGATATTCATTCTGGAGTGGCAGGACACACCATCGTTATTATCCTCGTGTTTCACCAAGCGCAGGCCTTAGCCTTAGCCTTAGTCTTAGCCTTAGCCTTAGTCTTAGCCTTAGCCTTATTCTTAGCTTTAGCCTTAGCCTTAGGCTTAGCCTTATTCTTAGCTTTAGCCTTAGGCTTAGCCTTAGCCTTAGTCTTAGCATTAGCCTTAGGCTTAGCCTTATTCTTAGCTTTAGCCTTAGCCATAGTCTTCGCCTTAGCTAGTCTTAGGCTTAGTCTTAGGCTTAGGCTTAGTTCTATTTACAAATGGGCTTGTTATAGGTAATTATTGTGCTATTTGTGGAATGTTTGTGATTGCTGTGGAGGAATGTTTGTGATTTGTGTGATCCACACATTTCCAATAACTCCAGAGCGTTGTAAAGTCCAAAAGTCAAACACATTTTGGGAAAAAAATATAGATGTAATCATTTCCAAAATCCACAACTTGTTTATATCGGTTGCCGTTTAGCCTCTCAAAAACAAAATGCTCATAAGCGGTGAAAAACAAACTGATGACAAACTGTTTGCTCTCCCACAACGGGAGGCATTGGTGATTTAGATTCATTAAAGATTATAATAAATAAAATCCTGTCTTTCAAATCCAGGATCTTGATGGCATTATGACCTCAATAGAGGCTTTGAATGTAAAGAAAAACATAACTTTGGTACATTCGTCCCTAATACCAGTACAATTAGAATAACTGTAAATGGCAGATGGAACTCAGATAGATAATTGATTTGTTTCCCCTTAGGTTTGTTTTTGCTTAGTGATCTACAGGCGCCATAGCTGCTGTTGTGGAAATGGAACTTACACACCCACACTGCTCTGTAAATAGCAGAGTTGCTGTTCATTGTATGCGGCTATTCGCCTTATATTATTGGGGCGCTTTCTTCTTGTTTGTGAGATTTTGAAAATGTGTGTCACAAAACAACGCCCCTCAGGATTTACTTCTTAAAAAAAAAAAAATGTTATGTAGGAAACGAGTTTCTGTCTCTCTCCCTACCTCATCACATCGCCCACAATCATATCCTTTCTGACTCCCTCTCTACAATTCTCTCCATCTCCCTGTTGTTCCCTCACCCGAGGCTGCGGCAGAAAATGGAGTGTGTAAAACAGGATGTGAGGGTAGCCATACTTGTTTATTTTATACTGAAAGCCCACAGCCTGGCTGGAAACCACTGACGGATGACAACACAATGGACAGTGAGGCTTGGGACACAGACAGAGGATGGTTTTGTTTTCATATTGTGTTTTTTAATGCTCGTGGTGATGATATTTCGAGATACAACAGGTTTAGGAAAATAGAAAATGTTGACACAATGTCTCCAGTACTGCCAAATGATATATTTGTTTCTAGAAATCAAGCAGTGAAGTGGGGGAGCAATTACGTAAGGGCATAGCACCCCTGTACGCGCAGAGATGCAGATGAGTTAATTAAAACTAAATAAAGACACAATTATTCTCAGCAGATGCATGTTTTGAGTTGAAAATCAAAAGACCATTGCAGACATTGCTCCCACTGTTGTCTATGATGGAAATTCCATTGTGTTGTCATATATTTTTGACCGTAAGAGATATATTGTATTATTCACTTGACATTAAACCCATCCCTCCTCACATGATAATGCATGCTGCCCTCTGATTCTCATGCAGTGAATGGCAAAACAGAGAATGTCTTAAAGGCACAAGCTAGATTCATGGATGTGTAAAAAGCAACGCACTCTTTTCTAAATGCATGATGCGCTGTGTAGGCTGGGACACGATTGATTTATGGCAATAATTAGATCAGTGGAAATGGAAACAAGGAGAGGCAAATACATGAATCAGCTGTGTTGTGGATGTCAATCACTGATGTTTGCTTGAAGCCGACATTTGAATACAACTCAGTTCACAGTTTATCACTGAAATAGTTGTCTTACTTTGAAAAAGAGTGGATATTTCTGGTGTAAAATTAAGTTTAAGTTAGTTGTTTTAAGTTGTTATTTCACGTCTACGGTCACACTAGCAGCTCTGCGATGCAATATTTAGACTTTTTAAAATAAATAATTTCATATATATTTCAGTCTAGACCAACATTCAGGCAGTTTTATGATACCAAAAAAAAAGACATGCTCACATCACAGTAAGTGCATTTTTTTTGAGTTCGCACAACTAGAAAAACATTTTTTTTTTACCGCATGAATCCAGACACATGGTTTCCAAAGTAGATTGATTCAGTGCTCTAAATTCTGTAGTATTTATATTTCAATGTCAACGTTCTGCAAGTATTATCTTCGCTTCCAAAGAAAGACATTACATAAACACATTATTTGTGTGTATTTCACAAGCACAACTCACATATAGGGAACTCGTGTGTGTGTCGTATTTAGAATGCAGTTCTCCCACACACTCAGTGAGGCGTATCGAGATTACTAAACTCTTCACTGTCTACACTCGAGCACATTCCAAAGAAGGTTTTCTTTTTCTCTCTCCCTACTCACCTCTCTTCCATCCAGCCCGGCCTCTTTCTCCATCTCCGCCTCACTTTCTATTTCCGTCTCTATCGCTCCATCTATGCTCCCTTCTGCCTCTCTCAGCGTCACATCCATCACTTTGTCTTCTCTATTGTCTTAACCGGTCTGACAATGTGCTGCTGGTGATGTGATCACATCTATGTGCATGTTTATCAGCTTCAGTGGTATAAAGACAACACAGGACTTTCACCCAGGAGACCGCCGTCTGTCTCCCGTGTGAAACAAAAAGCAATATTGATGAACTTTAACCATGCGAGTTACATGTTAAACCATAATCTTTTTACTGAACATAACCGAGTAGCTTTGTGGCCGAGGTGCTTCCCTGCAAAGGCTTTTGGCGCACGGATGACTCCCGTTTCTGGACAGATGAAAAATGACAGTATTGTTCTCATGGTTTTATAAGGATACGCTGTGTATTTGTATAATCTATTAGTCTCATGGATGGGTTAGGGGTTATTACAGTTGTTACAGTTGCAGTTAGCATGTTTTGATGGCTAACTGCAACTGTGACATTCATATTGTAGTTAGTTAGAGCAATAAACTACTATAGACATTCCCACTGTGCTATATTCACAAAATGGCTATTAGGATTATACCTCATAAACCTTTTTCTACAGTGGGTGAACAATAAATTAATATACTTCATTGTGCACCAAATTAACATACTGGTGTAAACTGAAAACAGTGGCTTCCTAAAATGTAGAAACTACATAGATTAAATATCTCTCTCTCTCTCTCTCTCTCTCTCTCTCTCTCTCTCTCTATATATATATATATATATATATATATATATATATATATATATATATATATATATATATATATCCTTTGGAAAACAGTTTGGGGTTGGGTAAAATGCATTAACTGCACCAGGCATTCTGATATGTGAATCCAGAGATACTCATTTATGCTCCCTGTTACATTATCTCACAATCTGCTATAGTTTTAGAAAGTTAGAGTGTAATATACCGTATGTGCATAACTACTAGATGTTTTTGTTATAAAATGCATGTGTTTTAGGGCCTTGCTTTGGCTGAATGTGTGCTGTGGATATGCAGCCATAAGAGGAATTGGCTGTGTTTCTAATGCGTCGGCTGTATTCCCTGTTTTTAATATAGCTGTTTCATTAATGCACGTCAAACTCTCCACATTTGTGTTCCCTCAGCTGCCCCCATTTCCCTCTTTAAAAGCGATGTGTTCAGTCAGACAGCTTGCAGATGCTATCCTTCCTTCCCTAAAGCGTAATGCGTCTTTACCAACATGTCTGCTGCTTTTTCCTGGCTCCAGTCTCTGTTGTGCCCACTCTTTTTTTTTATCCTCTGAATCCCCCCCTACTCTTCTTTCTTCTACATATCGCCTTTTTCTCCACTCTTCATCTCCTTCTGTCTTTCTCTCTCCTTGTTTTAATTATTGTTGTTGTTGTATTGAGCCCTTTGGTTTTACATTCATTCTCTTTCTTTCTTTTTTTCTCACCCTGGATTTGAACATTGCGGATGTGAGTGTGCCTACCTTCCCATCTGCCTTTACCGTTCGGCGTCGATCTTTCCATCCTGTCTTTCTGGTGGTAAAAATAGATCCTCGAGCACATCCCGAATCCCTAACAAGAAGCGTGTGTTGAGCTAGATCGTTCCCATCTTTGGTGCAGATGTGTTTTCTTTTTGGAGATTAAAGGATAACGCTGGTGTTATCCAAGTTCATATGTGGTCTTTCTTCTCCAATTAAGACTGCGTTTGGCCTTGCATGCTAAATAATACGTTGCTTACTAAATAGTATATATTGAAAGTGAACTACTCCCATTTGTAGCTGTTATACCTTTGGTCCAAGACAGTCAAGACATATTAATAAACATGAACAACTCTCCCAAACACCCCACAATGTCAGAGTTAAAACCCTTTGATGATGGAAAATTGGTAATGTAATTAAGTATAAAGACTGGAACTGCTCCAAAGACGATAAATAAGGAGATATATTATGGATGGGACTGATGAGCGCACTGGAAAATGTTCGCTTTCAGACCTGAGAAACACTAGAATAGAAACGAGCTCATCTGGGGATAAAAAATGCAATGGCCCTTTCCGATTGGTTCCTCTGTCGCGTCTGCGCTTTCTTCCTCCGGCGCTGCAGACATGATTGAGTAGTAATCAGTGGCATTGGACACACCTGGGCCCGGTGTTTGTTGTTGTTGACAGATCTCCTCTCAACCCGTGACTGTGTTGTGGTGTTTGAGTTCTCCCTACATTTATTTGATTAATATCAACTTACTTTTTGGTTGTTAGTATACGCAAGTGTCTACCGGCTGTGACTCTAAAACTATGGAATTGATTCATTGTCTATGGAGCAGTTCTAGACTTTATACTTGATGACGTCAAGAGTCTGAGACTGTGGTCTCTGGTATGAGCTAAAATAGCTTGTGTTCAAATATTAATTGAACTCATGGAAATAGCATATCATAATTCTTCATTTAGATGGTGTTCCCCTTTTAAAAGTCAAATAACTGACAGTTTGCGAAACCACTTCCCAAACAGTGAACCACTTAGTCGTAGCTTTGAATCTCTCCACATGTTGAAGCAGTGTGCTTATGACTGTAGAAAGAAAAAAGTGATACTTGGCATTCATTTATTAATCATGTTTCATTTCCATGTCCTCCTCTGTGGCTTGATATGTTTGGCTTAAGATCGTCTTCTGTATTATGCGTCAACCAGCGAAATGGCACAAAGTAGCAGTGTCCCTATAGCAGGGTGTCCTGGGAGGAAATGGATTATATATATATAGGGAACATAAAAGTGCTCTTTACATAAACAAACGAGTTAACGCACAAAGCAGATGTGGGTTTAAAAAAATAGATTAGGTCGGTTTTTGCTCCACTGGGTCCATGATTTGTTCTCATTCGCCGGCTGTTTTTTTGTTTCTCTTAATTCATGTGTCCCATTATGCCTTTGTTAAATGCTGATGCATGTGGAACATTTAGACAGGAAGTGCACGGCGGTTGTCCAAATATGGATGTGGAGGTCTGTAGCCATTGGAGAAATATGCTGCCGAGTCCCTCAACAGGAAATGTGCTGCCTACGCCTTCTTAATGAGTTGTGTGTGTGTTTGTGTGAGTGTGTGTGTGTGTGTGTGTGTGTCTTTTCTGTAAAAAAGACAAAACTGTCTACTTTAACCAACAGACTATTTGTCAGCATTCCCCAGCAGCAGTGCGGCGATGCTTCACATTCAATCACATAAACAACCATTACAGTATAATGATAAGAAGCTGCTTACTGCTAACATTTGCAGTACATATTTATAATGTTACCTTCGTCATTTGGCTCAGTGTATCCTTTTTACAATCATTGCAAAGCGGCGCTATTATTACGATGCGCGCCGACTGAACCTATTAATTCTCTCATTCTGCTTACAGTATGTATCTCAAGTATCTCAACTGGTAAACAAGCTTAACTCACGTAATGGGCGGCGAGAGCCAAGAGATGAAATGTCAAGGCTTTATTGGTAATTAGCGGTATTATCACGCTGTTTCGAAACCCTCCGAGCTCCATATGGTGCCCAGGTATAATACCAAGGGAAGAAAAAGTATCAATTTACAGCATAGGGAAGTGCTGTCGGTGTATTGTCAGGATTGTTTGACAGAACAAATGTCACCGGTACCAGCGGCCGGTGGCCATTGATGAGCCACTATTAGTTTGTTTTAAAGGGGGTCTACTCATCTGGGCTGGGACTCTTAGCTGAGAGAGTCAAGGCAAACTAAACCTTAAAATGTGTCAAGTTGATCTCACTTACAAACATTTAGGGAACCGGTGGCATCCCGCTATTAGCTATTATTTATACGATTTTTAATCCATATCTTCTTTTTTTTAATGTATTAACTTAAATGTATTAACTTACTTCTCTTTGGTTAATAATTCAATGCATCAATCTTGTTTTTTCTTGTTTGTGGGAACATAATAAAGTTAAGGTATGGAAAGTAAATGGCAGAATTATAGAAGTATTTCCTGTATAGCTCCAGGACACTGATATGCTGGGCTACCCTCTGGGCCAGGGATCTCTATCCCCCTGTCAGGAGGGATCTGCCACCACCATTGGAGATGCATCACTGGCTCCCCTGATCGTCCTCTGCCAATGTTCTCTTTGCTCTCCCACAAGCAAAGCTTACCATAACCGCCTGAGGTCAACCGCGGTGGCCTGTAGGGGGACGCCCGTGCTCAGTCTTAGATGCCAGAGGCGCCTTTTGTTCCGTGGCAGAACAAACTGCAAACGTTCTCCAAACTTCCGTGAACATGGCCGCGACATGGTCACGTAACTTGCTTCCTTCAGTGGCGGCACTTCCGTGGTTATTTGAACCCAAACTGACGACCTTTTCCTAAAGCTAACAATGCAGTTTAGTTCAATTCAGTTTATGTTGTATCGCCCAGAATCACAAATTACAAATTTGCTTCCAGAGGGCTTTACAATCTGTACACATACGACATCTTCTGTCCCGGGACCAGGAAACACTCCCCGCAAAAACTTTTAACAGGGAGAAATAAAGGACACCTAACTGAGTTAATTTTGTTTTAAATATATTTTGAACATGCTGTGTGCATGTTACAAGCAGAATGTACACTTGTTGCTGTTTTTTTCGTAAGAAAAACGCAAAAATAATTCAACTTTCCATGAGATATCATGCAAACCGTTGTATGAGGGCATGTTGTTCCTTTACTTATGAGCGTAGAGAGACGGCCCGACATTGGCAGAGCAACGCCTACCTCCTTTCTGTGTGAATGGAATAAGAGCATCCAGGATCTCTGCCCTCAACGATACTAGTCTGACATCCCCGTGGTCACCTGGAGCTGAGCATTCAGCACCACGGAGAGCTCCTCCCTGAAAATAATTGTTCCATAACTTTACGCCAGTCACATTTTATTAAGCATGTGTTATTTTTAGCTCCTTCACAGAGCAGGTGAATACAGTTTCCAGCTTCCAGGTTCACAACGCCTCAGCAACGGGCCCTTTGAGGTTGACAGATTGAATATTAAGCTGCAGTCGTAGAGGGAGCTACAAACAGCTTTCATCCACACTACACTGGTAATTCAAGACTTGATCCTCTCGCTTATCTCTTGGGGGCCAGCCTGATGTCAGTACGGATGATAATAAAAATTGGTTGCCGTGAAAAAAGGTTGACTAATAGCAGACATTTAAAAAAAAGTTTTTTTGCGTGTTTTCAAAGAAAGTCACAGAACAAAATTAAAAGGAAAACATGCTGGAAGAGCATGCTATTATTTCCTTAGTGTATAATTTGCTTCACGCAAGAGACATTTCTAATGGGAATTCAATGTAAGGAAACACATTTCCCCACCATGCCAATAGTGTTCATAAACTCTCACCTGTCAGTAGCCAGTGACTGTTTCTATGACTCTGAAGTTACAAGTAGCTTTTGATGGATACATTTAGATTAGTCACACACTCCCAGGTATTATAAAGTAATCACACACAGTGGCGTCCAGGTATTTTTATTCAATGGCAAATACACACACACACACACACACACACACAAACTGAGGATGACATTAGACCAGGTTGAATTACATGTGCAATACCTTTCCATGTGTGTGAGTTACTGCATCAGATTCAGGTATCAAAGTGCACAAAATTAAATGAAGATTCTCATTTATATCAATTTACGCTCCTAATGGTGCAAACCTCACACATCTGTCACCTGACCCAAATGTAACAAGGGACACTCAGTAGAGTGCATATCTCCAGCAGGGGTGCCTGCTGTGCTGTTTGATTAAATGAATACAACCAACAATTGTCTCACCTCTCTCCTGGACTCTAATAGGCTGTAAAGTGTCCTAAAAGAAATATCACATTCAATCTAAAAAAACAAGCAGCAATGTGTGCAGTCGATCAGCTTGTATAGTCACTGTGTAATGCGCTTCAAAGAATCTTGCCCCCCAAAAATGGAAAAATCACCAAAAGCACTTAGCAGTGTACTCAGCAGTGTGTGCTCTTTAGATTAGATTTGATTAGATTAGAAAGCGTTATTAATCCCCAGTGGGGAAACTCATTTGCCACCAAACATTCATACAGACAACAATAGACACAGTCCTCTGATACCCAAACTCACCGTTGTCACACTCACGGACGCAAACTTCAGAACTCTTCGTGTTTACTAAATAACTCCCTTGAGCAGCGTGAGGTTTTAGCCTATACTTGATGGAACCGCAGCTTTTAAATCCTTCTACTTTCAAGTTTTGCAAAAGAGCTGTTTGTGTTTCTTAAAGCAGATTGAGTTGCGTGGCTTCAGCTGCAATAAATAATACATGTCTCAAAATCCATTTCATAAAAACTTTACTTCATTATTTAGTGTTTTAGCATCTGATATCTCCCTATAAGCTTCTCTTTGGGCCAACGAGGTGTCTCGTCGCTGCCTTCTGTGCAGTGCATGGCTGTTACAGCAGGATTGTATAAAGTTACAGTTAGTGTAACTAAATCAATTTAATACTGTAACGGCAAAAGCAATCAGGGGCCAATTACAGATCGGTGTAAGAGCGTTACATTCTTAGCAGTTTCTCTTGTAAAAATGTAACAATGTAAAATTGAACGCTTTCTTTTGTATCAACAGAGATTTCTTTTAGAAATTCCTCTGCAAGTTTTGCTATACTCCTCAACAGACACCTTAACTGTACCTAAAATCTCTTATATTTGATTTTGCACTGTGCACATATCAAACAAAATATGAACAAAAAAGGAGTTCACTGAAGTTAGCAGCCTGTCTGTTCATGGCGTTACAATGACTGGGAAGTCTCCTAAGTAATTCACCTTCTCTGTAAATGTTAGAATTTGTTGGCACAGTTTGTCCCGGCAAAAAGACACAATAGATCACAATAGATCACACATCTTCAAACCTCATTCAGTCAGCTGAAGCACTAACTCTTTACCTTCAATGGTAAAAGGACTACTTGCATATCTCTTTTCTAGTCTTCTGACCCATTCACACACTGATGGCTACCATGCAGGACTATCTAACATTCACACACCGAGGGAACAGCCTGCGGGGGCATATCAGGGTTAAGTGCCTTGCCTGAGGACACATCAAAGGGACTAGCGGAGCCGGGCATCGAACCGCCGATCCTTTGATTGAAGGTCGACCCCGCTCGACCCCCGAGCCACAGTCTCCCCTAATGTTCTGAATGTTACTACATTCAAAAGTGTAGTAACATTTTTAAACCAATACAATTGCAAAATAATTCTTCTCTTTTTCTGCAGTAGTGGTCGTGCACTTTACTTTGCTTGATTAAGTGATATATTTTTTAGAAATACTTTCTGCTCTTTTACAGCAACATTAATGCAATTGGGCACACACTGGCACTTGGGGGCCGCTTATTTTACGGTCGAACCTCACTTTGAGCAGCTTCAGTGGTGCAGGCAGCACAGCTCAAGAGCGTTGCTCAAGGGCACGCTGGCTGTTAGCTGGGGACTAAAAAAAAAAGGGTGCATTAACGTGCGTGATCTTGAATTTGTATTCATAAAGATGTTGGTCCTCTTAATGTCCGTGTAGGGTGGGCTTCTGGGGGAAGAAAGTACTAGAAAACAAGCAGTTGACCCCACCATAACCCCACTCTGTTCACTTTGAAGTACTATTTTTATTGCTATGACACGATGGGACGCCGAGGAGCAAGGTAAACACCGAGAAAAGAGGTCCATGCAAATTTAATATCGTCCCCACGTAGCCGGTCTCTCTTTCTCTACATGTCTCTGGCTGTGATTCACCTTTTACTTCTTTCTTCCTTGTCCTTCACTCTCGAGTAAGATTTCTTAAAAATTCATGGTAATTCTTTTTTTTCTTTTCTTATACAGAATGCATTAAATGTGGCATTTGTGTCTCTCTCTATGTGTGTGTGTGTGTGTGTATCTGATTGTGTGTTGAATGTGCCACCTCTAAATAATGAAAGAGCGTGCTCATGTTTGGCTCGGTGTAAATTATTAAAGCCAGCCTGCACGCACACAAAAACACCCCTGCGACACAATGCCTACGCACCACAGTGCTACCTGTCTCTTTCTGTCCATCTCTCCTCTCTCCTCTCTCCTCTCTCCTCTCTCCTCTCTCCTCTCTCCGTCCCATTTCTTATTAAGCTCCTCAGTTGGAAAGTAATGGTCAAGACAGCTTTTCTCAGGAAGTAAACATCTCAGTGTGCTGGCTTGACACCAGCAGTTTCCTCTTCTGTTTCAAAGTACATCCTCCAGATGGACTTGCAAGGTTGGGGGGGGGGGGCATAAAGTTTATTTAGTAACTCTGTTAAGAGGATGAATGATGCATTGACTCTGTGTTTGTTCTTTGGTTGTTTTTTTCCCTCTCATACTGACCATAGATCTTAGCCTTGCTTCCAGATAACAATTACCAAGGAGGTAAGAGTGTTTTTTGATATGCATTTCTATGAATACCAAATTTCAAAGCGGCGCTTGAGAGTGAGGCGCGATATCGGCCTAGTACGAGGCGATGATGAGAAAGCTGAACACACATTAAAGGAACGCGACGCAATTACACTGTCTGGAAGCCAGACTGTGAATCCAACATATATATATATATATATATATATATATATATATATATATATATATATATATATATGCTGCTCCATGCAGGCATATATCATCAATCGTGGCATTATTCCATCATCATTTCTGTATTTGACCTCTACGTGTAAGCGTCAACCAAATGGCTTCCGAACCATGCACAGGATAATAGGACAAGTACACCCCTATAAGTCAGAGACGCTCCTTACTCTGCTAAGACATGCTGAGACATGCTTCTTTGTGCACAAGTGTGTTCGACAATGTTAAAACACGTCATTTAATTCTCTGTAGTCGTGAAAGACGGATTTGGGGAATTCATGCACACACTGTCAACACAAGGAACTGCTCCTCCGGCGTGGAGAGAGCAGAGGAGGTTCTCACCTCAGTGAAATACTGCTCAACCCGACCTAATTTGTAATCAAATGTCTTCTTCATGGCCGTCAATGCCAAGCTCTGACTATTGATGGGGCTGCCGACAATGTGCTCTGACTGACTCCCTCCGGGGATTTGAGGTGAATTACTGCCGGTTAATTACAAAGCAGTGGCTATAAATTAGGAAATAATAATGGTCATTATTGAGTCGCGCACATGAGAAGACGGCACCCTCACCAGGCTCCTTGTAACGGTTGGGAGAGCGAGGAATTATGTAAATACACAATGTTATTATCGGTGATTGGATTATAATGGCTGCTAATGGAAAGGTTAGGGTATTTTTAATCTTAAGAGACATTCATTTTCTTTATTTAATGTTTAAAGAAAATACACATGTTTGGGAAAGGGAGGATAGAAAACACTGAGCATTTAAAGGAACAGTGTACTCCTTCACAACCGCTTCTCTGCATTCAGAACGGCTATCAACACTTTGGATTCACAAAGTGGTCGGGCAAAACACGTCCTCCAATCTTCTGATGGAGCATAAACCGACACTTAGTGTGCCGCTAGTTACACTCACTGGTTCATATTTATTTCCGTGTCATGTTGAACGTTTTTGGCGCGTAACGCCCGCGGTTTCAGGTTGATGCTGCATATCGAACATCATCGGTTAGCACGCATACAACCCCCCCCCAACAAACATCACTTTTGATATTACATTATTACATGTAGGTAACTGCCTAGTATGTCAAGGCAACTCGGCCTCCGTTCATTATTCATAATCGGATAACTAATAAAGACAGTATTTTGTGCTTCCCGGTAAAAATGAACCCCTAAAATGCACTAAAAACCCCACAAGAACAACACAAACAGAGCAGTAACATCAGATCCGCATCTGTTCGTGTACATAGCGCTGTTGCAAAGTCGTTTGCAAAGTAATTGTTAATTAGCAAATATTACCATTAGTCCTTGGCTATAAAAGAACAATCTGACAATCTGGAAAGCCCCATGTTCCTAAACTGGCTGCTAGCTGGCTGTCAACTGTAAAATGTAATGAGTGCAGTACGGAGACAATAATGGTGCCATTTTGAAAAAAAGCAAATGAGATACAACCTTTTTCTGATTAGCTAAACGCTGTTTTTTTTGTCGGTTTTTTTTGCATCTAAAATCTCCAACAGAGCTCTCTAATAGGTGTCATTAGCGGGGGACATAACAGCGCTTCCGGCGACATGCACTCAAGGAACGTGACTGAATGGCGTAGACGGTGATCTTGGAGATAATGTAGTTTTGACTCTGGCGCCACATCAGCAGGACAGGTGTTCACAGACGTACCTGCACTGCTTCGGGGGGCGAGTGGCACTCATTGCACAGTATGGACCTATCTGAGGGTGATTAGAGTTAAATTGGTTTCTATCCGAATCTTCTTTTCATCAATCAAATATGAGTCGGGGAAGCCTCAACGAACCAGATCGTCGCCCTCGTCTGAACGTCGGGGAATCTAGTGCCACGAAAATAGAACAATGGAGCAAATTTGCATTCCAGGTAACATTGAGAACTAAAGGGGCTGTTGGGAATTGTCTCGTATGCTTGTCAGACACTGCAGCTGTTTGATTGCTTCTGTGCCAACATGGGAGGGGGGGGGGGGAGTCAATAGTTGACATGTGAGGGGAAGAAGAAGCTGCTCCTCCTGTGAGAAACATCCTCTGTGTGAGATTTGCTGCGCTCTGGTTTTCCATTGAGGTTTTTATGCTGTTTTGTTTTAATTGTTTGGAAAATGAAAGATGTCTTCTTCTTGGTTGTCATTTCAGCTGTAGATTAATTCTCTCTCTCTCTCTCTCTCTCTCCATCACCCTCACACACTTCCTACTCTCTCTGCAAAGTTGAAGATGAGACGAGAGATTGACTATGTTCAGACACCACACACAAACACACACGTAAAATCAACAATGGGTCATTACGAGCTAATGCCATAATATGTTTGCCATTGCCCTCCCACAATGCTTTGCTCCGTAGGCCAACACCATTTACTGATTTGCATACAGACAAACAAAAACAGGGTCTTTGTATGTGTGTGTGTGTGTGTGTGTGTGTGTGTGTGTGCGCACTGGTTTTGTGTATCCTTATGTAAGCATGCAGCCTCTTCTTGCCTCGAGGATGATGATGGAAACTGTTTGGCATACTCCCACCTCTCTCTCTCTCTCTCTCTCTCTCTCTCCTTCTTCACCCATTCAAATCTAATGTGCTTTATTGCCACAATAGAGGCATTTCCAGGCTAACATAACCGTGCCGATGCACACACTAATTAGTTAAGAATTTAAAACCCGTATCAACAACGATATAGGCGGCAGGTTTGCTATTCAAACAGTGTGGCGTGCTGTCAGATGCTCCAACTGCAGCGCCTGCAAACAGCCACTGGAGGAGAAAGAGGCCACCAGCGAGTACATGGATGTTATACCATTTTTAAAAAGCACAAAAAAAGCTTTGTTATGTATTTTGTGGCTTTATTTCTCCCAAATATAAGCAGTTGCTTATACATTTTAAGATAATACTTGTGCATGAATCACAAAACAATATATCTATATATATTGATGTCCTATATGGTGATGCTTTCAGCTGTTACAGTTATGGAAAGAGTAAGTCGTCCCACTCAGTGAAAGTCAACCTTTGCTCAACTAAGTGTGTCCATTAGGTGCCCTGTTCTGGGTCAACTGAGTAATTCACTTTTACTTTACTCTTCCCAAATTGACTAATCACAGAAGTGGAGTTGCAAGTTAGACTGGTCGATGGCACCTTTAACAACAGACACAGATGAATAATAGAGAAGAAAAAAACAATAAATACAGTCTTGCCTTTGGAAATGTACTGTACCAAAAAGCAAGATTGAAGTTAGCTGACACCTGGCACAGGCTTGTTTTTTTTCTCTTAGAGATTGTTGCAGACACTGTATGATATGACAATTTGTAATGTGAGAGGATCAGAGAATTATCAGCTGAATCTGCAGCTCTCCCCGACTTTGCAGAGCTTTACAAGCTTCAACGCGACGTAGAGACGTCACGCCCACTAGGAGCTGCTTTGGTTCATTCTCACATGACTTGCTCAGCTCAGTTAGCTGGTGAACACAGGGGAGCATTTAGAAGCTAAAGGCAAGGTATTCCCCTCAGGCTGCTGCCAAAAACAGAGAGTGACTATTGGATTCCAGGTGAACAAAAACACAATTGCAAATGAACAATAATGTGCTCCGAGACGGATATGTGACAGGTTTGCAATTTAAAACTCAAAAGACGACCTCGATTTCGTATTCCTAGCTTGTTTCTGCTGCTCACAAGCCAAATAAATCAGTTGTATGTTCTGAATGCTAATATTGTTCCGTCTCTGCTGGTTGGGTAGACAAGTCCGCTGTAACTTCATAAGGTGATATTAACCGATTAAATCAGATGATACAGTTTGGATATATTACAACATGTAGAAACCTACAGCAGGTAAATCGCTAATGTAAGCCGTGCCGTGCTCTGTCTAAGGCCGTTTGATGAATCTATAGTCACGAATGTGTGGCGGACATATCAATCACTCCTTAAACGCAGATTGTTATTGCAGATGCTTGAAAAGTAATTCAATGCCAGGACTCATTTTTATTAGCAGTTAATAATGTATCAGTATTTGATAACTTTTCAAAAGTTTGCTTGAAATGTTCGACACTTGAATGTCTTCTCTTGTTCCTGTCTGAGTCTTGTGTTGTATTGCTTTGCCTACTACAGTATTTTTGTCCATTAATGTCACTGTCTATCTCTCATATATTCTAATATAAAACAGCCTGACCCAATTTAGACTCTTTGAATAAAATATTTAGTTCCTCTTCCCAATTCATGATTAATACGTGCTTCACCCAAGAGAGACCATTACGGAAATGAATCATTTCTGAGTATCCCATCCTGCTTGTCTTTTAGTATTTATTTTTCTCTGATCTCATTTTTAGCCTTCTCAGTTTGGCCAACTTACCTTTGCATCAGCTTCTTATATTCTGTCACATTTTCATAAAAGGTATTTTTTCTTAAGTGCTGTGTTTTTGCTTGAGAACTACGGAACATCGTAATAATTTAGGCTATCCCTTATGGTTTTGCTTAGTTTGTTTATACTTTGAGAGTCAGTGTGTTCCTAACACAAACAGAAGACACAGTCCTTTTCACCAAAGCAGAATACATGGGAAGATAAAAAAAAAAATTTAAAAATGATACTGCTGTTTGAAGTTGGAAAAATGTTTAGGAGCATATTTATTGTTAGAAATTGTGTGCACCATTTTCTAAAGGGCTTTCATCAGTTGTCCATACGGGCTCCATCACCATTGTGTTATATAATATGGTGAGGAAGTGGCTTAACAGACATTACATTTAAAATGAAAGTTTTCAAAATTATTTCTTTGAGGCTACTTAAATTAATTGACATATCGAAATGAATGGAAAAGCTATTATAGCCTGCCAGGTTTGAATTCTAATCAAATGAATAGTTTCTGCTCTGAAAGATGTCAAAAAAAAGTAATGCACTCAGAATCTGTGGTAATGCTCTCAGACATGCAATATGTTGCTATTGTTATTGTAACACACGAGCACACAGAAGTAGGTTATCGTCTCCAAATAGTCTGCTTAGAATTCCGCTTGATATTTCCCAATATCTTGGGATTTTGTGAGGGTGTGAGCACATGTGTGAACCAGGCAGCAAGATACAGTCTTGTGAAGTACATCTGGCAGACTTCTTCTCAGTTGGGACCCTGACCTGATTGTTTGTATCCAAATATGTGTATTTATGTATTCCTCTCATGTATGCATGAGTACATTAAAACCACCAATCGGCCTTGTGTTGTACCTTGTGTAAATGTCTAGGTGAACAAAGCGTAATTTGCAATGACAGGATAGATTAATGGGATTTTCTTCTTTTGCATGGAACGTTTATCACCCTCTTCCTCATGCTCCTGGAAGGGGAGCGCATCCACCAGCTGTGGCAGTTTGGATGACGGGGTGAAACAAATGGTGTCATTTCATTAGCATCAAACACTTCTGCACCTCTCAGGCGATGAACACACATCATCGAGGACAATCAGCACTTGTGACTGTAATTCAAAGATGCTGCTTCCTGCAGTTGATGCGAGGGGAGGAAAAAGGGACGCTTCGGCTTGTTCAGTGCAGTGTTATGGAAGACGTTGTTGCACTCTGCAACCAACACCTCGGCATGTTCACACATTTTAACCCTGGAGTGGTGTGTTTGGGTCTGAGAGAGAGCTCTGTAATCACAGTCAGAGCTCGCTGAGAGGCTCACGTGTCACTACATTTCTCTTATTGAGAATGTGGCAGCAGCAAAAAAAATAAAAACACCCTCAGTTGTGCAATTTGTACTTGATTGTGACACTCAATTCTCCTTACTTCTGTGATGTTACAAACTTGACCATTGAAGTGTTGTTGGTGTCTGTTTTGGACAATACAGATGATTGCTTCGACGAATATCACTGAGTGTGTGTGTGTGTGTGTGTGTGTGTGTGTGTGTGAATTATCCCCGTGTTTGTGTGCTACACCTCAGACAGGCTGACTTCAAAATGTAGCAGGAACTCCTCCACCTCTTCAAGTCCTCTTGTTTTTGCTTGAGTCCACGGAGTCAGGATTGCCTCGCATTGTTTCGCTCAAGGTTGGTAAAGCAGGTCTCGGAAAGTGAATGGATGAGCTTATGCAGTCGCAGCGCCTCTATGTGTTGCCTGGCGTGCCATCTGAAAGGACTTTCTAGGCCCGTATTTCTGTTTTTCCAGCAAATGCTAAATGCCAAAATCCATAAGAAATGTATTAAAAAGAACGCCACCTTTCAGAAAGGATTCAGTATTCGTCGTGTTTCACTGTGCCACAGGCTGAACCTGCCAATGAACGCTTATTGAAAGGAACCAGCTGAGACACAGAGCCTGTTAACCTTTAGAGAGTGTTGGATGGGATCCCTGGACGGCCTATAGAGCTGCACTTATGGACATAAACAATGCGTGTTCTCAACCAGCTATGCATTAAACATGCTACAGCTGTGTGCAATTAAGTACTGTGATTGTACAAGCGTTACAGCTTAGTATTTGCTGGGTGGAGCCCTCCCTTGTATCACTCTACCTAATCAAGGTGAACATGCAAATGTATTTTTCAATGATTATTATTAACTGTGGAAATAAGCTTATAGTGGAACCAGGAAGCGCGGAGAAAGACATCCTCAATAAGGTCTATATATATATGTGTGTGTGTGTGTGTGTGTGTGTGAACAGCTGCCTGTGGATATTAGACTTCATTAAGCTTGCCAGAGGGAAAGATACAGATAGTTACGTCATGGTGCGCGGTACAAAAGTGTGTGTCTTGGAGTATAGAGCAGTGGCCGTTCAAAACGTACGATTGCTGGATTGTTTGTTTCTCAAGAAACCGCTCATACAAACAACATTTCTCTTCACAAATACGCCTGCCATGACATGGTTGCATCCATAGACTGTATATAGGAAGTTGACGTTGTCACCCTGACGTCACCCATTGTGGACAACGGTTTTTAAAACCGTGTTTTCTATACATTCTGACTTCATTTGGAGAGGAGTCACCCCCTGTTGGCCATTGGAAAACAATGCAAGCTCATGGCACTTCCACATTCGCTTCACTTTTACGTGAACTTTTAATCACGTGGGTGGCCAAAGCCCCCTCGAACATTGCTTACATGGTGTTAATGCAGTTGAAAAAGCTTCATGCTCTAAATCTTATCCGGAACCAATATGGTATTGACTACTTTACATTATATTTCAAAGGTTATGCATTTTAATGGCTCCAACAATCCTTGATCCCTCCTGGAACAAGGAGCTGATAAACCATGTTTCATCTGATGCTTTTCAGCATCATAGATGTGTGCACTTGTATGCACTTTGAGAGATTGGGATATTAATGTTATGGCATTGAGTCTTGTGAGCACAATATCATCTGTTAGCCAGTGATGAATGCACTCTGAAGCGTAAACAAATATATAAAAAACAGTATTGTGATGTAATGGTGCAGATATAGCATTGTAGACCAGATATTACACAGCCATGAATCAGGCACTTAGAGCACCGCTGTTAGGCTCTCAATGCCAAGATCTCCTATTACAAATATCCTTCTCCTTCTTTATTTCACCGCTTCTCTTTCTTTCCCAGTCAATTTCATAATGCGTATGAGTGTGTTTATAATTGGATCTAAAATCAATAGTCGAGTGGTATTTGCGTGCGTCCGGTGTATACTTCTCTGTGTGTGCATTAGACATGCGTTTGCATTTGTGTGTGTGGTTGTTAAGTGCGTGTGTGGGTCCATCTGTGTGTTCTCTCATTCCTCTGCTATCGGACTGACCTTGGCGGTGACCGTCTCCTATTTCTGGCAGCTCATCTACTCATCCAGCTGGCTGTTTCTGCCTTTGATTGGTTTGATTTGATCCATTAAGTCCAATTCAGTCACAAAGAGGAGATTGCGATGGGGGCTACGAGGCAGGTTAAAGAAGGATTTCTTAGCCTTGATGCAGTGAAACACATGCGTGTGCAAAATGACTCGCAGGTCAATATGAGCAAAGTGGATTGATTGCAATTGACGCTAAACTCCTCCCCTGGACAGCAATTGAAAAATCTCTAATGTGGACGGAGCTGTGGTAAGATTGATTCTGAGGGAGGTGTTTAGAGTTGGGTCGACTTGGGCCGAGTGTTACTGGTCAGGTCGGTGTCCAAGCTTAAACCTGTTTAAAACATGTTGAAAAGTAGCCTACATCAGCAACCTCTGCTTTGAATGCATTAGTAATCAGTAAGTGGCTCATTGTTTTTGTTTTTTAAGAAATAGTGAGCATCCGAGCATCCGCCTTAACACTTTATCATCTATTCTTTCACTCACCCCCTCTCTTCCTCCCTTTAGCTCTCTGCCCCTCCCCTTTTTTTCTTCGGGAACCCCGAGGGATACTATCGACAAGGACGAACATAAGCATTGATAAGCAATATGACAGCGTGATTAACATATCATGAGGATTGCTCGTAATCTGACTAACAGAGACGCTAGTGTCTGAAAGGCAGAACGCAATTTTCTGCCGAGCCGAAGCTGGCAAATTTCAGTCGAGGTGGAAGATGGGAAGATGCGCACAACGCTCGTTGTGTTTGGTTGTAAGAAGGGACATGTGACCTTAGCGATTATATTAGACATGGCAGAGTTCGTCTAAACTAAAGGTAACAGCTAAAACATTTTGGATTTGAAGCCGATGAAAGACGCGAAGGCAACGTTTCCACACTGCACGAGATGCAACAATCTCATTTAAAGGCTCGCTGAGTCTCGTTTGTTAGTTGTAGGATTAGAAAGAAAAAAAACATGGTGATGGTATAATAAAAAAACAATCACATGTGAGCTGTCCTCGGTGGAATACAGGTAAACAGTCCGTCTGGAGAGCAAAAGAGGCAGAACACGTAGGCCGAAATGCAATCTCGGCACAGCTATCGTCAGATGGCAATTTAGCTCCTTATTAGCTCTTTATTGATCCGCATCCATTTGCGGACATCTGTTTATAGAATTTAGCCGTCGTTTAGACGTCATCAATACAACCCCATTCTCGCGTCTCAGGTTACGAGTCGATCTGGGACCAATTACCTGCTCACAGAAGAAGACGTCTTGGCCCAGATATCAGTCATCAGTAATCTGGATATCAGCTTGTTACACCAGAACCCACAAAATATTGATGCTTCCCCCAGAGGCTAAGTCATCGTCAGACTGATGGGTTCTGAGATTGTGTTGGACCGAAAATAACGTCCCTGAGACGGGCAGCTTTATGCTCAGTCTTTAAGCATGATATAACATATGTAGTCATTAAATGTATATGGACCACTTATCTTACAAGATGCTCATATAAAAACAAGCTGGCATTTATATCCAACCAATCGAGCTACTGTAACGGAGTTAGAAATACACTCTGTTATTTCTTATTTTCAATGTATTATATCTTATTTTTGTTTATTATTCAACGATCCTGTTGAAGTGTGTGTTTGTGTGAATTTTATTTTGAAGAGTTAAATCTGTTTCCTGTGGAAATTGCGTTTCACCTCTTCTTTGCCTCCTAGGCTTCCGTAGTTCCATCTTTCCTTCACAAAAGTTTTAATACTATTCGTGGTAAGTTGTGGCGGAAATGATGTCGCACTATTTTTGTTATATTCTTTTAAAAATGTAACCGTTTGCTACACGCGGTAATGGTCGTTAGTACGATCACGGTGTTCAGCTGTTGTGTCATTATTTTAGACGGTAGAAGTTTATGTTTCATTTGGCGCCGTTTGTATGAGCTACATCCGGTCGCTCTGATGTACACTTTACCTTTTATAAATCCTGTTTTACGTGTCTAGGAAGCTGATGTGCAGCAAGACAGACCAGAAGGCAATGTGTGTGTATTGTCTTCTGCAGAAATAAATACTGGAAAGATCAACTTCTGAGTCGACTTCTTCTACGCCCTGTTCACGTCCGTTACACTACCTTTAAGCTTAATTACCTTCGCTAGCTACAGCTGATCAAATTTGCCAGCACGCATCAGAAACATCTATGCATGTTATAGGTTGTTTGTGTTATTGAGGCTGTAGGAATCTTTTAATTCCAATATTTTCCGAGACTTCCTGCTCGTGTGTACGTACGTACGTGTCTGTGCGACGTTCGAGCACACAAAGAATGTATTTGCCATCTGTTTGAAATGGAAAACACCCATGCAGATGAGAGTAAAGTGTTTGTTGGTTGGGATCACTTCTGCTTGTTTAACTATGCGTGTTGCTTGCTTGTGGTTGGTTGCTCATATGCTCATATAGGCATGTTGCGTTTGTAGAGCGTGCCTTTTTCTGGTGTGTGTTTGAACTTGCTCGGTGCAGCATTCTCAAAGTAGAGTAATTGAATAAAGAGTAATTTTGATGTATTTAAGCATTCGCTGACCCCTGTTGTTCATGTGGGGGAAGCATAAGGTCTACTCCAGTGGACACACACAAAAAAGAAAGCAAACTTGTTGAAGCGAGAGAAAAGGATGGCAGCGGGTTGGTTAAGTGGCTTGGCATTTGTGCTTCTTTTTGTTATGCATTACATGCTGGTGCAAACAACCAAAGGAACAAGCTCAGAAGAGGATGTAAACTATTAATTCACTCACACACTCAACATTTTAATACACCAGCTAAAATGTTTTCAAGTCGCAACAGCAAATGTACATGCTTGGAATTAAAGTCTGCAAAACGTATATAATCCCACAAGCTTTGAGTATATACGTGATTGATGTGAGTCATGTTTTGTATATCATTGAATCATGCTGTTATTACTTGGTTGTTTATTGATCACCCTCTGTTTCAGCTTTATATATAAAAATAGTGAAAGGAACACAACTATTGGCCTAGATACATGTGACTATTGCTTAGCTGTTATTTCAGAGTTATGGACCGTGCTGTGTGTGTGTGTGTGACACAGTTTCTCAGCTTACTCGTTTTTTGTGGTTGTAAAATAAGCTTTAGAATTCTATTTCCACACGTTGTATCGGTACACAGACACTATGGGAGCGAAGGGACGGTCAAGGAGAGAGAGGCAGCGACGCAAGCTGCACCTCACCCTGCTGACTTTAGGGAAACATTCAGTTCAAAATATATTCAGCACTCTGGTAGTGCTACGATCTTACAGGGATTCTTTGATTTTGAAACATTGGACTAATGATGTGTTATTTAGCCTTTTTGAGGCTATCGCCAATATAGTCAGGCATACATGGGGGTGTATTCCTGCACACTATTTTAAAGTTGTTATTAAGTGTATATCATGAGAAACCAAGCATATATTTAACATCAGATGTCCAGCACCCCGTTGAGCCTGGAATGATCCATTGACTTACGATCACATTGTTCCCCCACTGCGACCGTTCAACCGTGAGATTGGCAGTCGAATCAGGCGAACATCGAGTAGTCGCCTGTTTGGGATGACATTCATCGTGCCGTATGAGTTGTATAAGCAACCTTTCAATCAGAGGTTCAACGTGAACTCTTGATAGTGGAAACAGCAGTTGAGAAAACAGTCAAACAACAGAATAGAAACACAACAGAATAGAAACACAATAGAATAGAAACACAATAGAAAGCGTTTCCAATGAAAACCAAAACGGTGCATAGTACGGTGAAGTTTAAAGCTTTTTGTTTATTTGTGTCACCTGACTCAAGTAAACGCAATGCTCATAAGCAATGTGTAGATGTGTATGATAAATACAATGACAGACACATCTGCCATAATACATATACAATCAACAATCCCATATACCATAACATACAAGTCTATATATTATATTAATCTTTGCATGCTATATTCCATAATAGGTGATTGAAATACCACAGAGCAAATGCGCCATATGTCAACTGAAATAAATGGAATATGTGCTCCAATAATGTGAGATTAATCTCCTATTATTATAACCTGTCGGAGTCTGGAGGAATCCGACAAACACGGGGACAATATAAAGAGCGGTTTCTTGATTTTGCACAAAACCATCGTAGACCGCAATCTAAAAATGCTCATTATGAAATCCAGTCTGTAATGATGCAATTTTCTCTGTCACTTCAATCTTTTGAGGTCCGTGTGGATTGCGGAGCTGTTTGAATAGTATGTTGCGGTAAACAACATTGCTCTTCTCAACAAGGGCCCCAGTGCTCTGAGACTGTTGGAGAACCCTTCACCGTATGAAGTGTTTTCCTAACTCCGACATGACTAATCTATTTTAACAACACAAGTGCCATAGGAAAACTACGTGACGCTCCTCAACAGAGAGCCCTGAAACCCACTGGATGGCACTTTAGGGCGACAGAGTAGTTTCCTACCCTGAAAGGCACGTCCACGCCATGCGTTGAAAGACCGTGGTCGACGAGCTCTTTGCGCGATACAGTTTGCTTAGCTACGTCAGAAAAGGTTGTGAATATTATCAAGAAATACCAGTGGGCTGATTTGGAGATTCATGAAATTGTCTCGGCAGTCTAAATGTGGCCCCTATGACTTCAGATACTATAACCTCTAGTGGCATTAAGGTTCTACTGGACACAGCAACTGGGTTAAAGAGATTACGTGATTGTGTTCAAGACATCGCAAGTTTAAACCCGTCTTAAACCTTAAAACGCAGCTAAGCTACTGACGGTGCAAAGGTCCTATTAAACTTGGACAGAAAGACACTGAGGGACTCGACAGATGGAAATAATACATGGGAAATAAACTTATTTTACAGGATTGCGTATTTGTTCTTAACACTGCAATGTAAGGCAAAGGTGGCGGGAGCTAATTGGATATATATTGTGGAACAAGAAAAAGATGATCGGGAGAAAAAAAACATGTCTGGAGAATCTTCAATCATCGCAGCTCGGCCGCTTCACAGGAGTTTGAACGTGTGAACAATCGCAAGTCGGCGCTTTTATCTGCCAAACCGTTCCGCTGTTTATCCCCGTGAGACTGGAACGCAGCCTAAGATCCGCTTCTTTATATGGAACGTGTGGGGAATCCGTTTGAGCTGTCCGGGAAGCCAATTGTTCGTCAGTAGAGCAAATCACGGGTGGAACTGGCTTTATGGAATAACCTTTCGGGACCCGGGAAAACTTTCAAAGAAGTGGATGGAGCAGGCTGCCCAAGTGTGTGTGTGCGTGCGTGTGTGTGTGTGTGTGTGTTGAAACAGAATCCTATTTTACACACTTACTACAAACAGAGCTTAATGTGTCCTCCTCGCCCATAATCCCTTTGGTTAATTCACCATTCCATTTGGTCCTATACGTCAGCTGAAGCCACACCCAGTCTGTAATTCCGGTGTGCGTTCACGGAGAGGAGTTTGCGTGTAATTGAGCTCAATTCTAGTGTAACCGTTCATGTCTTAAGATGACAATTGATAGTCGGCCCATGCGCTATATGTGTGATTCGAGCTACGCGTATAAGCGTGACAGCGCGGCGCCGCCGCCATCTACCCTACCCCCTAAATGAAATTACGTCTCCCCGTCTTCCTTTGACAGCTTAGCCCTTATTTTAATTAGCTCGTTGTCTGATCTCTTTTATTCCCCCTCTTTCTCTGTGATAATTCTCACTCGTTTCCTTTGCGTTTCTCCGTCTCTCTCACTCATTCGCTCTAATTACTGTACAGTCATCTCTCAGAGTAATTAATGAGCTGACATCTGCCTTTGTGTCACAAGGGTCGCAAGCTTTCTCTCTCTCTCTCTCTCTCTCACCTCTCTCTCTCTCTATCTATCTCTCTCA
This sequence comes from Cyclopterus lumpus, assembly GCF_009769545.1. Taxonomy (NCBI): domain Eukaryota; kingdom Metazoa; phylum Chordata; class Actinopteri; order Perciformes; family Cyclopteridae; genus Cyclopterus; species Cyclopterus lumpus. The sequence continues at coordinate 6,236,381 of NC_046987.1, forward strand.
CCTCTCTCTCTCTAGCATATGAGTCATCCGGCTCTCTATTTAGCTGCCGCTCCTTTCTTTCTGCTCTTCTGTCTATTTCACACAAATAGAGAGAGAAAGGGAAAACAGGGTTTGAATGAGCTCCGACGTCACTGCATATTTCTGCTCAGTAATTACGCGGTGAAAAATAAATATATATATATAGTGAGTGGACCGCACTAGACTAGAGAAAGGCGATTGGCTTCTTAGTCAGACCCCGGGTAGTGAGTTGATATATTATGAATATGCAGCAGTAATATGAACCTGCAGCAGGGTTTCATCTCACTGACTGCATTCAGGCAGCAACAAGAAAAGTGTCAATTACTAAAACATAGAGTGAACTGTTCTCACAACACTTCTCACAAACTGTCCTTCTGTCAGCAATTGTAAAGCCCCATGTTGTTGTTGTGCAGGGCCGGCATTAAATATTAAGTCCTGTGAAAAGTCCAACATTAATACAACTGACTTGCCATCAAATACACACCACTCTATTTACTGCAATAATGAGTTTTCACACTAAATCTCCAAAATATATATAAATGTGTTCTTCTTTTGCTATTTTAGAGTATGAGAAGGGGTTACCGAGGCCAAACATGAACCGCCCTCGCCCAGCCTGTTAATGTATTAATGTGCATACGTCTGTGCATGTGTGTGCATGATCCTTTTAATCCTGACTCGCCCGTGTCCTTCAAACCCCAATCAAGGTTGTCATTAATGAGCGTTTTCTCTCCCTGCCTCTAGCTCTCTCTCTAAACCGTTCATAATTAACTACAAGTGTATGTGTGTGTGTGTGTGTGTGTGTGTGTGTGTGTGTGTGTGTGGATGAGCAATAAATGGCTCTAATAAACATCTCCTCTGGTTCGATTAGCGACGGCTAAAAGTTGCTGGTGATTCAACTCCTCGGGGCCTGTGGGTTCATCTCGTCATCGGGATCTGAATCAGTCCAGTCGCCAAGTGCAATACATGTTCAGGAGTCACTCGCTGACGTCCACCATGTTGCACTCATCACCCCTATCTTCAAATGTTTACACTCAACGTTTAATACCGCTCTCTGTATTCAGATATAGAAGGAAGTGCAGTGTGTGATAAGTGTTCGGTTCCAGTGTAGCACGAGGAGATTATACAGTGTGCATAGTGTGCAGCACACAGGATGTCCTCGCACTGCTTCAGACTTTGAAGAAACACTGTAAATATATTAACACCCCACGGCCCCAAATAAGGGGGCAAATTAGGGTCCTCTGGGGTTCAGGTAAAACCAGAAAGATAACGATAAAATAATATCATGATGTTTCACATCCAATTAAACAGCAGAACGTAAGCTACAATAATTAGTAAGCCGTTTTTCAAATGCTCCAAACACAACTCACACGATAGTAAAAATAAGAACTCGAGTATCATATTCATAATTTGCCTTAACAAACCATGTCAATAAGTGGGCCATGATTGCTTATCATTTCATTGAGTGAGGAAATGCCACGGGCTGTTTTGCTATGTTATTCCATTGTGGCCAATACAATGCACGCTAAGTTTCTACTGAAAGAAAACTAAAGTTCAATGTCATTAACGTCTTCCTTTCCTCCTCGCTTTTGTCGCCGTCTGACTTCAGGTGTCGCGTCCAGGTGGGGTGGTAACCATGGAGAGACTCTTGCTGTGTGTGATGCTGGCAGTTGCCATGGCAGTGCGGGCGCAGATCTGCCCGAAGCGCTGCGTCTGTCAGATCCTGTCACCCAACCTGGCGACCCTCTGCGCCAAGAAAGGTCTGCTGTTCGTACCGCCGAACATCGATAAGCACACAGTGGAGCTACGGCTGGCTGACAACTTTGTCACAAGGTAACAGTGACATCACTAACGCTGCTATTAATGGGATACCTCACCCACAAAATTAGCTTTTTAGAAAAAAATCAATTACTCACTCTGTGTTGCGTTAAGTTCTTGGTTTTTCTCTAATTTCTCCACAGTGAACAAATAATAAAAAACATGGCCACGTTTTACAACAGCAAATATGTCTATAGTTGTAAATTAGTATCATTTAACCAGTCGTGCATATGCATATTTGCTAATACTTTACTTTATCCAGGATCGCAGGGTAGCGCGCCTGCCTGATGAAATTATTTGGAATGGTTTCTTTGTCATCGCATTAACATTAACTGCATTAACATTAAGGTGTCAAACTCAGTTTCACCCTGGGCCACATTAGCATTATGGTCGGCCTTAACGGTTGTAACTGTAACTCTGTTTACACTACTCCCTAACATATTGTTAAATAACTGTTAGAATGTAAATGTAAAAATACAAGATAGCAAATGTATCTGTTATTGTAACATACATCTATTTAAATGTATGTGGTCTGGGGCTCACCTGGTCACATACCTGTATGTGGTCTGGGGCTCACCTGGTCACATTCCTTTATGTGGTCTGGGGCTCACCTGGTCACATACCTGTATGTGGTCTGGGGCTCACCTGGTCACATACCTGTATGTGGTCTGGGGCTCACCTGGTCACATACCTGTATGTGGTCTGGGGCTCACCTGGTCACATACCTGTTTGTGGTCTGGGGCTCACCTGGTCACATACCTGTATGTGGTCCGGGGCTCACCTGGTCACATACCTGTATGTGGTCTGGGGCTCACCTGGTCACATACCTGTATGTGGTCTGGGGCTCACCTGGTCACATTCCTGTATGTGGTCTGGGGCTCACCTGCTCACATTCCTTTATGTGGTCTGGGGCTCACCTGGTCACATTCCTGTATGTGGTCTGGGGCTCACCTGGTCACATACCTGTATGTGGTCTGGGGCTCACCTGCTCACATTCCTTTATGTGGTCTGGGGCTCACCTGGTCACATACCTGTATGTGGTCTGGGGCTCACCTGGTCACATTCCTGTATGTGGTCTGGGGCTCACCTGGTCACATACTTGTATGTGGTCTGGGGCTCACCTGGTCACATACCTGTATGTGGTCTGGGGCTCACCTGGTCACATTCCTGTATGTGGTCTGGGGCTCACCTGCTCACCTTCCTTTATGTGGTCTTCTTTAATGTGCCTTCCCTCTGCATCAATCTTTCTCTTCTTGGACATTTTGAGATTATTTGTTGATCTTTTTCAACTTAATCACGTGTTTTTAGTTAAACGCAGATATCGCGGTAGCATTTTGTTCATTCGCGGGTCACAAAATCAACATGCATTGTAAAGCAGCATAAACTTTCATTTTAAGACGATCAAGCCTTTCAAACTGTCGCGGGCCACATAAAATGACATATTTGGTCCGCGGGCCTTGAGTTTGACACCCATGCATTAACCCCTTGTGCAGTGTTTTGGAGTTAATGTAGTGAGTAGCCGCCTAACCTTAAAAAACTTCCTCCAAAACTCAAGAGCTGCTAAACCTGCAACAGAAATACAAAAATGTCACCAACTGGTCAAATCCCATTTTCAATTTTCATCAAAGTTCAGTTGTTAAAAAACATGTTACCAACAAGCTAATAACAAAATTGTCTTGTGTCTTCTCAAAATGTGCTCACTGACCTCTGACATCTGTGTGAATAGTAAAAAAAAAAAAGAAAAAAAAGATTATACATGTGCCATAATGAATTATAGTTGTAGTCCACTATGACAAAGTAAAATACCCTAGCCTCAAGCCACTGGAAGATTAAAAAGTTCATCATGGTGTACAATGTTTCCTACATATGATATTACCACTTCACTAGCATTTCATTATATACAACCAAATGTATAATCTTTGAAGAACTACACAAGCACTTAATGTGTGAGAATGTCCCCTCAAAGCTGTAAACAGAGACACTGATCTATGAAGCGAGAAAGCCCACAGCCTCTCCGGCGTAGATGAATAAGTCGTAGAAGTTTTGGACAGAGCGCCATCGCCCAGGGTGCTTTTCATGATGATACAAGCACATTATCTGAAAGCACTAAAATGAAATAAAACTCATTAGGTGTGAAAAAAAAACAACACATTCTTTGAAGCTGCAGAGTAAGTCATAGTCGGTTCATAGTCAATGATGATTGCATTTCAGTTTAGTGCTTCTGTTCTCTAGGTGGTTGCCATTTGAGAGAGTTTTCGCATTCGCAAACATTTAGTTTAGCTGCACAGGGGAAAAAAAGTAACACCTGTTTTCGTATTATTACTTTGCTTGTAAACACCTTTCCTCTAAAAGATCTCTCTAAATGTTGCAGTTTTTATCTGTAAATTGACGTGAAGCTCAACGGCTTCACGTGTTGGTGTTACTCAACTTTTGCTTCGCTCCAATAGCAGAACCGCTCCTAGAGGACGTCTTGAGATACGCCACATAGCTCTTGTCTTATCTGAATGCTGCTTATCTGTGTCCACAGTGTGAAGAGGAAAGATTTTGCAAACATGACACGGCTGGTGGACCTAACATTATCCAGAAACACCATCTCCTTCATCACACCTCAAGCCTTTACCGATTTAGAAAACCTCAGAGCTCTACACCTCAACAGGTATGGATGCATGCAGCACGATGTTCCCTTGTTAAATGTGAGGTGTTGCAGAAGCTACAAGGTTCTTTTGTTTCCCTTTGTTTCATCAACCCCTCCCTCTCTCTCCCAGTAACCGGTTGACGAGGATAGGCAATGATACATTCAGCGGGATGTCGAAGCTACACCACCTGATTCTGAACAACAACCAGCTGGTGCTGATCCACCAAGGAGCGTTCAACGACCTGCTGGCTCTGGAAGAATTGGACCTCAGTTACAACAACCTGGAAACTATTCCTTGGGAGACCATCCAGGTCAGGATCTGGTTAAACTGCTCCAGCCAAACCAACCAGTCTGGCTAGAGGCCCTTCAAATCCCAAGCACAATAAAATGGCCATAAAAACCTCTTTTGGACATTCGTTTGAAATTGAAATAAAAAGATCTTAAAGGCTTTTGAATTAAACAGGGGCCAATATGTGGACTATTCATTAAGCCTCGCTGACATTTAATTTCTACGTTTTTTCAGTGCTAACAGTTTCAATTTCCCCAATGGTCTCTGCCAGCCAACAAGCAATTTGTATGTAATATAAATGTCAGGGCAATCAGTTTCCTGAAGTACAGTAGTTATAGTCGAGTTTGATGAATAGATGCTGCATTAGATAACTGTGTTTCTCTATTGATTAACCGATGGCTTCGTTGTTTTCAGTTCAACTTTACATTTACAAAATAGACATGTAAACACCGCAATTACACTTGAACATTATCATCACCACGTCACTACTAAAAGGAACAGTGGCAATTGCCAGGATGTTGCAGCCTGGGAAGCCTAAATGACTAAAGATGTATTAAAACAGTCTGTTTTTTTCCCCCAACATTCTTAACGTCCTCCTCTCCTTTCAAAACTACAATGAAAAACTGTATTTCTCTTTGTTATTCCTGCAGAGAATGATTAGCCTCCATACGCTGAGTTTAGACCACAACATGTTGGACTTCATTCCAGAGGGAACATTTTCCCTGCTACAGAAACTCAACCGGCTGGACGTCACCTCTAATAAACTCCAAAAGCTGCCACCGGACCCTCTTTTTCAACGAGCACAGGTATTTTTAGAAGTTATTCACCCCCCCCACACCCCCAGATCAAAATCTTGCAGAAAGGCCTGAAACTCTTAAACACAATCAGGCTCCTCACATAACATTATGTATAATCTTTTACAGAATGTATGTAACTGACCACTGTTGCTCAACAGAGATATGATGACTTTTGATGCCTCCTCATAACTCGAGAAAAGTTGAGCTCTTTTATTTTACATTGTTATAATGTAATTCTTCAAATTTAATTGTTCTAAAGATATTACTGGGGAGAACAGAGTAATTCCATGCTCTGCTTACAGATGAGATGAATAACATTGTGAAGAGTTTTGTTCTTAGGATAAAATGCGGTTGGGCCACTAATTAAATAGCTTCCATAGGGGTGACAATAGGCCCTTTGAACAGTAGCCATTTTGACACATCATAGCAGCATAACATGGGTGTAATTGATCAATTTAATGATGTTCCTATTATATTTAGTGTGTCACAGTTATTCCAGGGAGCGAGCATGCACAATAGCAGTTGCCCTGGCCTCTTCTAAATGGAACAGGGCCATAATGAATGCTATTAATGTGTTCACCATGCAATGACATGGCTTCTGTGCAAAGGGCCTATTCAATCACTGTTTGGAGCATATTTGAACCCTTTCTTCAAATGCATGCAACTACATTTTGAATCATATTTCCTATTTTCTGACCCTAGTGGTTTATACAACCTGGGAAGCAGCTGTCCACATGTTAAAGAAGGAAAATGCATTGTATCACTTTCCTCATCAGATAATGGGAAAATGGGCAAGCTACCACACACTCAACGGCTGGAAACTGGTTGAATTAGACCACTACCTTTTGAATGGATTTGAGTGTACAGCAACATTTTGCTCGACTAATAAAGCTAAAATATGCAATCATTGTTTCACGCTACCAGGTCCTGGCCACGTCAGGGATCATGACCTCCACTTCGTTTGCGTTGTCATTCGGTGGGAACCCTCTCCACTGCAACTGTGAGTTACTGTGGCTGCGGAGGCTGTACAGGGAGGACGACCTGGAGACGTGCGCCTCACCCCAGCAGCTCTCTGGCCGATACTTCTGGTCCGTCCCGGAGGAGGAGTTTCTCTGCGAACCTCCACTCATCACCAGATACTCGCATGAGATGAGGGTGCTTGAAGGGCAGAGAGTTACACTCAGGTACCCCGATCAGTATTCTGACGGAGCTGCAAAAAAAATAGTCTGAATGTGCAAAAAAAAAAAGGGTAGAGATAAACAAAGTTTCCTCCTACAAGCATTCTGCCCGATTGAGTAACACGCAAGCATACAGACACTTACACTCTCTTTTAATTCATAGTTGCACAGGAATATGCAAAATGCCCAACTGATCAACGAAGCACAAGACAGGGACATCACGCTCAAATTTTAAGGAGGTTGAAACTAAATCATGAGCAGGTCTGAGAGATGATGATTACTTCATTTGCATATATATTGGTCACACGCTTCCAATCATGATAGATGTTATGTTTTCAAATATGGAAGTATGGGCAGGAAAGAAGGGGGCAATGGAAATTAATGTGACGCTATTATTCTCTTTCCTTTATTGTGGCTTGTCTTCAGCTGCGCGTATAAGGTGGGAGTCCTAAGGTCAACCCACCTAACATTTATCATCTGGTGCAGTGTCCACGTTAATCCATTCAACAGCCAACGTCAGTCATGTTTCAGGAATGTGTACAGCGAGAGCCTGCAGCAAAGTCCCCGTAGCGCTTATTTATTCATTTCATCATAGCGCTTCACTATAATTACAGCAAATGAAAAATGTCAAAATGACAAGAACACTCCTTATTTTTGATTGCTTATAATTACTTAACCTAAAACTTTGTTTTTAATGCACCAATTTTCCTCAGCAGTGATGCGTGCACCTATGCAAACGATCATTGTAGAAAATCCGCTAGAATGAATGGAAATGTAGTTTTTTCCCCAATATTTAACTTACCTGAGTAATGTTTGTTTTGGCACAATCCATGTCTTATGTGGCATAAGGCCTCAAAGCCATCGTCATTACACAGTTTCCTGTCCTTTCATTGCATTCTCTGCTTCACGACTGAACCACATTAACATGTACGGAGGAGCTAGCAGGTCACACGCATGTAGTTCTTTGGTTTATTGTAACGACATAATAACTCATTCAGAGCTGTAACTATAGGTTGAGTAATGGATCAGTCAGTGGACAGATGATTAACTATTTTATTGTGTATCACTCTATGGTTCAGGCTCCTCAAATGTGATTACGTGCTGGCTTTCTTTGTCCTCACGAGTTCTAAAGGGCCCTTAGAACCTGTGATGGATATTTGTCTGACATGCCACAGACCAGTTTATTCATTGCTAATTAAAGTAAAAGTAAGGAGCCTGAAAATATTTTTACACCTCAAGATTCATCGTCCAAAACTGAAAAATAAATTGAACCTGTAATCATTTAACAGATAAACCTCATCATTGAAAAAATGTGTAATTTATTCAGTGCAAAACTGCCATCCCATTATTCACTAACATATTGCCTTATTCCCTTGTACCTTCTTCCTTGTCCATGTAGGTACTGGAAATAATTAATTTGGTACCCAATAGGTACAGACAACACAGTAATTCAAAAGCTGTAACGTAAAGCAAATTCTAACTTAAATTAATGTGCTCTGCCGACACAGTAGATGCTGTTCAGCCTCTTCCCCTTCCCACTTAAGTTTAAACCAGAAGCTGGAGGGAATCCAGAAATTTCCATGAAGCGATGCTCTGCTTCCACTGTGCAGCTGAGTATATTAATTAATACAGTGTTTCTCTCCTTACAGGTGTAAGGCAAGAGGTGACCCAGAGCCGGCAATCCACTGGATCTCCCCTGAGGGCAAGCTGGTATCTAACTCCTCCAGGACGTTGGTCTACACCAACGGTACTCTGGACATCCTCATCAGTACGGTGAAAGACACAGGCTCCTTCACCTGCATCTCCTCCAACCCTGCCGGCGAAGCCCACCAAACAATAGACCTGGTCATCATAAAACTCCCCCACATCTCCAACAACACCAACAACATCCAGGAGCCCGACCCAGGATCGTCAGACATTTCCACGTCGACCCGAGGCGGAGCCAACGGGAGCAACGTGACGGGCGACGTGAAAGGCGGAGTGGACAAGCGGGTGGTGACGGCCGAGGCCACGTCCTCGACGGCGCTGATAAAGTTCAACTTCCAGAGGACTATCCCCGGCATCAGGATGTTCCAGATACAGTACAACGGGAGCCAAGACGACTCTCTGGTCTACAGGTAAGAATCGCTACGTCACCATGGCGTCCATCAAAGCAAAGTCAGGACAGTTTGCACAATGGAAACGGAACCATGATATGGTCAACGTGGAGGTAGAGAATTACCCAAGTCTGAGCTGTATGGATCAGATTACAGTAGATTAGATGCAATTTTAATGATCCTGCTTGGATCCTGTCGCTAGGACGCCTTACGGCTTCAACTAAGTACAGCATATGACACATACACCAATGGAATGGCTAGTAAATAATGAAACGCGGCTAGTAAATAATGAAACGTGTGAATCATATCAGGGGTATATCAGACCAACAGAAAGATGAAACAGACAAGGGCAGAAAAGACGGCCAGACAAACTGCCACGTGAAAAGGTTTTCCGATCGCCGGTGAAAACCAGCCAAAATGACGCCGCTCGCTCCATCCAGCTGACTCACAAGGACGGCCTTGACAGGGAGCGCCGTCCTACTTGACTTTTGACGTTTGCTCAGGATTACACAGATTACATCGATCTCGCAGGCAATGATTGTTATTTGAGCTAAATATTTACTCCGGTGAAATGGGGGGGGGGGGAGAGAGGGAATTAACAAACAAATAGAGCTTTCATTTGGAAGTCTGTCAGTATTATCTGCCTTTCATATCGGCGCTAATCCCTATACATACTTCATCAGTACGCGTCCTCAGGAAGAGCTGGGGGAGCATTGAGATGGACCGTCTGGGTCAGGATAATGACAACACTCGAGGTTGCCATGTTTTCCCATGAGTTATAGCTCATGGGAAAACATGGCATTGATTTGTGATCCTTGAAAACATTGTGATCCTTGATCTCCCTGCGACTACACCAATATATGATTAACATACACAGATAATTCATAGAAGGGTCTGCTGGTATCATGCGCCTTGCATATTGTTCCTAATCTCTGTGCATAATTTATCAGCTCTTAACCCGGTTCAGAGAATGCATCATCGAGGGGTTGGCGCCGATGGGATTCATAGCTGTCTGTCTCACAAAGATAGAGCGTCATCAATTTTCACATCAAGATAGCCGCTTTCCCTCTCTATCATCTCTTCTTCCCCTCTCTCTCTCTCTCTCTCTCTCTCTCTCTCTCTTTTGTGCTCAAAAGCACACCGAAGCCTTTTTGCATTTGTAAGATCGGCATTCGACAAAAGAAGAAAAAAATATATATATATATATACTCAGCCTTTTAAAAAACACGTTGGAAATGATTACGCCGGAAAGCGCGAAGGCCGCGGAAAAACAACCACTTCCTGTGGGGGCTCGGAAGAGGAGGGGCGATTAGACGGCCTTTCGCCCCGACCCTTCTGCGCTCTGTGACGTCACTCGGTCTTTCTTTCCTCCTGTCTTTTCATCCTCTCCTCTTCCACCCGCTCTCTCTCTCTTCGTCTCTCTGAAGTCATTTGTGTTTCTCCACCTCCATCGACCCATTTTTTTTTTTCATTACCCAAAACACTGAGAAGAAAAGAGGAGAGGGTCAGAGAGGGATATAGAGAATACAAAAGAGGGAGAATGGGGGGGGAACAAAAGGCCAGTAGTGGAAAGCATGAACGGAACGATACATGGGAGAGGTGGCGGGAGTAAGAGGGAAAGACAGACACAAGACAGGACGATGCGTCCTACTGTCACAGACGGGGCACTTACTTTTCAGGTTCAATGAGAGCTTATTGATTTGCCGCACATTGACGTTTGTGCGCTTTATTCCCACAAAGCTCTTGGTTTTAGCTGCATGTTTCCTTCATACTTTGGGTTCGGCTCTCTGCGTAAACAGACGGATAAGTGAGCGATAGTTTAAAGCTTTTACAGGCACATCCTCCCGGGGATGTTAACCTCCCGAGCATGCGATACGCGGCCCATATGAAATGTTATAGTTGTAACATTGTAACTTCTGTATTGATCCCCCTCAAGGTAGCCCCACCCTCCGCTCCTTCCACTGGGAGGTCAAGGTCAGCTAGAAAAGCACTCCTGGATCAGACACAGGGATTCAGTGTCTTGCTCAAGGACACTTGAGACAGGCAGATGTTTACTGATACAGTACTGGTGTTTTAACGCCAGTAATCCTGTTTAAGTGTTGTGTTTCTATTCCGGAGGCGGGCCTACTGCCCGGACGGCCACACAGCAAACCCTTTAGAACTCAGTTCTGGTTTAGTTCAGCATGTAAATGATCAATTTGTTAATATAATGATGGACCTACTAGGGATTATTGTTAAGAGTGAATAATGGCTTCTAAATCCAAATAGCAATTTGAAAAAAGCACAAATTTCAGATCACAAATTGAATTGTATCGTACACAATTAACAGAATGGCAAGTCTGTTTCCACATAAACAATCGAGGTGATTATATCCGCTCAGTAACGTCAAGCGTATGGCGGACAGCTGCTGGGTATCCCAGTTTTGCTTGCTTCATGTGTGAGACTGTGAAGCTAACATTAGCTGAAGCATTTCCAGTGCAAACAAACTGTAGTGTTAGTGATTAGGTGCCCTGTGTCATACAAGCCAACAAGCTGTTGTGTATGTATATAAGCACAACAGCACTTTTAGGTGGCACGATTAACTTTGATAATAGATTAAAGTGAAGTAAACCACTTTGGTAATATCAATAATCAAAGGTTTGGTGAGTGATGCTGATCCCATACACCTTTTGTCAGATTCAGCAATTATCTCAAAAAAGGTGGTGTTCATACATACAAAACAAAGTGCACTATTCCTGCCAATCAGCAACAGGACGAGGCAAAGACGATTGATGTTTAAAGACCTTAAATATCCACGATATAACCAATTTTCTATTGAACACTTTAGAAGATGACTTGAGCCCTTGGAGAACTTCAACATCAAGTAACTGCGTGTTCTCGTATTCCCTGACTATTCTTTTCATGTAGGATTATGATGAATATGCTTGAAACGTACCTATATTGTTTAAAACTTGGGCCAATAGTTTAATTTATGGAAAATGGTTGTAATTAAAGTTTTTATGGGATACATTACTCAAATTGTTCAGCCCTAGTCCAAAATCCTTATAATTAAGTTAGAGATTTAGTTATTTCAGCTTCATGTTTTAACGAGGGACCATCTGTCAACCCATAATTGAGTTAAATTAGTTTTCTTTTGTTAATTTGTCTTCAAGGCACTAAAACAGAGCACAACTATTGTAATGAATTGTACCTTGTATCGTAGGGATCTACATGTATTGGCTTTGTCAAAAGCTCGTATTGCACGGATACCAAAAGAAACATGTTCTTCATTATTCATCCATCCTTCGGTGTCTGTTTTTCTCTTTTCTTTTCCTTCTTGACGGCAAGGAACTCAATTGAGTCATCCACACAGCCATAATCCAAGCCTCAACTGTTGACCCCTTCTTTCAAGGTCAGGTCAAGGGAAGGCTTATGTTGCTGAAATAATGTGCTGACCTTTTACAAATGACTTATCGTGCAGATTTTGACCTTTACACCTCGCTGGTTTTATTGAACAATCCACAGCCGGCATCGAAAACGTGGACCACAAAACGGCCACGAAGTAGAATGTGCTCTTAATTAGACGTAGAGCCAATCAGTGCTCTCCATTAAGGGTTGGGATGAATGCAAGCCACTCTGGTATTATGGAAAGATATAATTCACAAATCATAGGATGTATCATAGCGTGTATTGTTTAGTCAATGAATAGAAATATATAGATAAAAAACAATAAGGTATTTAACATGAAATGTATTAAATATGTATGTAATAATCAATTTTATAGCAATAATAAGCTATTGTTAAGGTACCAACATTTGGGTTGGATTATGCCTTTAATTGGACCTTTGGACTTTGAAACCTTTGTTCTTGTCACCCGTTCATACACAGCAGTACCCTTTCATTCCTCATCACAGGTTTTTGTCTGAAAGAAGAAGTATAAAATATTACCCAGTTATATCTTACTATTTCAACCCATTCAATCATTGGGAACCACTGGTTTAAATTGTATTGTAAACCAGGAGATATGTAATGATGATAATTACACTGAGATAAAATATAATAATAAGAAAGACACTAAATCAAGAAAATATATAAAAAGGTATATGAATATGAATACATATGTATTGAATATTGGAATGTGCATTGTATTGACCTGTGTGTAATGGCCTTTAAAATATCTGTATGAGAAGAAAAATGTACCTTGAAACCAGAGCTGTAAAGATAACAACACACACACACAAAACCCATTCGACCTCGATCCCAGTCCTCATCTGCTCTGCCTGTTGTTCATTCAACGGTTGTTTTCTGCTCCAGCAGACCCATCGAGCTACAGGGGCTGGTTGCCATTTGCCAGAAAAAAATACACATCAAGCAAATTGTGTGGCAAGCTTCTTGATGAGGCTACACAACAGGGGATGGGGGATGAATCCAGGCTTTTAAAAAGGCACTCTCTCCCTGTGTCTCTCTCACACTAGCAGGAAGTAGTTTATCCTTGCCTTTGGTCCCTGCAGCCCAGGTATAACCCCTTGCTCAGCTGTGCTTAAGGCGTGAACAAACATCCGCCTTCCGTAATGTTCCATTTGTGATTTTATAGCACCATAAACACATTGCAGGGCATAACGTAACAGTGTTATTGTTGTAAGTCGTCTGAGAGGTTTTAAACAGGGGGCGGGGGGATTACCACAGCAGTAAGGATGATTCTAAAGGGAAGGCAGAGTTGTAAAAGGCAGTAAAGGAAGCAAGGAAGTAAGGAGGGTAAGAGGGAGACAAACGGAAAATGAAGAAGATTTATGTTACTGTTCAATCAGATGAGGGGAACTAAATTGTGTGGAAAGTTTAAGGGAAGGAATGACAAAAGGAAGAGAAAACAAGGAGGGAAGAAGGGAAGAACTAACAGCAGAAAGAGGTTGCGAGCAAAGGGAGGATTATTAAGTGGCAAGAAGAATGGCCCCCCCAGGGGGGGGGGGTGACCAAGGAAGAAGATTTGAGAGGACAGATGGATTAAAAAAGAGAGAGATTGGAGAAAAGAAGGAGTTCTTAAGAAAGAAAGGCGTAAAACAAGGCAAAAGTTTGAAATCAGTGAGGATGAGAAGAAAAAGAAGGGTAGTAGGAAATGGAAAGAAAGACAGAACTATGATCAAAAGAAAAACGGATGGTTGGAAGGTCAAAGAAAGCAGAGAATCGGAAGGAAGGAATAGAAAGAACGACTGAAAACTGAGAACAAAAGTAATTCCATGAAGGAGATGGAAAACAAGAGGGAACAAAATAATGATGTCCGGGAGATTAAAAACAACAGACTGTTAGAGTAGAACAAAGTAAGAGTAGATAATGGAAGAAATTACAGTGTGAAGGAAGAGAGTGTGGAAGGAGCCAAACATAAAGAGAAATGTGGATGAGTCAGCATAACTGGAGGAACGGAGCTGAGCTGGGCAGATGGAGGTCTTTACTGAGCCACAGCTTGTGCTGAAAGGTCTTCCCCACATCTGGGAGAGCTCCACTTGCACGGCACCTTGCTGTGTTCTCCGCCACACTTGTTCCTACTGAGCTCAGCAGTCCTGAGATCCTTGGGTTGGATTTAGGAATTGGCAAAAATAGAAAAGCAGATTCTTTATTATGGCGTTCATGCTCTGCCACACCTTCAGTAAATGCACATATACCCCGAAGAGGCAGTGAATATACACCAAACTCGTGTCAAAGTCGTTTCATTTGTCCGTAACCTTTGAATATTCTGATGTTAATTAGAAGAAACATTTGTTTTCGTTGGTAAGAGATGAGTATTCGCAGAATATATAAGAAGCTAAACTCAGCTGTTTGATAATGTTTATTTGTATCCCCAGTTTTTTTTAGTGTGACGATGATCCTGTGAAAAACAAATCAAAGGATGGCACTAATTACAGTTTTTAAATGTACGATCATCCACTCTGGCATTAAAAAAATGAAAAGCTGTTTTCACGGGGAACTGTAATGTTGTGACTGGAATTAGAATACTGATTTTCTTTAACTGTTCAGTGTTGAAAAATATGATCCTTTTTGTATCTTCTCAGTAAGACTCTCCGTTGCTGGAGTGGAATCTGTGGACGGTGGAATCATTGCTTGGCCACCAGATATGTGGCTCTGAGCCCGGCTCCGAACGTGGTTTAATAAAAGAAATAAATGGACGGGGAGGTGTTAGCAAAGCCTACCTGGCCGGGGCTTAGAATCCCCGTTCCACCTCTGACTACAAGCTGTGTGGGTGCTTGTTAACCATTAGCTCAGGAATCAGGGGCATTATGCATGGAAAATCAGAGATAAGAAGCTAGCTCCTGAAGTGTTTCTGTCTGCCTTAGAGACTCAGGCCTATTAGCGTGGCAGAGTGCCATCTGCTGTGTAAGCCACATTAGTTCCGAGGTCAAGAGTAACAGGGCCGCCATTAATCCTCTTCTCTTTGTGCTTAAAAACCAGTTCTTCGTAACTGGTTTGATTGTACTCCTGGCACACCTCAGTGTGTTGTGTGTTGGTGTCCCAGTTCTGAATTATATTAGTTCAGTTCAGTTTATGTTCCGGCACATTTATTCTAAATGCAACACATGCAGTTGTGAAAGTGGTCACTGTGAATAAAACTGAAGCATTTTATCAACAATAAAACAACACACATACGACCAAAAAAAAAGGTGCTGGCTTAAGCCTGAGCTACTACTTATTACCCGATACCCTCTACTCCAGTGGTCACCAACCTTTTTAAGCCCAAGATCCCTGACCTCTGCCTTGGTGACAGGCAAGATCTCCCTATTGAGGCGTTGAGAGAAAAACACTGTCCAGACTGGACTTACAACTTGAGGCTTTTTATTTGGCTTAATTGTAATTTAATTCAATTAAACACTTTGGTCCAGCTTTCAAATTGATGTGATCAAGAACACACTAAATGACTTAATTTCAGTGCAACATAAAAAGGAAATTATTTATTAACCGCACACAATATGAGGAAGAGAGGGCAGGATGAACTACCAATATTAATGTTATATTTATCAACTGAAGCTACAACACAACACTGACAACATGCTCAGTTAGTTACTAATGTAAGTGCAGTTCAGCTCTGTGTCCAATCACAATGCCATCAGAAGTCATGTGACTCCAGTCTGTGAGATGTCTGTGACTGAACACTGTCTGTGAGCTTGTAGTTGGGCTCATCAGCACTGAGGCAGTCTGTGAGCCGGCTCCTGGATTTTGATTTGGTGATTTTCTGAACTCCACTTATGCAGTTTTCGGGACAAATTTGGCATTCATGAACGTTTTTCTTATCTGGGTTTCGTTCTGAACTTAGAAGATAACAACAATAAAGTGCAACCTGTGAAAAACTAAACAAAACAAGTTCGAAATATTTGGAAATAAAGAGTTTTACTGAGTTTTACACTGAATCTAAAAACAACAATATCGTGCAACCTGTGCAAAACAAAATTAGTACAGATATGTGTGAGCCATCATGATTTAACAGCATTAGTGGCTGCAATGAGTCCGCTTTCCACTACAACTCTTTTTAAAACGGGGTTGGAGGCTTGATACGGCCACTCAATTCATGCTCAATGTTGAGCTTTTGTTTTGAAGGGTAACAGCAGAAAAGCCGACCTCACGCAGGTAGGGCCTGGCGAATCGCCAAGAATCTTGGCCGTCGCGCATGCGCAGGCGTAACCTGTTAACAGCGAAACATAAACATTTACGTGAAGGTACAGGCATTTCAACATGTATTTATTAATGACTTAGTTTTATGTCCATGTGCTTTGTAATTTGTGTAATATGTGAAGTTCTCAATAAAGGTCTTTCTGCATGTCCCCCTGAGCCCCACCTGTAGCCCCACGGTGGACTACGTTCCCCTCATCGGGGGAGCACAGCTGAGAACACTTCGGCTGTGGAAGAACACATGAATCAGAAGGAGATCTTTTCTGACGCCGATCTTCACTTCAGAAAATGTTCGAGAACGAGGAACAATGTGTTTCTGAATTTATTTTCATTTTATTTTGGAGAGCGACAGGGAGCATCTCTGAGATCGCCATCGACGGGTTGGCGACCACTGCTCTACTCAACCAAACAAACAACAATGAAGTATAATAAAGAACCACAAAATCGGAAATCAGAAGAAAATACACAAAAACAAAAGCAAACCATAAGTCCATTTCTCAGTGTTGATCAAAATGATAAAGAATCACAAATACAGTCAAATATTAACCTCAGAACTCTGACGATAAATTCATAACTCCTTTTCACCGTTGGCCCTAATCCTCTTCCATAATTTAGTGTTTGCATTATATAATAGCAAAAGAAGAAGAACGTGAGAGTATGAGGATAACACATGTTTAAAAAGTGCTGTGTAAAGATAAGTTTTTTAAAACCCATAACTGCTTCTGCATGCTATTTTCTTGGCTTATCTGACAAAGTTTTCATTTTCCAGGCTATTTAATTTAGAGTAGCTTGCATTGCGGTAGCATGGGAGGCTTTAGCCAGAAGCACTGAATACCATTTTCTGAAATAATTGGACAACCTACTTTTAGATATCTGTGACCCACATTTTGGTCCCATCTCTGTTTGGGCAACATTGCTGTGCACATTTTAAAATGTCTTATTTTGTGATATTTGTATTTTATTTCATTAAATTCAAACACACTATTGAAAGTGTTAAAATAGGAGCCCGCTGATATTTGCAAAAAATGTTCCTCCTCTCTTTTAAATGAAAATATTTCACAACTAAAGGAGCTCAATTAGCCGGGATGGTATTTTATAAAGTTGCAGATGTTAGAATATAATGGAAATGTTCCTTTGAGCTTTTTACAAATACATTTTCAAGATATTTGAGTCGAACAATCTTGCCAAATATGAGATATAACGAGTCAGTTATCCAGCCACAGGTGTGCTTGTGGATTGTGTTACATGTTAACTGAGCCAGGCAGCTGGCTCCACTTGTTTTCTAGTCTTTGTGAACTTAAGCTAAGCGAGTGAAACCAAGTGGAATAGTGGTTTCACACGGCCAGGCGTGAGTCTCTGAGAAAGCTCCAAAGCTCAATGAAATACACGGAAATGACCTTCAGATACCCCTTATCGCACGGCTCCAGCTCGACCTGGAAGCCCTCGCCCTTGTGTGTTGAATCATTGCCTCGAACGTATTCCTGCCGGAAGAATGCGCGTTTGCCATCTGCGGGCTTTGTCCGATATTTAGTGAAATGGCCCGAAAATAGAACAATCTGGTCTCATAGTTCACTGTTGTGTGCATGGAGGCGATCCTTTGTCTTCAGTCAAAAAGTAGAGAGAGAGCAACTAATGGAGCGAGAGCGCCTCGGCGTCCACCGTGGCGTTCGGGGTGAGGGAAGCTAAAGTTGATTAACACGCACAAACATCCGAGCAGGGAGGTACGCCAGCATGCGCAGAGGTATCTGTGATGAATGTTGGCAGAGAGCCAGACACTGGGAAGAAGAGGCTGTCATGGGAGGGGAATATTACTGTCATAGAACTCTCACACACACACACACACACACACACACACACATAATATACTGCAGACACATATAGACATAAGTACACAAATGCATACTCATAGAGGAGCATGCACACAGACACTCATGTAATGAAAGCGTAATGAAACCCAGAAACACACAACACACACACCCACACACACACACACACACACACACACAGAGGGGCCCTGGGCTGAGGGCTTGGCAGAACAGAGTAGATAGATTAGTGTAATAGTCTCGGCCAAGGCAATCATCTGCCCACTGTAGGGCTTCAAATACTGGCAGCAAGATCCTGCTCAGACACAAAGAAATTAACCACAATGAATGAGTCAGTTTGGATGATTTCACAATCATAACGGCTCACACTGTCGGGGGAATAATCGTATGCGAGCCCCCCCCCCCCCCAAAAAAAAGAGAGAAGCCACTAAATTTGCATGAGAAACACATTGTCGATATCCCCATGGTGCGTCGCATCTATGAATTGTGAATGGCAGCGGCTTGGCTTACACGTCGACGGTGGATACTCGCCATGCAACGTCAGTTTTGTCAGTCCGGTTGGATGGATTATTATTTTTTTGGGGCCAGGTCAGGTCAGGTCAGAGTCATGTAGCTAATGGTTTCTTGGAAGCGGGTATTCCTGAGGTGGAGAGAAGAGAGAGAGAGATCTCTTCCCGTTGACGTGTGGCGAAGGGGCAGACGAAAGCCCTCAAACGAGGGACCTCGTAGCTGCCACTTTCATGGATTTTAAAATCACAACTGTCTGCCTTCACTGTAAACACGGCGTACTAATAGACACCCTAGATGACCTCAGAGATGTACGGGAGCTTTTGTGGTTCTTTCCATCTCGTGTGGAAACCAGCGGAGAAGACCGACATCGGCAACTCAAGTCTTAAGACTGACATGTTAGAGACTAGTCTCCCTCTTCAAATATCGGAGGAATGGGACACCAGTATGCCATCTTATCAAGGGGCTTTTTAACCGCTTTCAATTCTTAAAGGCATAAAACACACAAGCCTATAAAGGCCATTAGTTGTTTATTATATTTAAATAAGGCATAAAGAGTTATGTACATCCCCTATTGATGGTGATTTAGAGCTTTGTCTGATTAAACGAGACGAAGCTCGATCGAGACGTGCTTATTATTCTTGTTCATAATACATCGTTATAGGGAGGTCAGGTACAGATAATGGGCAGAGAATGGCCTTGTAGCTGTTTGTGAGACTGCAGCAGTCAAAGATTGAGAGAGTGGGCGGAGAAAACATTCACGTCGGGGTGTCCTTCGACACTTAGAACGTATTCCACGGTCAGCCAGTACCGCCAGTTTCATTATGTACTGCGATATCAACGTGTTGCTGTGGAGAGAATGCGCCTTGTCTTACGTTCCCACAGTTTTCTGAGATGAAGAAGAAAAACACTTACTTTTATGATCGCCAAGGGAAACACACACACATACACACACACACACACACACACACTGGTGTCAAGTACCCGCATTACATAAAATTCCATTTCATTTAGCTGATGTTTTTATCTAAAGCGACTTACAATCACACACCGTAGACACAGCTACGGGGAGCAATAAGTGTCACGTCAACAAGGGCTAGCAGAGCCGGGGATCGAACCGCCGATCCTTTGATTGAAAGACGGACCTGCTACCCGCTGACGACTGACCCACAGTCGCCACATCAAATACCCACCGACTGAGCTACTGCCGCCCCAAGAAAAGTCCAGAATTGAATGTGGGATGTTGCTGTTTTATGGCAGAGTCTTTTCAATTAGAGTAGAGTCTTTTTTTCTTATACCGTCATTTAAATCAAATATTTGAAGAACTGAGAGTTTCTGAAGGCATTTAGGGTCAAGACATTTTCCCAAAACAATATCCATGACCTTTCTATTCTACCCACTATATAAATACATATCCCAGAGATAAATAAAAAAGAAGACGAACCCAGGGACACTTTATTCAACACTAAGATAGTGATGCTTTGCTGACTACACACACAACCACACACACACACACACACACTTCCATGCGCACAAATGAAGCCCAAGGCCACGGCAATAATAAGGAAATTAATCTCTGTCCGCATATGTATATGTATACAAATGAAGCCGGTCGGTGCCGGCGACATTCTCTCCGATCGTTAACCCGCACACTTCAATGTCACTCCTCGTGTCCCAACACAGAAATAATGGCATGGCGACTGTGTGCCGGGACCAAGGATCACCACCCTCGTGATGAGAACATCACGAGAAGCAAAGAGGAGAACACTCATGGTCACCCGGTGTTCAGATGCTCCGATCAGTATTCATGGGGGTCAACTAGATGCTCGCACACACACTCACACACACTCCTACAGCCTTGTGCTGTTATTCCACCGAGGGCACACTAATGACCTATACCGCTACATTCATTCCCTGGCTCTTAACGCTGAACATTAAACTGCGCCATGTCTCCTAACCTTCACTTAACTCGAGATCTCCACCAGATGCTTAATCCGGCCAAAACAGCCCTCGGCCCCTCTCGAGGCCGTGAGCTGTGAACTAGCCACCCTCTTTGATTTTAATGATGAATTTCATTAGCATTTTAACGAAGGGGAATCCAGAAAGAGCTGACGAGTCCCTTTTTAAGGGAAACATGAAGCACAAATGTGCAAATCATCTCATCGGCGTGTCAAGTGTCTAGGGAGGAATAACCAGCTTCACTCAAAGTGGCAAGGCCACCCTTTGTATTTGTCGTAAACAATATCCCGATTCATCCACCTTGAATTCATTGAAAACTACTCCCCTTGTATGTTTTGTTCGCAAGACCTGAAGATGAAAGCTTTTGGAAAAGCAATGACATCGCTCCGAATCCGTGGAATAATAAACCATCTAATTGGTCGGCTGTTTTGCTGATGATTCAGCACCAAGCTATATTACACAGCGGAGTTGCGTGCATTAATTATTCTCGGTTGAGTTTTTTATTTGTATTCATTCTTCTTCCTTTAACAATATACAGTAGTTTATTTTTCCTATGGAGGAAGCTGCTACAGGCATTTAATAAACGAATCAGACTGTAAACGTACAAAAAGCATATGTGTTTGTTAATATCACACACACTTGTACCGGCAAATGAAAACGATTGTAGGGTTTCCAAGTTGTTTGAAGCTGCTTACTTCACATACAGTCCACATATAAACACGTATAATAATGTTTGTGAAAAGGTGTTGCTTGAGAACCACAGAGAACTACAACCCGACTGAGCTTTTTGGTGTGTTTTAGCTCATTGTTTTTGGTTTTATAGCCCATGACTTCACTATTTTAGTTCACTCTTACCGTGCAATGGAGCAGGTTCATTAGCTGCCCAGCAACAAACAGACAACGTTACATATCCTGGCCAGGTGTGTACTTAAGAAACAATTAGCGAGCATGTTCACCATATCAACGCACTACGTCAGTGTTGATCTTCTTGTGTTTTGCACAGGTCTAATTTGTGTCCCGGGTGAATAAACACCAGCACCAACCTCATGTCGGATTATAGAAATTCATTTTTGTTTGAGGAAATTGGTCCAAATGGGAATCCAAATCTTACCGGTGAATTCCTCCTTGTTCATTGTACATTGTTCTTCCTTTAAAGGGCGTCTAGTCTGCTGATGCTGCCAAAGATTAAATTGGACTTCCTGTCTCTTCCTGTCTCTTTGCCACAGAATGATCCCGCCGTCAAGCAAGAACTTTCTGGTCAACAACCTGGCGGCAGGGACCCAGTACGACCTGTGCGTTCTGGCCATCTACGACGATGTCATCACCTCTCTGACGGCGACGCGCGTCGTCGGCTGCGTGCAGTTCACCACCGAGTCGGAGTACATGAGGTGTCATTTCATGCAGTCTCAGTTCCTCGGCGGGACCATGATCATCATCATCGGAGGGATAATCGTGGCTTCGGTGCTCGTTTTCATCATCATTCTGATGATACGGTACAAGGTGGGTCTCTCTCTCTGTCTTTCTCGCCTAATGCATTCTGACCAGAAGGTGATGGAATATGTCATTAAGCAGGAAGACAAGCAAGACATGTTTGGCCATATTAGATACAGCATATCACAGCCACAGGGGAAGGAGTTCATATGCAAACATTTGAGAGAAAAAAAAGAATGATCACCTTAAAGTTTCCATCCGTCTTTCTCCTCAGGTGTGTAACCCTGGTGAGGGCGGTAAAGGCGTTTCGTTGTCAATGACCAACGTCCACTCACAGACCAACGGGCAGCAGTCACAGGGATGCACCGTGACTCCCAGCTCCTCCAAACACGGCTCAATCGGATTCGACGACTTCTCGGGGGGCACGAAGAAGAGGAGCGGCGCGGCAGCGGGCGGGGAATTGAGTAAGGATACGATAACTCAGTCGTCCGACTCGTCCCTGCCTGACTGCTCCACGACCACGTCGGTTCTCAGCCAGCCGTGGGGAGCCAGAAGTCCGACAGCCGGAGCCGACGAGGAGAGAGCGCAGGCCGGCGTCTCGTCGCCCACCGGCGCCACCGGTTCTCTGACCAAGACGAAGCGGAAGCCCGCTCCGGGTAAGCCGGGCGCGGCTTGCTCCAAAGCCTTGGCCCCTGCTGAAAACCTCCCCTCCGACTCCCATCGCCCTCCTTCCTCCTCCTTCACCAATGCCTCCTCGGCTCTCCTCCACTCCATCCCGCTGGAGAACCTCAACACCAACCGCAACAACTCCACCTCTCTCAACCAAAACCCGTATTCCGTCCCCCCTTCCCCTTTCTCCAGCCCTCTTGCCACCCTGAGCCCCGTGCCCTCCACCCGGTTTCGAGAGACGCCGATCCTGCGCAGGGCTCCCCGCGCCTCCGCCTCCGCCAAGTACCAGACTCTCCCTGTGGAGGAGGCCGGGAGGAGCAGGGCGAGGAGGAGGTACTCGCTCAGCGAAGGAGGCTCAAAGACTCACTCGCCCCATCAGGGAGCAGGAGGAGCGCCCAAAGTAGGGCGCATAATGCGCAACAAAAGGAGCCAATCGATGAGCGGGATCCTACTCCCGAAAGACGGGGACGGAGACTCGGAAAAAGGGCGGTGCGATTCGGACTGGATCTTAGAGAGCACGGTTTGAACTGGAAACGAGAAAACAACCATAAGATTAACTTTGAGTCATCCATATCTGTGTATCTTTTGTATGAGTGTACGTGTGAGGTTTTCGTGTGTCATTTTGAATTTCTCTCGAGGTGTATGAGCGAAGGCTACAGTGTGTTTGTGCGTGTTGTTGACACTTTGTATGTGGGTTTTTTGGTGTGTACAGTTTGTATGTGTGTGTTCATGTCGGAAACCTGTGTTTCTAGAAGTTTGAAAGGGTGATTGTGTGTTTCTGGGTGAAAGCGTGAACATATCTTTTTTTTTTCTTTCTTTTTTCTTATTTTCATAATTTTTTCTCCGCGATTCTTTGTATTCAGTTTACAGTTTTCTTTTTCCACCTGAACAGTTTCCTATCTGGTTTTCAGTCATACGCCGAGTGGATAATAATTTGCCTTGTCTCGTAGCGTTGAGTTGTCTTGTCGGTTCCACTTTATAGCACAAAACAAGACAATGGGCTCGCCACGTCATCCCCCCCCCCCCCCCCCCTTTCCCGATTCACACTCACCTTATCTGAAAATACCACGAAAAAAGGGAACTATTACAGGAACGAAAATTTTCAAAAACAATACAAGAACTGTAAAGCACACCATTCTCACACCCACAGGAAGTGTGTGCGTGGTTCCGTACCGCAGCAGGAGAATAGCAGTCGGTGCCTTCTTCTGCACTAACAGACCCTCCGGCAGATGACCTAAGCAGTTTTGGGACTCCACCACGCCCCCCCCTGACCGGGGGAGGGGGGGCTTGGACGGAGGGGGACGACCAAGCAGGAAGAGAGAGATTTCACACATAGCCTTTCTTACCTACTGAGGAGTACAGACACACACGAAGATGGAAAGAAACAAACAGATGAAGACTTTAACGGACCTCTTATGAAATTGATATTTTTTAAACGGAAGAATTAAAAAAATTTAAAAAAAACACACAAAAGCCCTGTGAGCTTTTCACTGACATTGGTATACTACAGCCTGTGTTGGTCACAAGCTCCCGGAAAACTACTGTACAGAAAAAGACAACATGTACTGTGTTGCTATGTTGTGTAAAATAAAAAGGGATAAAAATGAAAACCCGGAAATTGTGAAACGTGTGTTTTATGGACACAAATCTATTAGTGAGGAAATGCTCTTTGCTTGATGTTTGCATATGTCTCCAGCATCACTCACCACTGAGATGGATTGTGGATGGATTACTACCGAGAATGGAAATATTAATTGGAGGTCACAGTCGCTTTTCAAACTGTGTTTATTACATCAAATATTAGTCAGACTAAAAAAAAAAGCACTACTGCAAATTCCAACAGACGGGTGGTATTTTCTTTTTTAAAGTTTCACTTTTGTATTAATCTTTTTGGAATTTGATCCATCATAATTTCCAAAGCTCCCATTTTTCCCCCGGCTGCAAACAGGACAAAAAGTGCCTCCCATGAGTCGTTGACAAAATCGCCAAGGATGAAGAGTCCCACGGGATATGTTGTCGTGGAGTGCATACGAAAATAACCACTGTATTGTCTTTTTTAAATTGTTCTTTTGAGGTCATAAATAGTAAAAGTTTAAATAATACATTTGGTTTTTTAATTCACACGGTTTTTTATCAATGCTAAAATTGCAATTATTGAAGAAAATGCAAAGAACATCACTAGTGTGTCTTAAAGAGTGATTGACATGCTGAAACAGGTGTTTTCTACTCAAATTAGGGGGAAATACTTTAATTTCTTGGTTTTCTTTTGAGGTTCAGCCAAAATGCACGTAGAGGCATAAAAGCAGAAAAACGCACCTCTGTTTGAACTCTTTTCAGAGATAATCTTCCTGCTCCCACTTGCTGTCATGTGCATTACCATGGTAACCACATGATATTGAATAATTATATACGTAAATCTCCTCCTTGACAGTTTCCATGAATGAGCGATGGATTTAACCATAATGTTGCTTTCGAATTGATGTTAACTCACAATCTTGGGCTCTCTCGGACCCGAACTCCACCTTCAACGTCTCTTCTCAGCTGATCACAGCAATAAGGACAGGAGGTTGGGGTTCATATCATAAACACCACCAACTACGCTCCATGGACCAGCAGCTACAGATACAAGGCGGCCTGGGGGCTGCGGCCAGTATGGGCCGAGTCACTATCAGTTAACGTCAACGCAGGGAATTTATTCACTTTGGAATGAAATCCCTGAAATGTGTTTGACATGAAACAGTTCTGACAGGCAATTGCAAATGGATGTTCTCTCTTCAATTATCAGACATTGCTGTTTTAATGATGCAAATTGAATTGACTGAACTGATCATTACTGAACCATTGCCAGCATATTTCTTTTCATTTTTGTTCCGTGTTTTTCTGCAGCGGCAGGCCATCCCCTTTAGACCATTAGGTTAAATGATCAATAATGGAGTCAATGAAACTGAAGCGTCTTATCCTGACAAAGTTATTTAATTAAAGCGAGTGAGATACAAACCTGAACTCCTGTGGGATTAAAACCAAAACCACCCCCCCACTACTGCACTCCAATTGCATTCAGGTTATCTCCCTAGTTTTAAATTACAATGGCTGATGACGCCAACCGACATCTGGTGAATATTTAAACGGGAACCCGAGTGGCTGGACGGTCATACGAGCAGCTGAGCGGGGAAACAATTGTCCTTGTTTAATCAGTGTTAACAGCACCTTTGCCTCAGCTGTCCTCTACGGCCAAATAAGAGACACATCCGCAATCACACTGCCCTGAAACGTGTGTCAAGGATGTCCTGGTTCACGCCTCCTTGACTGACCTTCCAATGTGTTTCTTAAACTCTAAATGCCTAATGGTAATAGGCTTTGGAGGAGACAATCCCTCTCTCTATCCCCTCCCTTTATTTCCCCTCCCCCTTCAAGCCCCTTCATGGTCCCTTCATCTCTCAGTTTCTCTCATTCATCATTTATGTATTTTTGTGGGGATTTAGCTTTTTTAAGTGAGTGATAGTTTGTGTAAGTGAAGCTTGGAAGCAATAATCTGTGACATTCACCCTGCATTTAAGACTATGAAACACTCGGAATGAGTGCAACATGAATGAATCAAGTCTGGTTGAGGACTCCAGCGTCACACGGTCCGTGGCTTGGGAGCAGGACCTGGAGGAGAGCTCTGATATGGGCCACCTGATCAGGACCCAGCGGAGGTTTGGGTGGTGTTGTGGAAGCAGGTGGTGGGTGGCAGAAGTGCCTGAGTGAAAAGAAACTGAAACTGTGGATGAACGGTGAGAATGTTCAAAATAGTTGGAAAGAGTTATTAAACAAATTAGTTGGGGGGCAAACAAAAAAAAAGGAGGATGGACAAGAGAGAAAAGGCATTATTACAGAATTCCATGATATTGTAATGTTGCTAATTAAAGACTTTGCATTGCGATCCAGAATAGTCTGTTGCAGAATAAAAGCCTATAGCCAAAAGTGCATTTAAATAATACAAAAAAAGGTTAAAGCATTTATAATGCTGAAATGAATGGAATCGTGGATGTTATGACATACACACTATGATGAGTTATTTGATACTTACAATTGTATGACATTTTGAAATACTATACTAAGCTTCTATTTTAACCTGCGCTGCGTTTTAAATGACATCACGTGATGCTACTCAGCCAATCAAATATGTGTATTCTGATAAGCATCGCGGCTCGAGTGAGATATAAACACGGGAGAGATGGGAGGAGAGAATACAAAGACATATTTATATTATATCAATATTTACTATATTATAACTTTGTATCACTTTTCATAATGTACTATGCTATGATGTTTGTGAGATACTGTATGTATTATTAGCACTTGTAATGACATTGCCTTATTTTCAAAATTTAAAAAAAACTATACTAAAACTTACTCAAATTATGATTACATAATATGTCCACTTTCTATTATTGTGTGTGTGTGTGTGTGTGTGTGTGTGTGTGTGTACGTGTGCCAAGAAAACAGTTAACACCTGTTCAGATTCTCACATAACCATAAGGATGCATACGAAAGTGTGTGTGTTGCGCGCGTGTGTGTGTGTGTGTGTTTGGGGGTGCGGGGGGGAAGCTGAAAGTGAGAAGATATCTGATAGTGTAGCGGAGGAACTCAATATGCAGCAACCTGGATTGCACACACACAGACAGACCGACACACACACACACACACACACACACACACACACACACACACACACACACACACACACATACACACTTTCCTTTGGCTTTACATGCGATTTCCCACTCAGCATTATCTGTGCCTTTGGGAACTGGGGTCTTGTATAATGAGTCAAACACAAATAATTTGTGTGTGTGTGTGTGTGTGTGTGTATCTAAAATAATAACTGTCTTTGCTTCACTTTTAAGGCCGGGGGGTCATGGTTTGAACATCTGGGAGTGTCAATGTGCAATTATTGAATCAAACATCACCTCAAAAACCAAAATAATGAGATTTGTTTTTGAACGGCATCCTATTAAATAAGTGCAAAGTGTCAAGTTAGCGACATCATTTTGTATTAAGCGAATGGACCGTGCAGAGAACAAATGAGGCTCCACATCTTGTTTTCCTCTCGCAGCCATTCGGAGGTTACCTACTGGGGGCGTGAGGTTCACGAACTAGCGTCAGGAAAATGAACTAATCTGGTAAGGGGTGTAAAAAGGTCAGCTAGTCATGCATGCTCTAAAACATTATACAATAGTTAGATTTAAAACCTACATTAGACATCTTCTTGAGTTTTCTTTTGTTTTCTTGTCTTCGTTTACATGCATTTCTTGCAATTTTATGACAGAGCGAGGGGAACAACAACTAACTCATCATCAGAATATGGAACAAGGTCCTTGAGCTGCATATCAGGAGGCATTGTAGCAAAAGAGTCCCTAACAGACTGAGCAGAAAACGTATCGAGCACACAGACATCTTTCAATTATTATTGCACGAGTAAGCATGTGCAAACCACAGCTTTTTCATTTAGTAAAGTTTACTTTTTAAAAATGTGTATACATGTCCTTGAGCGGACAGAGTGGATCCGGCATCATTTATGATTCAAAGAAAACCTCCGCACATTTGGATCGGAGCCTCTCTGCTTTACCGGGTGACCGAATGGTCGATACGCTCTGGGGAAAGTAGAACATAAATTAAATGGAATGGGAGGAGAAATTCATGGAAAGAGGTTGTAAAGGTGTCTACATGAGGCGGAATCATATTCGATATCCAGGATCACCAGGCCTTGAGTATTCAAACCATTCAGAATCTGAATGTCCTCTTCTTCCATGTGAGAACTCACAAGGCCGAATCCATTGTGGAAGTTTACTCCGCTGCTCCTGCATGTTCAACACTCTGGAAGAAAAGGAAAACAGTGTTGCTGTGACTCCATTATGTTGTATTATTACTAAGTGGGTTTCCAACCCTTGAGATAAAAACCTATCTTATAATATTCAAAAAATAAGTTACATTTATGTCACTGCCGGTATGGCGTTCTCCTTTGAAGCTGTTTAGTTGTGCCCCTGAAAACAAAACACACACTGTTGCCCCCCCCCCCCCCCCCCCCCCATTGGGTTTGACTTGCCAACCAATTAGTCACACAGCCTTAAACCCGAACCTTAAACGGAGTACCAACGAGTCGGCATTGCACCATCCTGCCGCCGTGGGGACGGTGTCTGGCTTGCCCGTGCATCCGGCGGAGACGGAGCTCAGCGCCAAATGTACTTGAGAGGCTTTGGGTGGTGAGGGATGAAAAAAAAAGGGGATGAAAAAACAAGGGAGGTGTTCGTACAACCCCGGTGCCACTCTTTCATCCATTTCCCCACCCCTCTTTTCCTAAGCACCTTTAGTGAAACACCTTCTCTCCTGCAACCCCCCCCCCCCCCCCCCCCCCCCCCCCCCCGAGGACCATGATTGGTTTGAATATTGCATTCCGGTCTGATTTGTTGTACATCGCCGCTCCATTTTTCCTTTTCAAGTAGGTGAGGAAGGCATGGAAAAGGAGGGATGGTGGAATGGGCAGACGGCGAAGTGGGGTGATGGAGAGAAGTAGGTCTGAATCCATATTCATTGACCGGGTGAATGAATGTGGTTGAGTGGAAGGACGTCTGCGCTGCTGAAAAGGTATAATTTCCAACACATCTTAGGTAAGTATAGTGTTGTCAACACAGGTGGATGTCAAAGATGGAGCATTAAAGTATTTATTCCAAACTGCTTTTTGCTTATACATGCAGAGTGGGAAAGCTATAGTGCACATGGGGCGCTGGTGTTATTACTTTGGCGGGATAACAACATTTCCTCACCCCCGAAGACACCTCAAAGACTTCAATCGCAGTAATCACCATTGTGAGAACCCACATCGGAGAAGATTCAGGTTTTTTTGTGCAAATCTTACCAAACTGCATTGCAGTTTGGTAAGTCTCTCACTTCTATAAGAGAAATATGAAGCCAAAAAAATAATAGCAAGCCTGGCTGTATAAAGTGTTGAAATCCCACTGTGGATCACTGGTTCTTGAAGTATTTGGTCAAAGTACTGGTTAAATGAACTTGACATCTCAAGTGGAAAACTGCCATTCTGCAAAACAACCCTCTCAGTGGTCCCTCTGGAGCTTCTCCAGTATCATCTCCGGAGAAAGTCGACAAGCTGTAATCGCAGTGTGAATCGAATGTTCACGTGTCCTGATCGCATGCTACATTTTGCATTAGCATGTGCTAACGTGCAAAACGACCACTCATTGTTGCTTAGGATTAGCTACAGCTCTCTTTTACATTTCTGGGCAAAAACGTACTGGATGGCGGGCTGCATAAAGCGTGAAAGAGGGAGAATAATCAAGATGGCGTGGGTCGTGAAGAAGGAATGAAATAAGGTGAAAAGTGGAGGTCAACAGAGGCAGCCTCTCCCTTTCCATTTCAAAAGCTCTCCATTCAGCCGTAATTTCCTCTCCTCCCCTCCCAGTCCTGCTCCTCACCCATTCCCTCCATCCCAGTAGTGCAGGCAGTGTTTGCCAATTTACCCTACTCTGCAGTGTGCACCATGCACTTCAATCCCTCTCTCTGCGGATGGATGGGAGAGTGAATGGTAAGTGGAGAGATGTTTAATATAGAGAAAGAGAGAGAGAGAGAGAGAGAGAGAGAGAGAGAGAGAGAGAGAGAGAGTAGGGTGGTTACACTGATAGATTGACAAGGGGAGAAAAGAAATGCATGAATACATGTTTTTTTAAGTGGAGGGGCGTGTCGAGCAGGTAGTGGTGGATGGGAGAAGGAGAAAGATGAAGGAGGAAAATAAATATATAAATAGTAATAAAATTAAATTAAAATGTACAAAATAAAACAAATCCCAAAAAGCTGTGGTTTGCACATGCTTAGTCGTGCAATGTCTAGATTAATTGACAAATGGCTGCGTGTTCGATATCTTATGCAAATATAACATAACTGGCAATCAAGCTTAACCCTTCTCATAATGTCGGTGTGGTCTTTTGCTACAATGCCTCCTGATATATCAATTATTTAATGTAAAGGTTAACAGTACAGTAGGTTTGCAGTTTGACATACTAGGAAATATCTAAAAAGAACCTTTATTATTTAAGTCAAGATGGACCTTTGGCCATTTATCGGAAGATGTGCAGATTTTTTTTAATAGAACCCATCTTTGACGAAGTGGAGCGCAAAACTCGTACAAAACGATATGTTCATACAAGTATGTGAAGACCATACGTAAAACTCTTTCAAATATTTTCCTCAAAGAAATAGATGTTTTCTTCATTTTCAGACGCTGCCGTAGCTATGGCTACGATTGCTTCCATCATCTCAAAAGGGTAACACCGGTACACTTATACGTTCCCCTTACTGCCTCTGAGGTATTTCTACCATAATCTAGCAGAATTGAAGGTAAAGAATCATTTCGTGCCTCCGGCTAGACGTTATCTCCGGGCTCATCTCACACTGTCACCAGGTGTACGTGACAGTCGACCCTAATGAAAAAAAAAGAAGAAAAAAAAAGAGATTAAACTTGCAGTGTGGTTTGTTATGTCACGACAGAGCTGCAGCGTGGATGAGCTGTTTTAGGGATTTCGCAAAAATCATGGGAGCCTCCGACGCCTGTGAGGTAAATTAATCTGACGGCAGCAGACAGCAGGAGCTTTGTGGTAAATACAGCGGCAGGGTTTTAGTCTCTTCGTAGGCTTTATTAGCCGCGTGGAATAAAGAAAAGTAGAGGTGTACCAGTATGATGCTTGAAACCAGGTCATCCGTTTAATAGTTGTGTGCGCTCATTTGTGTGATTGTGTGCGCACGAGTGTGGTGGCGGTGATGTAATTACTGCTGTTGGCAAGTGAACGGAGGGGACAAAAAGAAAAACAGATGACGGATGCTTACTTGGCAAACCAGCATACGATGCTGTGGAACTTCTTCTTTTTTTATTTTTTTAATCGGGCTGCACGTGGCCTTGCTCGGCTCCCCTGTTTACATTTTTAATTTTGTATTTTAAAGGCTTAGCACGGCCCTTGAGTTTGTGAGTATATGCCAACTGGTCCCAAAGGTGGAGATCTTTGTCCGTGACCTCGACGCACAGATGGGTGCAGTGGCAGCAGCGTTCACAACACACTGCTGCAGCCCGGAGCCACATTTGGGCTTTGGACACATGAATTGCTGCGTGGATGTGAAAGAACGGTGTGGACAAATAAAGGAGGAAGCAGATGAGTTGTAGTTTGCTCTCTCGCTCTTTAATCCGCGCTCAGACAGAGGTGTTCTGAGAAGGAGGAGCAGTGGAAAATATTAAACAAAATATATATATTATATTATTATTTTAGGATCATTTGAGTTGTATTAACGCTGATGAGACAAGAATACATCCATACAAAAGTCAAATATTTACCAAATATTTGATTGAAAAGCGAGGAATGTGAGCGTGAGGGTTTGAGTCCATTCTTTGGAGTCGTGATTTTCTTTGTGCGTCTGTCCAACCTCTTCACTCTCTGAATTATGGCCTGCCAGCATGTGGAGGTGTGTGTGACATCTTATTATTATTGTTGCCGTTTTGTCCTGCGTATTTGTTTTGTGCACTCAGTCCTCGGTCCCACTCTCACGCGGCATCAGAAATATGACCGAGGGAGCAGCGTTAGGGATTAGAGGATTCAAAATGAGGGATTACAGTAATGATGATTATTATGTGGATTATGAGAAAGAAAAGCACCTGTATTCAATATGAAATTATGAAAATTAAAAAGTGTATAGGGTATTATTTTTTTCCTGAAAGGAACATTATAGGAAATATACAAAAGACTAAATGGACCACATGGAACACATTTCTGAAAATATGTTCTAAATACTACCCCCTAAAGCCAAAGATTGTAAATGTTACATAGATTTCACAATGTACTCCTCACTTGGACTTTTGCTTAGTAACAAAGATTTGTCTTTTTAATGGCATTTCCACAACACATATCAAAATTATAACTTTTCTGGTTGGGTTAAAAGACAAAAAAAAAAGACAAAAATGTCTTGGATGATGTTCAGTGCCTCGTGGACACTGTGCCGTTCATTCTTATCCATACTGCAAACCCCAAACCTTTTTTTTGTATTACTTTAAAATAGGACCAAAATAGAATAATTTAATATTGTTTGTTTGTGTGTTGTATTTACTGATATGCAAAATATCTTTCATATTACATTTTACAATAATTCAATCAACTTGTCATTATTCAACAACATATTTTTACAAAAATAAATATTGAATCAGTTAAATCAAGTGAGCCATTTTGGAAGTGATGTCACGGGTGCACACATGACCTCACCGGGATGTTCAGTATGTTTCACTTTGGGAGTTTAAGTCAAGGACATGGCTTTATAAGGAATGTCCCGGTATATTTATTAAAGAGTCTGTGACATGAAATATGTGAAGGTATTTTGTGCATATAAGAGCTTTCATTAACACAGTTGTTTAGGAGGTCACAGGCTCTCTTGTATCCATTACCTGCAATTGTGGAAATGCAGGTAATGGATGAATCATGGTTCGGACTTTGACTTGTAAATGCATCAAAAAGACTCTCAATGACTCCATCATCAAATATACGGTCAGATCCAACAGGGGCCAATGCCATTATAATTATTTTAAATTCATGAAGCTATCAGAGAGGAAAAGAAGGGTACACCTGGACCAGCAGATTACTGATGCAGTTTTTTTCCATATTTTTGTAACGTTTAAGTACTTCTGCTAAGCTGGAGTGGTCCGATTTTCCCAGAGTTGAGAGCAGCAAGGGGCAAAGTGACGACCCACTGTCACAGTTAAATAAACCATTTAAAATGGAGAGAGAACACGGCCACATCAAGTCATTTCAACAGAGCCACTGTGATCTGGGGATTTGCCAAAAGGGATAAAACTAATTGACGCGAGGTTTTAGTGCCAAGTTCAACTTTGGTGAACTTGGCCGCGCACATTTCAATCAGGAGAGACCAATCGAATAAAGAAAGGATAATTGTTTATTGTTAACAGGTGACATGTGATGATAAAGTCTCAGAGTCTTGGACTCTACAGGGGGGCCCGATCAGCAGCAAGATAGATCCCCCCGAGGAGTCCAGACCTGGTGCTGATGAGGCTGAGAGATTGATGAGGTGTAGAAGCTGATGGATCTGATGAAGACTGGGTGGAGACGGGGAGGTGGAGGGGTGCGTAACAGCAACACGAATGAACTAAAAGGTAGAGAGACAGTCATATTTAAAAGAGACAGCAGCAAGATGATTGGCTAACGATGTAATTGTTTCGTTGTGCTTATTGGATAGAGGAGACCAGCTCATCTACACAGCTGGTGTCATGATTGACGGCCCCGAACAATGACAGCAAGTGAACAATGAGTGAGCGTGCGTGAGAAGTGTTTGGCAGATGTATGAGGAATAAATGACGGGCTTTCAAGAGTATGGTCCTCCGACTGAACTTACGCCACAGCTTCATTTGAGGCAGTGTCCACCAGCAAAATGTGTTTCCCTTCTGTCGGATACATATTTTTTTTAAAACGGAAGGTTTTTCCGTTCCATTAGCAACAGGAGCTAACCAGTTTGCAACCTGACACTTGAAAGACCAACGCAGTGACCGAGCTCCCCTTTCCTCCTCATTGGAGCCGTGTGGCTGTGCGCTACGATCCCCGCCTCCCACGTTCCGTGAAGACATGTCTACTCAGACTGACGCCTGCAGTCCTCCATGCAGGGTGCATTAGCGCCGGCTGAGACATTCACTCAACACAGTCGTTAGCGCTTCGTCGCCCTTTGACTTCATCAGAAAAGCGGTGACTGGCCAAAAATGTGACGCCGGACGAATCAATATTCGCCACACGTCACTCTTTTTCCTCCTTTTTCTGTCTCTGGCCTTGACTGGCGTCGGCATAGCAACACTCCACTTCCTCTAAATTACGGTGTGGCAGCCAATCAAACTCGAGCAGTGACCCTGGAGAGGTGGTGATGACAAATCAGCTTCAGAGTGTGTGTGCGCGTGTGTGTCTCAGTGCCACTGTTGGGTGATACGCAGTGTTCGGACACTCAAGTCTTGTTGAGCAGAGACCTTTGACTATTTTTCATACTTCTGATGGCCGACAGCCTCCTCCATTTCCTCCTCTCCTTTCTCCTCCTCTCATCCTTGTCCACTTTCAACCATCTGCTAACATTTCTTCTTTCCTTTTCTTCTTCAGCACCGCTTCGGCTTCATGATACCTCTTTCTAGTTCCCTCTGTGAGTCTGTGAAGCTGTAACGTATAGAATGCAAGGGCGTAGGTTTAATTTAAACAATGGGAGTGAGAAGTACTTGATTGTTTTGTTTCTGCATCAATTTGTGGTGGAAATGTCTTTCTTCTTCTTTTTTTTTAAAGGAAAACTATTCAAAATCTAAAGGAATAAAAGGCGATAAGCCTCTCAGGCGCTCTGTTTTATTATCTCTGCCGAGTCAACACTGCTTTGATTTACTCCGTCCTCTTCTGTGTCTTGTTTGTGTGTAAGTAAGTAGGTAAGAGCAGAAGGAGCAGAAACAACCTCTGTGCATGAGGCACATCAATGATGCTTTCATTCGTTTTAATCAATTTATTATCCCCTGGACTTCAAAACCTTCTGCACACTGAAAACATTTCCCTCACATCTGATCTGAGGAGGTGTCGCAGTTTAATATTACGAGAATAAAGTTTTGAATTGAATGAAAATGATCTCTGATAAGAACTTACATATCAGCAGAGCTATAACATAATGCAGAGCAGCATTATGTTATTGCTCTGCTGATATTGAAGTTCCTCATCCAGGCCCGTTTTGGACTCTCTCTCTGGGGGAGAAAATCTTTTGGGAAGTGGATTTGCGATGTCAAGAAATAGTCTGAACATGTTTTTGATTTGAGAAAACGTGATTTAATATGTTAGTCCTGGTTAGCATAATTACGCACTCTGAGGTTCAAGTTAGCCGTTACCCCCTGAGCTGAGCTATAACCATGACCTGACTCTGTCTTCATACAGACATGAGGTTCACCGCAATCAACTCAGCAAAAAATATCACTATTCCTTTCAAAGTAAAGTATAGGAAGTAAGAAGTACATGCATGTTTTCAGCTTTTTAAAATCCCATTTCGTGCTACAGACACTTTGGGTAAGCTATGCTGTACTGACTCGAGAGGAAACTTTCCTTAATGTTATGGCAATTTTACACACTTGTGCAAATAAGATATTGGTCATAGCCTTTAAAGTTCTTTGAAAGTGCTTAAACCAGAGTCCCTGTTTTACAATAGTACGACTTCCTTGACTTCCTTGACTTCCTTGAATGTCTGTCGATAATAACGGCAGCGGAAATTTGCAGTTTTTCCCAAAAGTTCCTTCTCTCCGTCTGAATTTCCGCCCGCAGCTGGTCCGATTTGAGTCATTTTTGCATTTTTGGCTATCAACATTGAACCTGCGGGGAGTTGACAGCCCTCTCTTCCTCGCTGCGTGTCTTATTTTGAGTGCTTCTGTGTGCCGAGCATATTAATGCAAGGGTGTTGTTTGCAGCTGTCATCTGAAGTGGAAGCCTGAAAACACCAACAAGTTACAAAAAATGTGCAATCGCATTGATTTTAAAATGGAGCAATTAGATTCTGCTGGGTAAATATGTTCTTTTTGTTCTTTCATTGAAGAAAGCTCGAGCAGATTGGCACCTGGTTTGACTGCCTCCTCTTTGCTTTCATTTGCTCTTTGCTTTCTCCTTTTATTTAGCTCCATTTCCTCATTCAATGCTCTTTTCTTCCCCCCCTTAACTTCCAGTCTCCCCAGGGTCCATTATGTGCTGTTCTTTTCTATTGTGCACATCAATGAACGAACAGATCTGATATTAATTTTTCTTTACTTGTTTATTTACTTGACTTTATAGACGGATTCAACAATATTTAGCTTTCTCTAATGTGCGTGGTGTTTAATAACGTGGTGCTATCCTGCAAGGTGCCACCTGCCCATCAGGACTCTAACTAATCATGCACACCCATTCATAGTCGCCTCACATATGCACCAATGTTTCAAACGTTATGAATTTTTAAAGAGGTCGCTCTCTTCCATCGGCTCATGTTTTGTCTCCCTGGTGGCATCTCGATTTATCTCTCAGACCAGAGGGTGCCGACGTTCCCTCTAGCGCCGCCGGGACGTTGATATTTAGATATTTTAGTCTTGACAACAGTTAAATGTATTGCCATCAAATTCAGACATTCATAGTGCCTGGATGGATGGACCGTTGACCGTTTTGGATTTCTGCAAGTTTTTGTTCCGACATACATGGACCCTGTAGGATGGATCCCACCAGCGTCTGGACGGATAATCATAGAATCAGGAGAAATTGTAATTATTTTGGGGAACACTAAGCTTTTCATCTTGCGCCATCAAGTCAAAATTTGAATCCGTCAAATATTTGCGAAACTAATGATATTCCCTCTCGCCTCAGTTGTAATGTGTGTTTTCATCTTATTGAAATTTAGTTCAATTTTTAGCATGCTCAACACACTAAACCACATGTATTGTGTTATTGGACTGCATCAACGCCAACTATTGCCTTATGTATGACTACCGGACGTAGAAATGAGGCGCGATGTAACAGAAGCCTGTTCCTGAAGTGAAAGATGCTTCAGAGCAGTATTCATAGAGACTTGTGTTCATTTGGAAAACATTTCACTCATTTAAATGCAACCTCTCTTTTTTAACCCAAAATAAAAGCATGATACTGATGCTCCTCTGTACACTCGACATCACGCTCTCTGGTCTTAACGTTCTGCAGCCATACTCATTTCATCCCATTTAAAGTAAAAAATACACAATAAAAGGTATCCACCACGCCGTTGTCCATATTGGGAAATCTTTACAGTGTGTTTTCAGTTCATGAAAGTTAATTGTAACAATTTGGTAGCCTTAAAAATGTCTTTTATTTATTGTCATGTTTGTACTTGGCTCCGCCCTCTCGTGTCTGGTGACTGTCTGCTAGGTCTAACGTTACCGTTTCTTTTGTTATTTTATGCAGCAACAACTTATCCTGTCAGCAGAAAAATGGCTTGATATGAATTTAACATTTTGATAAAGTCCATGTGGTACAATTTCTAAGAAATATCTGGAAATATCTCTACTGAGAAATACAGCTGTGGCTCTGGGCTCACCAGCAATTTTTGACTTTTGACCTTTTGATACCGACGTTTCAGATTTATTTACATGTTTCAACATGTGCAAGATTAACAGAGTATTACAATTTTTAAAGTGGATTAAAAACCGTAATAAAGTAAAACATTTCGAAAGAAAAGATTAATTTAAAATGTATTTTATTATTGTCAAAGAAGCAGCAGCAGCAGCAGCAGCTCCTGACCCATCCCGAGCTCTCTAAGAAAACGAGAAAAAAACTCCCCAAAATGGGAAGAAATCTCGGAAGAGGCAATTCAAAGAGAGATCCCCTCTCCTCGGACGGATGGGCCTGTGCCTGGATCTGAAAAAAATAGACAATTGACAATTAGAACATAAATAATATACAGTAATGCGAGTCAAATTAAAAC
The DNA here is from genome assembly GCF_009769545.1 of Cyclopterus lumpus. Taxonomy (NCBI): domain Eukaryota; kingdom Metazoa; phylum Chordata; class Actinopteri; order Perciformes; family Cyclopteridae; genus Cyclopterus; species Cyclopterus lumpus. Next base: position 6,274,746 of record NC_046987.1, read on the forward strand.
ATCTATCTATCTATAGTGTAGTTTATGTTGAAATGTAAATTAAGACGTGTATGTGTGTGTGTGGTGTGATACTATCTCAGCCACGGGTGATTCGTCAGCTGCTCCAGGGTGAAACGCTGATCCGGGTCCGCATGCATGCAACCCGGATCAATCTGTAGCGAAAGGAGAAGAAAGGTTTAGGTCCTGTGATCCATCGCAATCCATAGGTATTATTATTACCGTACAAGTTTTTGCCTGCGACATCTATCGATTCTAAAATGGTACCGCTGTACCCGTACGTTAAAAAAACGATACGATTTTGCATATTTTTTGTATCGATGCTTAATTAAAACATACCAGTATCTAATTTGTCGTATTGAGGACCTATTGTTTATAAAGCGTTTATTATTATAACCGTACAAGTTTTTGCCGGTTAGCTTGAATGTCGGCCTGCGACATCTATCGATACTAAAATGGTACCGCGGTACCCGTACGTTAAAAAAACGATACGATTTTGCATATTTTTTGTATCGATGCTTAATTAAAACATACCAGTATCTAATTTGTCGTATTGAGGACCTATTGTTCATAAAGCGTTTATTATTATAACCGTACAAGTTTTTGCCGGTTAGCTTGAATGTCGGCCTGCGACATCTATCGATACTAAAATGGTACCGCGGTACCCGTACGTTAAAAAAACGATACGATTTTGCATATTTTTTGTATCGATGCTTAATTAAAATATACCAGTATCTAATTTGTGGTATTGGTATTGAGGACCTATTGTTCTTAAAACGTTTATTATTTTGCCTCAATCTATGTGCTTGATCAGATCAGTTTATAATTTTGGTCAAATCAAAAGACCGTAGTTATAAAAGCTTTAAAGGTATATATTGATCAGATCTTTTGAGTCATCTTGACTGGAAATGACGGGACCAGCCCTTTTTAAAGTGGAGAGATCATTTGATGCTCGCCGCTATTATGGGAATTACGGTAATTTTTCTCTTTTCGGTTTGGGGCAGCGCCGAGGCTCCTGGCCGCAGTCTGCCCATATTTATATCATCGAGGAGAAGATCGGGGTGGGACGTGCTGATTCATGTCTTCACCTTGAATTGTGCGTAAATGGAGGCCTTAACGTTTTAAATGTAAATTTAGACATGCGCGTGTGTGTGTGTGTGTGTGTGTGATACTATCTCAGCCACGGGTGATTCTTCAGCTGGTCCAGGGTGAAACGAATATCTGGGTCCACATGTAAGCACGCCTCAAAGAAATCTTTGCCATCTGTAGCGAAAGGAGAAGAAAGGTTTAGGTCCTGTGATCCATCGCAATCCATAGGTATTATTATTACCGTACAAGTTTTTGCCTGTTAGCTTGAATGTCGGCCTGCGACATCTATCGATACTAAAATGGTACCGCGGTACCCGTACGTTAAAAAAACGATACGATTTTGCATATTTTTTGTATCGATGCTTAATTAAAATATACCAGTATCTAATTTGTGGTATTGGTATTGAGGACCTATTGTTCTTAAAACGTTTATTATTTTGCCTCAATCTATGTACTTGATCAGATCAGTTTATAATTTTGGTCAAATCAAAAGACCGTAGTTATAAAAGCTTTAAAGGTATATATTGATCAGATCTTTTGAGTCATCTCGACTGGAAATGACGGGACCAGCCCTTTTATAGTGGAGAGATTATTTGATGCCCGCCACTATTATGGGATTTACGGTAATTTTTCTCTTTTCGGTTTGGGGCAGCGCCGAGGCTCCTGGCCGCAGTCTGCCCATATTTATATCATCGAGGAGAAGATCGGGGTGCGACGAGCTGATTCATGTCTTCACCTTGAATTGTGCGTAAATGGAGGCCTTAACGGTTTAAATGTAAATTTAGACATGCGCGTGTGTGTGTGTGTGTGTGTGTGTGTGTGTGATACTATCTCAGCCACGGGTGATTCTTCAACTGGTCCAGGGTGAAACGAATATCCGGGTCCACATGTAAGCACGCCTCAAAGAAATCTTTGCCATCTGTAGCGAAAGGAGAAGAAAGGTTTAGGTCCTGTGATCCATCGCAACGTGAACTCAAATGAACAGTTTTTTTGGGTTTATGTTTTACTTACTTGTGGAAAGCCAATTGGTCTCATTCAGCTCCAGCAAGGACATCTCCGGTGTAAATGCCGCCTTGTGTCGCATGAAGAACAGGACCACTCCGATCTGGAATACTGTCGAGGGTCCCGCTTTGTACTCCTCCCGACTGGACCACTCTGGGGGGACGTGAGTACCTAAAATATACAGACATAATAAAAAAAGACAGTGAGGAGGAGGAAGAGTCACCGATGGGTAAAGTTAATAAAGAGCAGGAGTAAAACTGGACTTCTTACCATAAAAGGTGTCATAGGCGTCGTCTTCTCCGCCGAAGCAGCTCAGGCCGAAGTCGATGACGCGAACTCGCGGCGCCTTCATGCAGGTCTCAATAAGGAGATTTTCCGGCTTGATGTCCCGATGGAAAATGTGTTTCTCCTGCAGGTCAATGGCTGCATTTACCAACTGCTTAATTATAACCTGAAAGACAAAAAGAGTTGAGGGATCAGAGAGGAGGATGCTTGGACATGTTTTCATGGCTGTGACTCTGAGATGACTACAGCAGCTTACCTTGGCTTCCTTTTCCTTCAAGTGGCCTCCTTTGGTTTCAATGTAGTTGGAGAGGTCTACGGCCGGCATCGGCCTCTCCAGCACCAGGATCAGCTTCTCGTCCACAATGTACCAGTCCAGCAGGTCAACGTGTGCTGAATGCCGCTCTGATTCGGCCCCTAGTTTGTATAGGACAGCGACCTCCACGGGGATCTGGTTCCCATCACTGTCTTCGTGAAGGAGGAGATCTTCGTCTATGGTAATATGCTTGATGGCGACCTACGGGAGATACAAACAAGACTTTTTGGTTACACTTTCTTACCGTACTGTGTGTGTGTGTCTGTATGTGTGTGAAAGAACATGTGAAACAATTTACAGGCAGATTATCCTCTCTGCGAAAGCCAGCATACACGCATCCAAATCCTCCTTGGCCGAGTTTCTTCTGCTGCCGGTACTTGGCCTTAAACACGGCTGACGGGTCTAGAACCCTGTTCTTCTTCTGAACCGGTCCGTCATCGGCGACCGCCTTCCTCTTAGCGCTTCTCTCGCTCAGAGCCGCCTCGGGTGCGTTTCCGCTTTCTAGAGATGAGAGAAAAAAACATCACAACATGAATTTACGGACATTCACGACACGAACGAGGACAACACAAGACGATCATTCGATGTCTCTTAAATCATTTATAGCAGAATAATAGTTAAAATATGGGGATGTAGCTTACTAGTGTCCTCTGAGCTGGATGTCAACTCATCTTTACAGGGGATGGGCTCCAGGATGAGCTCCACGATGGGTTCCAGGATGGGGTCCAGTCTCCTGCTTTTCTCCCTCCGTAGGCTTTCCCCATCTTCCATTCTTTTCCTCTTCAGTCGTCCAGGAACAACACTAATGTCCTCCGAGGTGGACGGCAACTCATCTTCGCAAGGGATGGGGTCCAGTTGCATGCTTCCCCTCCTCTGTGGGCTTTCCCCATCTTGCGTTACTTCAGTATTCCCTTCTCCAGGGACGATGTCCTTCTCCTCAGTTTTAAAGAGCTTTCCTAATACTTTCCCCATTACACCTGAAGACTGCTGAAGACCTTTTTAACAACGTTAGTCCTTGTTGCTGTAATGCTGGAGTGTATATAGGGAAACTGGCACTGAGTGTTCTAGGGCTGTGCCTTTGATAAAGGGCTGTAGTTCCGTGCCTTTGAGGCCACATATTCCGGAACACAGTCTTATCACCGTGTTTACGGAATATGGAAATGAGGGTTTAGAGTAAATTCTGTGTGTACAGTTTATAATTAAAGATGGCGGTATCCACTCAATACATTCATACAGTGCATACAATACTACATGTACAAGCATACGATACTTAATACTGACTCTCAGTCATCTGGCTGGTTTTCCTCCAAACTAATAAAATGTACTCTTTTATGAATTGTTCATCTTAATCTTAAAGTCAAACACTTAAGTATGAATAAAGTCAGATTTGTTTGCTTTCGGTATGTTTTCTGTGGGTCCAGATATCTCAACTGTAACTTTTTCTCAATCGCCACCTGCAGAATCAGTTTTTTTTTTTGGGGTGAAATATTTTGGATGGAATGCCATGAAATGTGGTCCAGATATCCCAGGTAACCAGCAGAGTTCAGTACATTTACTTCTGCAGTTCTACAGTTATTTCTTTGCAGTCTAAGGTCTTTTTCTCGATTTTAAATAATTTCTTAAATTCAACTTTTAAAGGCACTTGCATTTGATACATACCCATATGTTATACGATCAAAAATGGCAGCTATCTACTGTATATAATGAAGCACCATTGTCTTTAGGCAATTAATTATTTAATTAAGAAAAGTTAATCAAGAGCATCCTTCCTATTACCTTTTTTGATGAGCTGTATCATGATATGGATGGAGGCCTTAATTTCTCTCTTTTTTTAAGATAATAGTTATAATAAATTCTTTACAGATTAGATTTGTTTTGCCCTTTTAAGAGAGAGACATGCAAGGAGAGTTCAACAACCGGTATTGAGAGATGTTTTGCATGTCATATAAGTGGTATTAAACAACCTGTTTACGCCTTTCCATCCAGAGATGGCGTCATGATGCCAGACGCATTCATTAAATCTGTGGTTAAATGTAAATATGTAATTCCTCCTTTCACCACACTGTGGCAGCGCCGTTCTAAAGGGGCGTTCACACCAAACGCGTCGCGGGCGGAGCATCTCAACGTTGATTGGCTGGCGAGTTGCGAAAGTTTCGCAACAGCCAATCAGCGTTAAGATGCTCCGCCCGTTGGGCTGCTGCTGCTCTAGTAGCGCTGGAAGCGGAAGTTATCGAGACGGAGTCGGTGAAAGTCACCGAGCTGTGTGAGCCTACGGGTGATGTTATGAATCCAGACACGAGGGCGTTAGATGTTCCGACGTTTATGGGATGTCCACAACAACTATAAAGCAGAACTAGCGGTTATTTCGACCGTGGTGAATGGCGGAAATTATAACTGTTTTTACGGAGATCAGCCACGGAGATAAACCACAGAGATAAGCCACGCCCCCTTTTCGCGTCTTACGCGCCTGCGCATTGACTTTGCATGGGATCTCGACGCGCGTTTGGTGTGAACTTGTCGGGCGACGAAACTCACGCAAGTAAAGCGTTGCGAATATTCGCCTCACGTTTGGTGTGAACACACCATCATGCTATCTGGCTCTGCATCCGGGCCGTGAACCCTTCTCGAATCATTTCTGTCCTGGCGACCGCAAAAAAAAAGACTCTACCTGGACTTACAAGTAAACCTGAATGTAAGCAGGTAACACTCGTTAACAACTACAGACCGACACATTCTGTAACTACCTGGACTTACAGGTACACCTGAATGTAAGCAGGTAACACTCGTTAACAACTACAGACAGACACATGCTGTAACTACCTGGACTTACAGGTAAACCTGAATGTAACCAGGTAACACTCGTTAACAACTACAGACAGACACATGCTGTAACTACCTGGACTTACAGGTAAACCTGAATGTAACCAGGTAACACTCGTTAACAACTACAGACAGACACATTCTGTAACTACCTGGACTTACAGGTAAACCTGAATGTAAGCAGGTAACAATCGTGGTAGCTGGTACATTACGGTGAGCTTGCCTGTGAGGGGTGGACGTGAGCAGCAGGCCGGACTCGCAGCCTGACGCGCCAGCAGAAAGCACGGCACGCAGCGCGGTGACGCTTCTCTGTTCCCGACTTGAGTTTCCTGAAACACGATGACGGCAACAGACCAGCATCGATGTTTCTTAATGATCATTTATTGCTCAGCGCTCTTTCAGGCTGTTTGTGTGCGCCTCTCCTGCAGCAGAAAGCGTGATGGCTTTAACCTGCCGTGTTCTGCTGCAGGAGCGCGCACACGCAGTCCCGAGGGTACAAAGCGTTACAGCGGTCTTTACTATAATTTAAAATTCAGAATACTCGGCGGGCCGGATCAAAACGCCTAACGGGCCGGATCCGGCCCACGGGCCGTAGTTTGCCCACCCTTGCTGTAGCACCTTATTTCCATCTTTCACACACTCATTTCAGGACTTTGTACAGACACATTCTCCTGTGAACTGGGCTGATGCAGGCCAAACATACACAGGAAGAAACCCTTCATCATCCTGTCATCTGCTCCTTTGAGGTACGGGACGCAACCTCGAATGTTTTCTCTCAGCAGACCAAAGGAAGTTTAATAAGTGACTCTTGGAGTAAAACTCTCCGCAGTAAAAACCCGCCATACAGTATATGACCGGCTCTATCAGGCTTTGGACTGCAAGCTGGTAGTGCATTTTCTTTAAATTGACTTGCTTTTCAAGGCACTCGCGCTGTGATTATGTTATTCAGATTTTTTTTTTCTGCGCTGTCTCACTCAATGCACAAAACTGTAACATTAAACTGCCTTTGGAAACTTGATGAATTAAGGAACCCCCACTATCAACATAGGGCTTCTATAATTTATTCAAGTACATTTTTAAGCCTGATATTTCCATGTTACAAATATCAAGAATTCAATTAATTATCATTTTAGAATGCAAATGTGAAATATGACAACGTTGAAAAATCTCGTCAAACCATCTCAATTATTCCTGATGATTATCGACCAATCTCTTGAATCATTTACTGCTTATTCAGATAATTATTCTTCTCCAATTATACTGTTAGTTTGCAGCAATTAGTGGCTTCAAATCAATGATTTCTACCGGCAAATTAGCTGACAGGTTTCGTCAACATAAGTTCGGAAGAACAATATTCATATATGCATTAAATGCATCTTCCTGAAGTGACGGTGAGGAATACTGATCCTACTGAAGCCTCTACATGACCTACAGAAGTAAACAAGACCATCAGACAGAATAATGAATTGTGTTCAGAAGTAAATCATACACATCATCCACTAAAATTTGTTCCGGTATGTTTATCTATTTGTTATAATGCAACTCTGTGTTGTTGTAGTTTCAAACATTATGAATGAACTAATATCAGTATTCATACAACGCTTTGGTATAGACCGTCTGATTATTTTCACTCCAATAAAGACCTTGCATTGTGAATTTAATAAAATATAAATGGACCACGCAGATGTATCACCTGTTTTGACATTAGCTTGAGTATTGCAGGTTCACTTTTAAATGTGAAACACCAAACTGTGTTATTTTACGACATCCATTTAATTTATCCTATAAGATGACAGATGTTTCTGTTTTCTTCATTTCTGTACAAAAAGGAGTAATTTGCGGTCATAATATCCATGTTGTCTGCAGGATTTATTACTTTGTGCAAACATACCTGAGATTTAAAGAGGGTAATTGTTTCTAAAGTAAAATAAAATGTCCTTTGTATAATTAACATCTAGGAAAACATCTAAAGCGCATTGAATTCTACCTCACTAAAGAGTTCGGAAGCACTGAACAATAGGATCCTTTTGGAGATTTTCAAGACTTGACAGGATATTGTTTTGCTTTTACGCTTGTGTGTCATCTGGTTGGGATGGATGGTTGATTGCTCGCGTGTCTGGGTTTTTAATTAAATCCTACTTCTGGAGAGCAGATCTGTCATTGCTTGGTTGCTGTTTTATTTTGGCAATTGGCAGCTTTTCAGAAATGACAATATGATGTTTGCAACAAAGCAACAAATCGACAGAGACCTGTCAATGCTGTGAGGATTTCTTGACCAAAGACAGAGCTCACTCATCAACACATACTTCTTAATAACCTTTCAAATGTCAGCATCCGAACCCCTTGACTATCTTCTGTTCTGAAGCAATAGAACAAGATGTATAGTGAAGAGATGTGGAAGAGGTGTGGAAAAAAAGACAAGCCTCGCGGCAACCATACAGACGTAGGAGCAGTTGGAGTCCAAAGAAGGAGAAAGAAATGTGGAATGGTGAGTTCCAGTTCAGCTCATTGTGTGCCTCGGCAACAAAAGAGATGTGCAGAAAACAGCTGACCTGAGACAGGAGAAAGTAACACACATGCACTTAAGCATAGCATGAACAAAGAAAAGAAGTGGCAACAAAAGGGATGAATTTACTCCCAGTAATTGTCACCAAGGTACATTATGTTCCAGGAAGGAGAGGAAAAAAAAGTGACATACAATTTTCTGTGAAAGCAACGTTCTTGAATTGCTGTATCTTGTGTCTAAACTCTGGATCTGCTGGATGTTGAAAAAGAAAAGGGTGATAACAGGACTCGGGTATCTAGGAGAGGACAAGTGAAGAGTAAAGGCAGTCCCAGTATTCCAGTCCATTGACCAAGACTGACAAGGTCCTCCATCAGTTGGGCAGTATGCTGATCCAGCCCACTGTGCTAGGATCTCTACAAGAGTTGTTAACGTGGGGATTACAAAGGGAATAACAAAGAAGATCTCAAGGTAGTCAGTTTGCTAGAGAAGTAAAGAGTCATATTACAAATACAACGAGATAGAAGAAAGATGACATTCAAATTCAGTGGAGCACATTCTGGGCCTGTATCTGCTCCGCTGTCAGAAGGACTGATACAGGAGAACATTCCTGCCCACTGCAATAAGACTGTACAATAAATCACCTCTGGCCAGATCCTCCTCAAATTGAACAACATCAATAACCCTTGCACCGCTTCACTTCATATACTTTATATACACTTTGCATTTGTATTTATTTTTCAGTTCCTTTATTATTTAAATTCTTAAATGTAATATGCCCTGCTATTTTATTTTATTGTGTATATTTTAAACATGCTTGCTGCTGCAACAAAGACATTTCCCCCTGGGGATGAATAAAGTATATATAATCTAATCTAATCTCCTTAGACTCCTTTTTACACTTGCTGTGTACCTGATCCGTCTCCTTTCTAGGGAAGGAAACAGTCAATCAATCAATTTTTTTATTGCAGACTCAAGGTCCAGATGGTACAACACATTAAATAGAATAAAATACAGACAAAATCACAAGTAAAAAACATAGACCTACAAATGCCTTATAAATAGACAGCTGTACCAATGTCTCCATAGCTGGGACTGGTAGCGCGTAGAACTAAACTTCATGTTTGATAAAACCATTATTATTTTCATTTTCCCCGAGACATTAACCCGGCAGATACATTTATACATATCCGATTTCTTAAAACAGCTTTGGAAAGTATATGAACTCCTGCAGCCACAAACATTTCACTGGCGCTACCCCATCTCGGTTTCTTCAATAATATTCTCATGGCATCATTATAAGCTACTTGAAGTCTCTGTAAGCTTGTGTGCATTGTAAGAGGTGTACAATACAGAACATGTTAATGGTGCTGGGACAATTCACATTGACATACAAGTATTTTGCATTGGCCCAGACATTTGTGAGTATTAGGTTACGAATGCATTGTCCAATGTTGGACAGTGGAAGCTCGCGAGCAGGAGGAAGCTCGTTGGCCTAGCTTGCCTAGATTGTGTCGCTCGATACCAGTGGTCCTCAAACTGAGGGGTGCGTCCCTCTAGTGGGGCGCAGTGGTATTACAGGTGGGGCGCAGGAGGAAATGCAGAAAGACCTTTTTTGAGAACGTCACATATTACAAAAGCTCAAAGTACACAGACATAAAACTAAGTCATTCATTAATACATGTTGAAATGCCTGTACCTTCAAGTACATGTTTACGTTTCGCGGTTAACAGGTTACACTTGTGCGACAGCCAAGATTATTGGGGACTCGCTGATTCTTGGCGTTTTGCCAAAAAACAATCTCGTGAGATTGGCTTTTTTACTGTTGCCCTTCAAAACAAGAGCTCAACATTGAGCATGAGTTGAGATTGGCTTTTCCGCTGTTGCCCTTCAAAAGAAGAGCTCTACATTGAGCATGAATTGAGATCGGCTTTTCCGCTGTTGCCCTTCAAAACAAGAGCTCTACATTGAGCATGAATTGAGAGTGGTTGTATCAAGCCTGCAACCGTGTTTAAAAAATATTTGTAGTGGAAAGCGGCTCATTGCAGCCACTAATACTAAGAAAACTTGACACACATATCTGCACTAATTTTGTTTTGCACAGGTTGCACGTTGTTTTGAAAATGTATGCAGTGTAAAACTCTTTATTGCCAAATATCTGAACTTGTTTTGTTTAGTTTTTCACAGTTTGCACTTATTGTTATTATATTGAAAAGATATCCAGTGCAAAACAGGTTCATTGCAGTCCCAATAAGCTATTTCTCTACCAGTGTGCTTTTTTGCACATGTATAACTTTATTTGCATTTCTCTAACAAAGTGATTGCACATTTGGTTTATTTGAAAGTGATTGCAATTTCCTTTATTCTATTATTTGAAAAAGCACAGATGGAGGAGTCACAAAAAGCTATTTCAATAAACAGTCAGCATAGACCATTTTGTTGGGGCGGTGGGGCATGAACATTTTTCTTCCTCTAAAGTGGGGCGTGACAGAAGAAGTTGGAGAACCACAGATCTTTACTAACATGCCCTGACTACCTTGTTTGCTTTAGGGATTTGTGACACGAACATGAACATGTGTTGCTATTGTGCATTTGCTAAAGTTACGGTTGCTTTCATTTCCCCAGGGAGGACTGTTTTGATATTTTACCTCATTTGGAACAAGAGAGGCCAAAACAGAGCCAAGAAAAAACAGGAAAAAAAAGAAAAAGAGTGAGTGTTGGAGTGGCCTGAAACCCGACTCCAAATGAATGCCTTCATATCAGTCAGAAGTTAATTGTAGAGTATTAAATGTAACCACAATGTGTCCCTCACATAAGCTAATACTTCTATTAGGTTGCATATAAGATTGCTTAACCCTAAACACCAAGGCCAATAATGTAGAGGGGAAAATATAATATAAACATTGAAATATTATAGTTGTTATTATGAAGCCGTGATGGATTAACAGACAGGATTTGCAGACAGCAATGCATATTCAAGCAAGGTGCGATTGGATTGCTCCTCATCCACACTGCATATCCACGGGTATCCCATCTTAATACCAGGTGTATATTGAGTTTGTCTCCCTCTCGCTCTCTCTCTTCCATCTTGCCCTCCCCGGCGACTGCATAAGCGCTCAAGTGGACTCCTCATCTAAAGCTGCTAGTGCACCTCTGCATTAGCCGTGGCATTTTCATTCAACCTGGTGATATTAATAGTTCTCTGGATTATTTAAAGGTCGTTATGGTATGAGAATAGAGGAGATAATTGTGAGAGGCAAATCGAACACTGAACAGTATGTGAGATAAGAAGATGGGTAAAGCCAGTCCCTCCATCATTATCCGTCTCATGTGATTTCCCCTTGAGATTTGAATCAAAGATGTATCGATTGACCGAGCTACATGCATCTTATTCATTGATTAGTACACATTATTTCAAGGTGGTATATTTGCAATTGGGAGAATTTGCTAAAGGTTCTTGAATGTTCAAAAATGATTTCCTGAACTTCAGGCATATCCATTTTCGTTAGTAAAAAATTGATGCCATAAAAAAAAATGTAATTATTGAAAAAGAAATGAGATAAGGCTTGGGCATGACAGACCTGATGAAGACAACAAACACATACTGTAAAATGGAGTATGTCTCCCACTGATGTCCATTATGATTTAAGTAAAATGATGTACGTCACCATGAGGGTTATTTAGTTCAACGTATCCTCAATTCAACGGTTCATATGATATACTACAAAAAAATGACTCCTCTTTTGTGCAATTTCAATTTTCCGCTAGTAAAATACATAAGGCTTTTTCAAAATAATAAACCTCCGTCTTCACATTAGGTTCGGTTTCGGAAAGAAAATGGTGGGATATCTACGAATCACGGTGCATTTTTTTTTTCGTAGTTATCGTTACGAACGCTGAATGAGAACAACATCTTGCATACAAATTCATGCCAAATATATCCGTCCAAAGGTGGAATGATATGCATGTCCAACAGAAACATTTGATCCAGTGGAAAAATCTTCAGCCGTTTACCATCTTTCAGATATCGCTCCGAGAGATGAACCTACAAAGAATCTTGGCTCGATCCTGCAGCTTCCTTTAGCTTTTTAGGCTCTTTATTTTATTGCATCAACTCTTCACATTTTCCGTAACGCGTCACTAGTACTCATCACCCACTCCACACTACATGCCTACAACCTTATAGCGAGACAAAGTATGGAGTGGCTGGTGAATATAGTGGAGCATTTAGCAGTTAACGAGCAATATATTTTTCTCCGGAGGTGGTAATGATGAAACTAGAGTCAAAAGACTGCGTGACACTCTTATCAGGTTTCGAGAGACACAACTCCTGTGAAATGATAATGTTAAGTGTCTGCCGGATGTGTAAGTAGCCAATCATGTACGAGCAGACTAGACATAGCAAGTCTTTAATGTGATAATAAGTCAAAACCTTGTGTCTGTCAGCCTTTTTTAGGATTTTTATCTGCCTCCAATAATTGATGAAAGCAGCTTTCGAATCAACTTGAAACTAATGGTAACAAACAAAACTCCTCAGAGGACGTAGTCCAGGGGAATGAGAACAAAGACATCAGAATATCTTCGAGAGTCACAACCACAGAGGAGCTCAGGAAAAGGTCCAAAGAAAATCTGAAAAACTGAGATTGAGAGGGAGATAATAGAAGCTAAGGGTAAGTAATACGCTTTGCCAACGGACCTTTGAGCTCTGTCTTTGTCTCTCGGTCCCATGTGACTTTTATCTGGATTGGTGCCAAAAGTGATTGACAGGCCTACTAATCCAAAGGGGGGGTCGACAACCCACGATTTAACACTCGATAATTGGCCAGCTTGAGCTGTTGGACTTAACTTAAGGGGGAGAGAATCCACCGGTGACACGTAGAGAGAGGTGTTGGGGGGTGGGAGAGGATGGGAAAATGGGTTGGAGGGTCATCGGTGGAGGTATATAATGTTGTGTGTAGAAAACACTCAACACTCTCGGTGTGACAAATTGACTAAAAACGTAAGTAAGTATATTGAGTGCATTATCTTGAGTGTTGGACTGGTGGCATGATGTGTGTGTGGTAAATGAACAATTTGCTGCATGACACCTGGGCATCAATCAGTGTCATATGTCAGCCCACATGCACCATCACCACCACTGACCATGCGGTGGTCAGCAGGGGGCCTTTAGTTTGCCAGACTGGTCCCGATGACATCATGCCGATGGGTTTTATATTTTGACAAGAGCACAAGATGCTTTTCAATGTTGTCAATGAATTAACTGTCAGACAATAGGTCAAATCAATAGGTTGTATTTTCTATATGGAGGCCAGAACGGCCAAAGCAAGCCTGATTAATGTTGTAGATTTGACCTGTGAATATTTTATTGACGGCTAGAAAATAAGGTGGCAACATGTTTATAACGCTGATAAAACATTTCACTGACTACTGGAGGTAGATAGGATGATTTCCATATTTCTTTTCTTTTAGGACATGTATATTTTTTGTTCAAATAGTTTTTTTTCCATGTTATGCATTGTATCTATTGCCCTGCAATATGGATAACATCCTCTTAATATGCTTTCTACAAGTGTTGAGTTTATACAGTCTACTGCTCGGCAGTTGAATCTATAACAATGTATCACATGTTATGAGCTGATCATGTATTTTTATTGCATGTAAAACAATCGGAACAGTAATTGGGGACAAAAGTCGCTGACAAATGTAATGGAGCAAGAAGTCGAATTGAGTAAGTCTGAAAAACAGAGACGGGTACAGAAGCAACACACTTCAACGTCGATCAAAATGACATCATCGTCTTGCGGCGACGAGTGTCAAGTGCAGTTTGAACAACACGTCTCGAGGTTATTTCCTCTGCTATTTACCAGTGTAAAGAATAGCAGGTGAGCACATGAAACACGTCTGGGGGAAGAAAAAAAAGAAAACGGCACCATCTGTCGCTTGCGGAGCTGGTTTGTGTTTTTTTTGGAGACATCACGCCGCAGCACAGATGTCACCCGTACACGGCCAATCAAAGCTCTGGCACCGATCGCGTGCTGCATCGCTCTCAGGTGAGTGAGAGTACCCGGAGACGAGCGGGTGCTGGGAGTGAAAGTGTCTTTAGCCGACAGAGACGTCAGTCATTCGGGATGTTCCGGTGATGATGCACCACCTTGTTTGTTGCTAAATGCCGCGTCTCAAATGAGAGTTAATAAAACAAAACCATCAGCAAATTGTACCCAAAAACCCTTTTATGTGTGCCCTGCTGGATCATCACTCAGCTGACTCCTTTTCCAGGGTTGGGAAACTATCGGCTCCTATTTGTTTTCATCACACTTCCAACCTATTAGGTCTGGCTACAAATAGCTGGGAACCTCACAGCCAACATACTCGGCATTACAGACATGAAGGTCTTGGAGGACGGTGGAGTGCAAATGACAGATGGTTACATTTTTGATGGAGATTGAGACAAAAAAAAACTGGCAAGGTTTAAGTCCGAGGGATCTAACTGGAGAGAGATGGGATATTTCCTCCTCCAGCGGGGTTAGCGCTGTAGAAGCTGTAGAAGGGGCAACAACTTTTCTCTTTCATCAGCGGGTATTGGATCAAATTGGCTGTAAACCACAGACTTCAAGCCGAAAGCACATCAGGGTATGTTTTCCTTGATGGAATAATAAATAAACATTCAGCGTGGATGAGAGAATGAGTTGGTTAATCCGTAGCTTGTGCTTTCTTTAACTCTTTTTTATTATTTCAGTGAGTTTTGCAATGCTTACTCGTATTAAAAGAGAGCTTGTTTTCAAGTATTAATATTGAACTGGGTACACCGAGATAACCAAGACTTCAGATCACACAGAGGAAGATATGAATCATCTACAGCTCGATCTCACTGCGTTAATATTTAGAGCTGGTTTAATTTAGGCCTCCGCAGACCAAATGTGAATCATTTGTGACAATAAATCATATGTAAATGAAAAACTTCAAAATCTTCTATCTCTACGAGCTTATGCAATCCGAATCCAAAAAAAGACAACAAACATAAAGACATCTGAAAAGTGTATCAGTTTGACCTGCTCCTGATGGTGATTCATCGACAAAAGATAGTCAATGTTTTTTGAGACAGAGAACGATTAATTTCCAAGTGCTTTAGCTGATGTTATGCTATGTGCATTATGCTTCTCACAATTGGCATATTGTCTTTGTGAAAGGTATTCTATAAAACCATAACCATATCGGATAAATTATAGACAACGATGTGTGACAAACTGTTTCGGTTTTGGTTTTCATCCCGTGTGGACGGGCCTGTGTATCAGACTGACGGGCTTTATGATCAGTCAACAGTCATAATTAAGTTTAATCAACAGCACAGACTTCCTGGCTGACTGGAAAAAGCAACAATCAATTTCATTGTGTGATTAGCACCACTGCTGTTCACGTTGTTGTTTCCCCATGAGTGACTAAGTTGGATGATGGTTTTGTGTTTTAATGAGTGTGCCTCTTTGCTTGAATAGTTTGGAAATCATATTTAACAAAATAATTGTGGATCATAATGGTGCAACAGCCCATCAAAAAACAATGTCATAGAAATAAAACATATACTGTTTGAATGAATAATGAACAATTTCATGTAGATTTTAATCCCCTTTTTAAATTCTATTCATGGTCATCATATTTCTGCAATAATAACTCATATTTACATTCCGCAATTATCTCATATATGGGAAGTTTTCGATAGAAAATGATGCAGCATGTAATCAAGCTTGTTTCCTTTTCTTATTTTTATTCTGTTTACACCATATCAAAGCTGTACTGATGTTACAAATGGAACATATTACTGACATAAGTAAGTAAGTCACTCTTCTGTTGTATTCCTGCCAATTAGCTGCTAAAGGAGTTTTGCTGTTACCATGGTAACTGGATGTTGCCATATCATTGAAATAAAATAAATTCTCCCAACAAAATATAATGTTCACAGTAAGTTTTCCTTTGGCAACAGCGCTGCTAAAAAATTTTAAATAATAATCACTGCCTATCCTTTGCCTTTTTTAACACCAGGAATAACACGTCATAGAAAACCAGCTTAATCTCTTTTTGACTTTATGAAAAAAAAAAATAAAACTCTACAGCCCAGCTTGACTCATGCCTATACATAATATACAATATTTTATTAATATGCTTATATATCAGTGGTGAACCATCAGGGCCAGCTAAGCCTTCTCTGCTGGCGTAAGCAGAATCACAAAGTTAAAGCTATTTTATAATTTTAAACATATAATCATAAACATTATAATTATTTTTCCCTATTAGCTTATTTTCTCATTGTACAGCTGGAAGCAGAGCAACAAAGGTAGACACCTTTGTTGCTCTGCTTCCAGCCTGCAGCGCTTTTTCCAGTGCAGCTTTGTTTTAAGGAGACCTTTTATCCAATCAGATTTCACCTCCATGTCTCTATGTAAGAAGAGAGGCCCGAGGCCTTCTAGGTAGCCTTTGCAAATTAAAGTACATGGGGACGTTATCGTTGATTGTCATAGTCTTCAACCAATCAGATCTTTAGTTTAACATGTTGGACGTATTCTTTGAGGTGCCAGGGCTACTAAAAGTACGTCAGCGTTAACGTGCGCTGTGATTGGCCAGTGGGCCAGCATGACTTTTGTCCAACATAAAGCTTCAGTTCAGGTTGACATTTTTAGTGTTTTGCTAGGTGTATTTTTTTTTACTTGCTGGGGTTTTTTAACACTCAATGGCTGAAGGAGGAGGAGAAACGGACTTGGTGGCGGATTTACTGACGAGCCTTTCTCACGGAGGACGTTTCAGGAAAAGCGGGTAACGTAACAAACCCCACAGCTAGCAGCCTTCACCCAGCAAAGAAAAGCATTTGTGCGTCACTTTCAGTCCACCAACTACGAACGATATTCCTGGCTGACAGCATCGGAGAACTTTACGGACTGCGAATGTTCGGCGGTGACAAACCCATTATCGACTGCCACATTTTTAGCCGTAAAACGCATCAACGCTTTTTCCAGAAATGCAACTGGTGAGGCTCGAAGCCACCGATAAACTGTTCAACCGCGTCATTGAATTGTTAGCAAAGACAGCATTTGGTGAGTCAACTGCTTTTTGTGTTTTTACATCTGCAGTAGTGTTGTGTTAATTTGTCTACGGTGTTGTTTTTATTATATAGCTAATATCGTTCCCTCTGATTTGGCTCATGCTCTTGAGTGTGCAGCGTTTTAGTGACGCAGTTTTGTTGGATTGTTTTGTCATGTTTTGTTATTAATAAATGTGACTGGTTCTTGTGGATTAGTTCTTTACATTGTATTAATTATGTTGATGTGGACTATATGCATTGTCCGTTAATTAGGCAGCATCCCCTCTAGCGCATATTTATGTATCTGCACTCTGCAGTTAGTGTATTTAGGTGTTGCGCTTCATATAACATTTTATTTCACTTGTCAAATGTTGCAGTGTTATGTGAATATGAGGTGTTTACACAAAACAAATAATAACCTGTAGCTGTGGCGTCATAATGAGGTTATTAGGTTTTTCAGCTGGAGTAAGCCGGCACAGAAGGCCCAGGTAGAAAATGCACGACCCGCTATGTTATATATTAATATATGAGTTTAAAGACGTATTTTTAGCTGACTTTGCCATATATGGAGGCAGAGATTAAAAAAAAAAAATTAAAACAGCGGCAGGAAAGAAGGAGGGGTGGGAAAAGATGTCCGAGTGAAAAGGAGAATGTCTAGTGATGGAGAGACATATTGAAGCAGTCAAGAAGAGGCGAGTAACTTGGCGTATTTTGCTCCGTCTCCAAACAGAATTGGTCTTCAAACATGTGCAGTCAGAGCCCAGAGGGGGGAAATTACCAATCTGTCTGTTCGTTTAGTGACTTCCTTTAGTGACTCTTCATTTCCTGATGCCTCATCAGCCCCTGCTAGGAATCTTAACAAGGAGCAGAGATGGCAACGGGAGACAGCGACGGAGAACGACAAAAGAAAAGCAGATAGAGGGATGGGGAGATATGCTGTTTGCGTTCCGAGCTGGTTGATGTGTTTTCTTGTTGAGATGCAGCTCAGCTGTAAAGAACAGGGGAACTGAGTGAGGGCTTGAGTTACTAATATCTCAGACTTGCCGAATACCGAAGGTTCCAACGAGGAACCACTTCCTGTTTTTTGAAGGGAATGTTACAAAAAGGATCAATCAATCACAACAAGATAATGTGTTTAAAAAGCTACACTGTTCAGGTCTTGACCCAAGCTGCTCCAAAGGGATAGTTTTAAACACGCCCCTAAAAGGGCTAAATGGGGGTGAATGCTGCACAAATAGCTGCATGAAAAGTATACATTTAGTTCCATCTCTTGACAGACAGTTCAATCGCTTCAGTCTCCTCTTCCCTCAGGCACAGCGCTACTTTTGACTGTAAAGACATAATACACTATGCAGATGTACTGCTTGTGGTGGTGGTGGGGGGGGGGTATATTTGAAAAAGTGGCAAGCTGAACAAAACTTTACCAATGTTGTCTCAAGAGTCTCAAATGACCTCAAATGCATAAATGGATCACAGCTGTGGCTTTTAACTACAAATTCAGTCCCACAGATAGTATATGTGATGCGAGCAGAAAGCATTGGGGAGGTGACGGCGCCGTGCACAGGCTCACAGTTTGTGGCTCAGAGCTCTAAAAACGTCTAGAAATGGAACCTGGATTTGAATGAATGGAATGTGTTTAACCGTTTTGTGAGAATTTTGTATCTTCTTCTGCGAGGAGTGTAATACAAATATCTGATTGGGGCTTTCTACCTATCCGATTTTGATCAACAAAAAAAAGAAATCCGCTCTTTCATTTCCCCATGAATTATTAGTGGTGACATAGTAAATGTAGTAGTCCCATCTGTGTGAAACTATTGTACCAGTCAAAACTGAAAGGGAAATCAAAAAGTCTGCTTAAATATGTGGTGAAAAGAAAACAACGCACGACTGATATTTAAGCAACACTAAAATATTCCCCCTCACACTAAGCAGAATCATCGGGAGTGTGCGGTATCGATACGACGGTCCTACTGATAATATAAATTCTTATATATTGTCATAATGTTATGCTTGTGTCAGGTTACTCAAGTTCAGAATAACACATAGAAGGTGAAATTTGTGTCTGGGAATGTCTGCTTCTCGAGAATAGATAGCGCCTTCTCACAACACACCCATATGTCATCGAATAGTCTAATCAAAACATGGACTGGCCTTGCAGGGCTCAGTTCTGTAAGAAGAGAGGAGGAGATGGAATTATCCCCCTCCTTCATAGTTTAGCACCAATTAGAATTTAGGATGATGCATACAAACCTGTGATGAAATCTGTGTATGTGAAGGCCGGACTTCCTGGTTAGAGGGAGAGTTGTGACTCCCCTGGCATTGCAATCTCAGCGCTTATACTTTGCTTGTGATCAGAGAAATAAATCTACCAGAACGAGAGAAGTTGTTGGCTGAATTCTTCCAAAGGCTCTTCTTCCCATGAAGACGATTCTGAACCACGTTAACACTACCTGCCTAAACACTCTTCTGTTTACTGATATCACGTCTGCAGGGCCAGCAGACTCCTCACAATGACATTGATTCATCCTGAACCACAACAATCAACTAATTAAAGTCGCAGATTGGCTTGACCAGTTCCATCCGGTGTGACAGCTCCGTTTAGAGGATGTCGAAATGTACCAATACGGCGAGTCAGTGGCAGACTCATGCTCTCCGAGTGGCAGGGGCATGGTATTCAGAAAAAGCAGGTCGCATGTCGGCAACACGGTGCAGCCTATAAGGGAACGCATTATGTTTCTCCACTGTAGGGCACCCTTGAAGGCTCTTTATCACAATGTTCCCGACTGGAAAGGCGTCCACGTGTGCACTTCATCACAATTCATCCCCTGTAAGGACACCACACAGGGCTCCCTTGAGGGCACCGCATCACATTTATTTTTTTGGTCACCATACAGGTCACGTGATTTGGTTTTATCGACCATCCAATGGCACGTTTGCTACACTTTGTGTTTTTTAGAAGTCAATGTTAGATGATGTGGTATTCACTCTTCTAATTCCATTTGCAACCATCGTCTCGGTATGGAGGCAGAAATTATGCTGGATACCAACAGAGGTATTTGAGAAAATATAAGTGTATTCCTGCCTCTCTATAATTATGTTTAAATACTGCATACTATTTGCATTTGTTTTGGAAAGCCGCCCGGATAAAAAAACACTATTTGGAAAAGCCTTTAATTTAGTAACTATTCCAATTCTTTTGAAACTGTCTTGCCATTCAGAAGGCAAACACAATGAACGCCTCTCAGCAAGAACACATTTCATTGAAGTACACACAAGATTCAACATTCGGTCCACTCAACATTCTTCCCCCTGGTCATGCCAACTCCTCCTTCAGTGCTCTATGCCTCCCGAGGGGTACCCGCCCTCCAGCTTTATAACCACTATATTCCATCCATGTTTTTAATGGTTATGTTTAGGCTTCCAAAGGGCTTGGTTAAAGGGAAAGATTGTTGTCTTGGTTGAATATTAAAGGTGAATTGAAGCAAGAGATCATGTTTACTCCACCCTGGGTACCGCCTCGTGAAAAATGTAGTGTTTCCTACACTTGCTAAAACGTTACCACCATGACCACTGCAATTTCATGGCAACTAGGTTGTTTTTTTTGCCCACGGCTATAGATGCAAGTCGGGCTGCACTGTTTCTCTCTAGCCCCTAAGGGGTTTATCTTAATCCCGGGGCCAGAAGAGAGATGTAATTCTTCCAGGGAGTCCTGGCAATCTTCTTGATGGAAGTTCCCAACGCACTCACTAGAGTGAGGATGCCAAGGGGGCTTCTGGGGATGTTCTCAGGATCGGCACAATGGCATAGTCACCATGGAGTTGTATCACCATCTTCCTGTGTGTGTCCTGTCCTCTGTTTGATTGCTATTTTGTGCTCTTGACCTCGTCTTGGACATCCTGATTCCTATCGGACATGCTTGATATATCTAGGGCAGTCTTCTCTCTTCTAGGTGGTCAATTTTCAGACGGAAATTGACTCAGATAATGTGATCTGCTGTCTGATAAAACCAAAGTCTAGTGGCAAACTGGTCTTACCAAAAGCCTGAACCACTTCATCACCTATGTCCTCCCCAGCCACTAAGCCACTTATTCCCATAGATGGCGACCAGCCATCCTGGGGAGAGACCTCACGTGTCCGACTGTATCTGCTTTTGGTTGTTAAAAAAGGTCCTGATGCCCTGGATGTTATAATCACAATATTTTACAGCCACCTACAATAAGAAATAAGGTACATCTGAATTCCTCAAAATGTGTAAGCTGTTCCACCTCGTCTCTTTTAAAAAATATATATCTTTATTTAAAAGGGACCATGGACAGTTAAAACATAAATGTCACCATTTGATGCACTGTACCATATTGTAGCTACAGCTAATTTGCATCTGTAGTCCCTTGACAGACCATAACAAACATAAAACAATAGCAAACAGTACAGGATAAAAGACACAATACAACATTATATGTGGTAAGAAGAACACACACAATGCAAAGCACATTAAAAGTAAGTAATAAAAAACATTAAAAGTTGAGCAATCCACTGTTTTCCAGAAGAGAACCATTAACTCACACAAACGGCTTCTTATTCCCCGCATCCCAATTGTCCGTGTGCACTTTGCAAACCACGGTAAAAGCCAAACAATCATCATCAGTAAATAGTCTGTGTGACCACTCTCCAGACCTACCTTTATCCTTACCTTGAAAACCACAAAAAGAGGAAGACAGCAAGGGTCCACCCTCGCCGCCTGAAGGCGTGGACCCCCCTTGAATGTGTTAGACCTAGTGGTGAGAATGCACGCTTAGGGCTCACACTAAAGGAACAGTGAATGAATGGCTTGCAAGAATACTCGATGGTCTCACACCATCGCTCACAGAATACCTCAGGGAGCACCGTCACAAGACTCTTTTCACCCAACTCATACATTCCATGACACCTCCACTATCTGTGAGAGGGTAAAGAGCTGTTCCTGGATTAAATCCTCACTGCTTCTTCTTCATGTGATGTTTCGCCTTTTTGCCATGATCTTTAAAAAGTACTTTCCCGTGGAGAGTGAGCAACATGCTGTAATTCAACAACTGAGAGAACAGATTCATCCAATCCCGTTCACTTCCAATTCAATTTAGTTTATTTTGTACAGCCCAAAATCACAAATTTGCCTGGGAGGGCTTTCCAATCTGTACATATACAAAATCCCTGTCCCAGGACCTCACAAAAGCTAGCGATTCAGAAACTTAGTCTTAGAGCATGATATTTGCAATCAAACTTGGAACTTGGCCTAATATCGGGGTGGGCAAAGAAGGACAGTAATGACGATGGTCGAACTGTGTTGCCTCTACAACAGAGAGGCCGGTGTCTGATGGTGCATCCAGAAATAATACTATACTATACTCATCAGGACAGCAGAAAGTCTCTACACCTTCCGTCGCAAACTAAACACACATTTTTTTCGACTATACCTTGAATAGGGAAGGTAGAGCCGTAGTAGCACTTTAGTAGTACTTAAATGTCTCTTACTGAAGGCACTTTGTAGTTTAACTTTATTGAAGAAATTGTACTTTCTCGATTCTTGTTGTTCTGAGTTTGTACTCATGGTTTAATGCACTTATTGTAAGTCGCTTTGGATAAAAGCGCCAGCTAAATGACATGTAATGTAATGTAATGTAATGTACTAATGTTATCAGTAAGTTTAATTCTACACAGTTAATAAACAGTTAGTTTTTTACAGAGCTTAAGTTAAGAAATGGACAGCCACTGTGTATGCTTCAAAGTTTGTATATCTCAACAGTAAATGTGCTTTGAAACCTAAACTACAGGATTTATTGATATTAAGTTCAGTCATACTGAGGGGCCAGGTTGTCAATCCATCCCAGAATCTCTTGTCAGATCCCAGGAGTGCTGCCATGACAAGCATACTAATCAGAGTTCAGCTGCCTGATTAACATCTCAGGATTAATTGGAGCGTGGATACAGAAACACACACACACACACACACACAGACACAGCAACCGTTCAGGTCTTATTAGACAGTGTCAGGCTCATTGTCATTCAACAAAGGCAACGTGTACTCTTCTCTACTGGTGTATACTCACAGCAGATATGAAACATCTTGGAACTACTTAAACAATGATTTGTAGTGCCTCAAGGCACCAAACAAATACCTTAGATTCAGGCTTTTCTCCATTTTCTGGAATATTCATGGAGCCATAAGCCTATCCCAATATGGATTGAGTGGATGTCAGACAGACACCCATGGCAGATTCTATCAGTCCTGCTGCCAAGTACTAAAGGATTCTCATTGCCAACATACCATAATACAAATGGACCCGACCTTGGTTGAGTAATTGTGCACATCCTTCACTTCAGGCTTTGAGCATTTTCATCCCTATTTTTACTTTTCTTGCTTTGCACACCTGAGCTTAGAACTTTTTTTTAAACCCACACTTTCAAGGGTTGAGGAAATGTCTAAAGGTTAAAACTACCTTCAGTTTTACATAACAATTTGTTATTTCATATTACGCATGTTCAGCCCAGACTTCAATGAATCTGCCAAGTTTTCTTTCAGTGGAAATATAGTCAGAACATTATTTTGGAATTTTGCATGAAGCGTTCATCTTGGCTGATTTTGTGAGCATATGAAGTGAATACATATTTACATAAAACAAGAATACGAGGGAAAAAATAAAACTTTAAATTTATGAAATACTTAATGGAAACAGGTTTTTCTTTTTATTTGCCACGTTAGCAATGCATTTTGAGGGATGGTGATGTCAGTCCATCAGTCTATTGGATGGATTGACATGTTTTACATACATCTGTGGTTTACTTGGGAATACGCCCCTTACTGACTCTTATCCACTGATGAGGTTTCACTTTTTTGTTTTTATTCAGTTAAATGTAAATTATTGGATGGATGAGCAATTAATTTGGTGCAGATATTCATGGTCCCAAGACTATGAATCCTAACTGCTGAGTCCGAAACATTTCATCTTGGGCAACCAGCAGATTAAAGGTTTCCCATTCCCAGTGAAATATCTCATCTCACACCCATGCAGTGTTCCCAGTGCCACCATGAAACTGACATAATTAGTTCAAAGCAAACTGTTGGTTGGTTTACAAGTGATACAGACATTCATTGTTTCCATGAACATTGTCGACCCCTTGACTTTTCATCCAAAGCCATTATGAGGAAAAATGGAATTGATCCAAATCTTTGATTTATCAATCTAACAGTATTTTTTTTAATCTCGAGTTTCATAAAGATGTATCAATTTGTTGCATGTCCACTTCTTGTTCTAACCAAAAGTTGTAGTTTAGTTATTCAGAACTTCTTGGACCTGTAATTTAATTAAATTACATTGAAATGGCAGCAAACAACTTTTGCTTTTTGATGCCACCACTGGGAGGCCTCAAAGGCATGAAATCAATCCGGCCACCGATTTCCATAAATGCCAGAACACTGAATGGCGCCTGTTTCTCTTTTTTTGTAACATGCAACTATAAGCACAAACACATACAGACAACTCCCGGCTGTTCCTCGTTGAGTACATGTGAGTATTAACAATCTTTAGGGCATGTAAACACAGAAATGCACTAAAGACAAAGCCCTATAAACACGCACATACATGTGGAAACACTTACACGGCCTCCGCTCGATTCAGTGAGCCGAGAACATTTCCATGCATAATGAGTGGTCACATCTGAATAATTGATGGGCGAGAATGGATTTGGGAATACATTGTAAATTCTCCTCTGAGCAAAAGAACCACCTTCCCAAAACAAGACAGTGCTGAAAAATGTATACCGGAGGGAGGACTCAGGGATGGAGTGTGTGTGTGTGTGTGTGTGTGTGTGTGTGTGTGTGTGTGTGTGTGTGTGTGAGAGTCAACATGGTTTAGTGTTAATGAAATCAATATTCACATTTACCTGAAGCAGCCCTTCATGCTTCCTGCCCACCTCTTCCTCTCTATCCTTTGTGTTATATTTATCCTCTCTCTCCTCCTCTTCTCTCCATTCTTCTTTTCTTCCCCATCTCTGATCCTTTTTTTGCTCTCTGTAGTGCAGTTCTAATGCAGTTAATGAATACTGCAGTTATGGAGTCACAGAGCTCATCCACATTTCCTACAGGGTGCGGCTTAAATAGCATGGGATTTCCAATGCTGGTATTAATATTTCATACCCTTGGTATTCAATCTTAATATTCCCATTCCCCTTTTAAAACCTCCAAAGCCAATTGATAAAAGGTGTGTGCTGTTTAGCTAACTGAAGGTAGGTGACATTGACACCTTCAAATTGAACTAAAGGACATTATTCAATGTATTAACCCTAAAGTATGGACAGAAAAGTATGGTTAAAATCAAAAACCTACCTCTTGTGCAAATAAAACCTCAGGTCCCATGTTGGGCTCCACTGTAACAAGTGTGCGTTCCGGCAAAGGATAAAAGAGGGCAACACACGGTATTTCACGCTTCCGGTTCCGTCCTGCTTCCGAACGCTCCGTCAGCGTCTGCTCCCCGCTCTCTCTCCCGTTCTCCAGCCACTACCTACTCTTGTACTGAAGAGACAAACATTTAATTGACCCCAGCTGAGGCGGATTACACATCACCGCACTGTTCCCTGAACCACACCCCCGCTCCACCCACTCTGCAGCTGAGCCTAACCACACCCCGCTGCCACATTGAGTTTGTTGACTGAAAAGCTGCAGTCTTAAAATTGTCTGTTGAGTGTTTGCTGGCCTGAAGTCGCGATCCGCGAGTCTTGTCAGTCAGGTTTATACGGCTGCGCTCATCGGACAGGCTGCTGGCCGCGATTAGATGGCTTGTATCGCATTCACTCCCGAGTTTTACTCTCAAGATGTTACAGACATAAATTCCGGAATCCAAATGAACGTCCGTCAGGATTTTTCGTCCGCAATCCAATAGCGGAGGAGCACCTGCCACACGGCAACAACTTGACGATTGGGCACAAATTGCCTGATGGTCTTTGTAACCGTACTACTTCACAGTTGGGTCAATTTCCGTCAACAAAACGACGACCCCCCCCCCCCCCCCTCCCCCCCCCCCTCCCCCCAGAACAAAGTTTTGATAACCCTGAAAAGGGCTTGAAAAACATGTGAAAGAATGACATATTTCAAGCCAATTTGTGTAAAGTGCTACTGTTTTTCCCTTTGATTATGCCTTTAGACTTAGTTATTTTGCCTCGACACTTCTTATTCAGAAGCATTGTACAAGTACAACATCCACCACTGTCTTCTATCATCTATCATCAGGAAACACTGACTGACTGCACATTCATGGCATGTCTGTTTAAAGCTCTACTTTACATAAAAATATTAGGAGCTCTCCAAAGAGTCAGACGGGGTGTGGATCTTTGGAAAAAACTAACTTTGCTTGGCTCTTCCAGAATCCATTGTGCTTGCAGTGAAAAAAGTGTTGTCAACTTCTGCTTCTGCGTCATGGGAAACATGAAAATGTTGACAACAGATGTTTAGGTGGAATTTGTTTTGTGGTTAACTAAAAGCTAGATCAGGTTTCTTTGGGGCTAGTCACTCATAACTAACTTTAAAAGTATGTGGAAATGTATTCTTTAATCTGGAGAGGGCCAGGCTAGCTGTTTCCCTCTGCTCCCAGTTTTTATGCTAAGCTACGCTAACCGCCTCCCAGTTCCAACTCTATACACAACACACACGCATGAGAGCACTGTGGATTTCCTCCGTCAGCTTTCGAAGTGAAAGCGACGAGCGTTTCAAGCACGAGAACATTTCACTTTAAGCTGAGTGACAGTCGGAAACACAGTAGCGTGAGCTCAAAACCTCTACACTTATAGTACACTTCTAACCGTTTACCGTTTCTCTGTAATGTCTCTGTGTGTGGACTTCATTTTCAATTTGGACACAACGTCCAGATTGATATTCCGCTATCATCTCCAGCAACATCCCAGGTGGTATGCGGCTCCTGCCAATAACTTTTAACCTCTGACAGCCGTCACATGGGAAACACAGATTTCCTTTTCCAGGCAGCAGATTTGAGCAGGTGAACCTTTCAATCACACACTCATCCTGCTCAACTAGCCAAGTGCTCTGAATTATGTAGGAGGTGGAGACCGAGTGAGACGAAGGGCGCCGGTGAGAGAGAGAGAGAGACTGAGCTAGACCTTAAGTAGCTGTAGGCTGGCTCGATATGCCCGAGATCCATGTTTAAATAAACATCAGAAAGAGTCATGGAGAGTCATACTTGGAGGATATTCGGCTCAGCGGAGACATACATCATTCTTCTTGGCTTCGAGTACATCAAGCTGTCCTAATGCATTCTATCTAGATGGCCACTTATAAGTCTAGAGGTGGACATATTCATACCTCCTGTAAATCGCCTCAGCTCTCGCCGCTGTCTCGACTTTTACTGTGCTGGTGGATGTTAATGATATGGTGTCCATCTCATTCCTCGCCTCCTCTGAATATAGCAGCATGGCGTCTTCAGCCGAAAAAGAGGATTGTGTGCGTCTGTATGTGTGAGCGACTGACAGAAAGAACAAATCAGCCTTTTCCATCCTGAATGTGACAGAAAAGGAGACTGAACGTGGACATTAATGACCACCCGCATAGCATGCTCTTGTTTGACCTGTCTATATATATATATATATATATATATATATATATATATATATATATATATATGAGTTCTTTTTTTTGTCAGATAAACCTGAGTGTGAAGGCATGGGGCCTGAGGTTGAGCACTAACCACCTCCAACTCATGGAGTCCTGTGGTCTGCAGGGTAATAAATATGATAGATAACATGTTTTCATAGGATGGTGGGACCTCACCCTCAGATCTGAGCCCGAGTCCACCCACTACATCATTTTGGAAAAACACAGGGGCTGAGATATGAGAACAGTGATTTGCTTCACCAGCTAGTTGTTCACTTTCTCTGGGAAAAGGGATTATTCGCGATACATGTGGAATGAAAAGAGATGTTTTGGAAAGAGAGGTCATGTGCCAGCAAAGGCAGACCCTGTCAGTGAGTATGTGAAATAGCCCAGGTCAGAATAAACAGCTCCTATTTCTATTATGTGTATGACCCCCTCATGCAGACCCGTCTCCCCGCCGGACTTATTTCTGTAAATATTCATGACCGGTGGGAAGGGCCAAAAGGTGATTGTGTGCCACGCTTGGTCAATTCAGCCATGAAGACCATACGTATACATCAGGGGGGAGGATCATAAATATGAAATTGATGGGTTTAGATTCTCCTCTGAGCTTTTTGTGAGGACGCTAACTGTCAGATTTCCATCTTCGGCTGGAACTATTGTATTCTTGATGAACCGTAAACAAAATAAAACCGTTCAGCTCAGACAAATTGAGTTTAATTTCACTCAAATCCTACTTTTCACGACTCCTCCAACCTCAATCATACGACGTGAAAAGCACCTGAATGTGATCAAGTCACTGGTTGTGATGCGTTTTATCACCTAATTAATTCATGAGTGCCTGAGTGTGTGACTCGAACGTCTTCGGGGAAATTTATTTCAGCGTGCTGGGAAAGAATCTAACTCTTACCAAGCCATAATTTTAGCCACCTGTCTAAATGAGAGCAGGTCCATTAGAAGCACTCTGAAGATTGAAATCACCCAACTATTCTCAATTATTTCACATTTGCCGCGTCGCAAGCTTCCACCTGTCGAAGAGGGCCAAACTCGAGGGGTGACCAGCTTCCCTCTTTTCATTAATTCGTCATCCCGCACGTATATCCTCATCATGCAGGGGAAACCAGATGTAGCAATGGTGCCATGATTGATGCAATACTCTGAAACACTTAATCCCCATTTGAGCGGGATACATTTCCCTATAGGAGATGGGGTTATTGCAATATTACCTGCACTTTTCACTCGTTATAATCCCATCTGGAGTGCATATGTTCATAATTTGACAGCCCCCATCCGAGATATAATTTCAGCTTTAACTATCTACCGTTTTTCTTCTTCTTTTTGGCAAACACACTGGTCCTCCTGTCCAGATGGAGACACATTTTACGAGCAATATTTCCCGTTGCTCAGCCTAGTGTGAAAACTAGAGAAATAGAAAAGCACTGAGTAAACTCAACTGGTCTGCAGCCAAATAGATTGTAAGTGTAGTGAGCAGCATTCGGTCCACATGTACAGTCAAATGCAATCCAATACACTGTATGTGCCGTAAAATGTATCTTTACCAGGCTCATAATGTTCAGTTTTTGGTTGGCATTGTTGTAAATGTTTAAATTAAATTGTGTGTTTACTACTCAGCTCAGAGCACCCAAAGGGGTCACAGTGGGAATCTTTTTTTAATTGTATATCCGGAACAACTTTTGCTGGTTGAAGCTGTGACTGTGGAGATGGTTATTGCTCAGACTACGGCTGCATTTGCAGTTTAAATCTAAAATGCAATGGTAGCTGTATACTATGAGTCTTTACTGCTCCGGCAAGTGTTAGTTAGGCGAGTAAGCATTGTTACACCTATATATAGATATATCTATATAGATATATCTATATCTATATATAGATATATCTAGATATAATGGATACAATCACAGTGACAGCAACGACCAAAGCTTTGTCAACCCATGGCTAAAGTTATCACTAAATAATGACCTCCATGCTACAACACATAACAATATAATACATAATAAACATGTCAATGACAAAAGCCCCAAAAAAATGTATTATCGGATTCATGAAGGTACAGTTTATGGCAGAACGGTTGCATTGCTTACACCTTTTTCCTCCACTCTGTGTGTCAGTTGTTGTATATTATATTAGTATATTTGCTGCTGATGTTTCGATTCCGGGTCTCCAGGTCTTTGATGAACTTTGGTGTCATAGGTCGGCAGCGAGACTGGCAGCGGAGCCCTCATTGTCACCAAGTACATAAAAGAGCCAATTAATTGCTTCCTAGTCAGTAGTCTTCACAATGTACCAAAACTAGTCTGTGTGTGTCTGTGTGTGTGTCTATCACCATTGTCTTTGTGAAACTGATTAGAAGAAGGAAAATGTTGCTCAGTTAGAATTCATTATAGTGATGTGATAGTTAATCACAAACAGACTGAAGGCCGCTGGTAGACAATGACTGCGTCTGGATTCAAGTCCTCACCCCCGTCTCGATCCCCTTGTCCTTCCCCAATAATACATAATGACCAGCAGCGGCACTGTCCCTGATACTGATGTAACATGTGCACTACAATATCAACTGGGTTTTCATTATTACATCATCTTGGGGCCCCTGTGGCATTATTTTTGTTCGTATTGCGGTCACATGGTGCTTTTTCCTAACACAGACAGAGTAAGATACATTAGGCCTGCGGCCAGTTAGTGTTCATTACAGGAGTACAAAACACATTGAAGAGGCTATCTATAGTGTGCAATGGTCTTGATGGGCACTTGGAGACAATGGGGGGTCCCCCAAACAGGATAATCCTGCCATGACTAAAGAGGTAGGAAAGAAGAGGGGGAAAAGGTTCTGCTATTTGTAAACATTTTGTATCGTTTAGTTTAGTTAAATGTGATCTCTATGGTAATAAAAACATGAATTAGTGAACTTAATTGTTGGAACTGCTAAAGTCTTATGCACACCTGGAACATGACTTTTTTTGTAAAGGGTCATAAGCCAAAAAATATTGTGGAACTGTGATGGTAACAGTTGTGCTCTGCTCTTTATCAGCAGCACACACTCAATATACTTTGTTCTTCCTCCCTCAGACTGCACCACACTCTGTATGATGAGTGAAACCTTCTCTGTGCAAAGAATAAACACTCCAAAGACAATTTCTCTCAATTTTCACATTGTAGGACTCACTCTGTGCTATTAAATAGAACACAGATCCTAGTGAAGTAGACATATATAAATACCCATATCAAATACTTGAGTGAATGTACTTAGTTACTTTCCACCACCGCTTACATCATTGATCTTATCCATCAAATAAGTAGTACAAATTAAATGCGCGGTCACGTATTCACACTGGAGAGATGTAATATCACAAGATGTGCTAAAGGTAATATGTTTAATGACTGAATTTCAAAGGTAAAAGGAAGGGAAGTGTTTTCCAAATGGTGTCAGTCCAATATTCACACTGCTGTCTCTCTCCCACACACAAAACCACATGCTATGGCGTATCCAAACAGATTGAGAGTCTGCTTTGGTCTGATTCAACATTACTGCCGCTTGGTCCACCTGAGCTTGAAGAAAATCCATCAATTCGCCCTCTGCAACTGATATTGATTGCGACTATACTTTTACGAGCATCTCTCTTGACACATTGTGCGATCAAATTTAAAATACCTTTATGACAAAAATACAAAAGTAATGCGGGTGTTTATGACGGTTGTGAAATCCTTCTTCTTCTTCTTCTGTGTTTGCAGAGTGTGACCTGCGGGGGAAACAATGGGAAAGTGACACGCCTAAGGCTCAGAGAGATTCAACGTTTTGATAAGATATAGACAGCTTGGCAACCGTACCCATCTATACTTTTCATGAACTCCCTCTGCCTCTCTCTGTAGCACTCTGTATATTGATGTTTGACAATAGGAGAGAAGAAAAGTAGACTGGTGGTAAACTGGACTGCAGAAATAACATGTATAGCGAGAGCTTTATGTTCATGCTGCCCACTGACCAGCTGGACACGGCTTGGCTCTTCGTTCCTAAACAGTGGGAATCAAATTGAATGATGGTATTAGAAAAAAAAAAGAACAAAAGGATGCGTTTTCAATTGTTGTCCCCTGGACATAACAACCAACCGGTCTGGAATTATCTTTTATTCTGGAAAAAAAAAAAAAAGTCTGCAGACATGTTGGCAGCGCTCAGCTCAGTGGGACGTTTAGCTTAGTGCTCACGTCGCTATATGCTACACGCCCACAGTTACCATGCCAACATGCTGATGTTCACCCGGTACAATGTTGACCATGTTAAGCATCTTTATTTAGCCTGTTAGCGTGCTAAACACAAAGTAAAGCTGAGGCTGATATTTCATTTGGTGCGATGCTGGATCAGAAATCAAAGTATTAGACAAATTAAGAGTTTGACCTGATGATAGGGCTAGATGCAAAGTCATAGGAACACCAAGATCAGGATTCATCCTCTGGAGACCATGAATGTCTGAAAAAGATTCCAGGGTAATCAATCAAACAGCGTTTTAAGTAGTCCAGGGTGCTAAAAAAAAACAGTGATGGCACCTCGTTATATGCAATGCAGGACTAGGAATAAAAAGAGATTAAGATTTGGCGGCACACTTGATCAAACAACGTATCTTTATTTCTGAAGATGATTTTTTTTTTTAAATAACTGTCAATGAGGGATGTTGGTGGCTTTCCTTACCATAAACAGGGGGGGGGGGGGGGGGTTAGAACCCATGGTTTTATTATTGTAATGTAAGAAAATACTAGACTATACTGCCATGCATGAACTCAGATTGTATCAGTAATGTTCTGCTGTTGACGGAGCTTGTTATGGACAGAAGGAAGAAGGATTCAAGTTCTCGCAGCGCAGTTCCTCCATTCCCAACAACTCACCAGGAAATGACACCCCGATGTCCAGAGAGATAAGTAACACCATGTGTTTTCTTTTCTTTTTTTATTGTCAACTGAATTTCTTTTGGACACATTGGTGTCGTCTGTGGCTAAAGGCTCTTTTCTGTGACAGAGAGTCTGTGGGTTTGACAGAATGGTAGATAAATGGACCTCTGTACCTGTCTGTCCAGCTGCCTCTCTGGTCATGCTGGAGACTTTGACTGACACGAGGCCGAGGAGCTGCAGTGTATCAATAGAAGTAGATGGAGCTAAGGCTGCAGTGACTGACGGATAGAGCCGATACGGACTGGTCTCCAGGTTGATGGGATGATTGAAGAACCGAACAGGAGAAAGGAAGAGATAGGGATTGATAATAGATGATCGATGGATTGGATCTCTGAGCAGAGCTATTTTAAGCTGAGAACAAATAGTCAAGAAGATGTCTGATGACCAGAACACTCTCTGAAAATGAACCGTTTCACTTGACTCTACGCATCGTCCATCACTCCCGTCCGCAGCTGACGGAATGAAATAATTCATCTCTTTTTTGGGCGACAATGAAGCTCTCACATGTAGAATAACTAATATATAGATCGCTTTCCAAAATTAATTTGGCAGCATAGTGAAATGGCTGCCAAGTCTCCCTGGGTACGTTTTTTTTTGTGATGATCATATTGACTTGACGTACAAAAGGAGGAGCGACAGCCGAGCCAGGGAGAGGAAACCCATGCACAGACGAGCTCAGATGCTCCGCAGGTCCCAGCGCTCGCAGCGTCAGCTGCTGGAGCTCAAGTTACAGCAGTCCCGCAACAATCTGGATCGCCCCATCAGTCACCCAATGTATCGTCAGGGGGAGGAGAGGTATCCACGCTGGTGCCCTGTTATGCTCCGGTAAGTTAGCTGTCTTCCAGTGTCACACCACAGTCATTAATTTCACATCTGCTGCCCAATCAGGGGGATGAGACAGTCTCAGTGGACGAGCAGGCGTAGCCAAAGACATAATGAGAAGTAATGGACACATGTACATTTCACCGAGTCGGCTCACTGAGTCTGGTTGAGCTGAGGATGGAGGAACTGCGCTGCGAGAACTTGAATCCTTCTTCGTTCTGTCCATCACAAGCTCCGTCAACAGCAGAACATTACTGATGCTGGTTTGGCTGCACAGGGGCAATCTGAGTTCATGCGGTCACGTGAGTTTGGCTCCTGGAGTGTTGCGTTGTGGTCGCTGTCACGCAATATTGCTGACGACTAAAAGACTATTTTTTTCTACTCATACATTGAATCGTAAAGGCCCACGCATCTCCACTTCTACAAGAAACATAAAGTATGTTTACCAGTCACGAGGAGCACTTCTCCACCATGAGCTACAACCTGTTAAATAATGTGTTCTGAGTCTCCTCTACGTGGAAGTTCATAAAAATGGCAATGCATACGTTGTTTTGTTAAGAAAACATATGACCTGAGAGCAGTGGATATTATGTGTTCTTATTCTGCTGAACATCATTGTTACACTCGGTACGCACCAAGTCTGGGAAATATGTCAAAGAGCATGTTATGGGTAAGATTTATGTTCTGATCTCTAGCCCATATGTTTGCTGTGACTGTATTTGTGAATGACCTGTTGTTCATGAGGTGAGAGAGGTAAGTGTGCTGTGGTGGATTATGTTGCAGAGGGCATACTTGTTGCATGGTTGTGTAGTTGAGTGAGGGGCCTTATTGTTCACAATATTGGACTTGGTGCTTTATAGTTCATTGCCTTGGCTTGCATTAATGGATTTGTGTAGCCTATATGACTTCATCATAACACTCGAGCACTAGGTGATTGTATCATTTTCAGATACAGGTACTGAGACAACGAAATGTAGGTTACCAACTGACCAGAGCAGTGCAAAGAAAGCAGTATATATAAAAAAAGTGCAATGCAGATATGATAGACAGTGGATATGTATACATATGTATAAACAGTAAATATGTAAATATTAAAGTTAAAGGTGCATGTGTCTATATATAGACATTAAGCTGCAAGTGTGAGTGGGGGAGGGTTTGGGAAGAGGTTGGCAATGATGGAGGAGGGGTGGGGGGGATAGGCGCTGTCACCGTGGTGCAGAGTTGAGGGTGTTGACCGCTGAGGGGAAGAAACTGTTCCTGAGCCTGCTGGACCTGGAACTGAGGTTCCTGTAGCGCCTCCCAGAGGGAACGAGGGCAAACAGTCTCTGTCTGGGGTGTGTGGGGTCCCTGACGATGCTGAGTGCCCTCCACAGGCAGCGCTTGAGGTGGATGGACTCAATGTCAGGGAGTGAAGTACCGGTGAGTGTGCAGATGTTTTGCACATTAACCATTACACTAAAAAAAGATCACTCTATAATACTGTGTATGTTTCACCTTTTAAGCTTTACCCGCTGAGGATTCTTCCCGGCCTGGCGAGGTGGGAGGGCAACAAACGTAAACCTTATTTGTTGCAATCGAGCTTTGAAGATGCTCCTTGTGAATTCATGTTTTTTATTCATGTTTAGGATAGGACAGTATAGGATTCGCACGCACAGACTACATACAGCACCTCTGTGAAGAGTTACTTAAGCATATTATTTTGTTGAGTGCTGACATGCTTACAATTAGCAGGTAGTGTATAAGGTCTACCTTATTCTAGTTAGTTTAGCATGTTATTAGCATTTACTAAAATGTTCACGTCATTAGTTTTGCACATGAACGTCTCAATTAATGTTTCTAAAGAATATCTTGGAAATCCAACTTGTTAGTGTTTCAGTCTGGACCAAAGTGGTGGACCAACAGACTAGTATGGCTGAAAACAAGGTCATTTACTCGGCAGCAAAAGGAAACTGAAAAGCTGCGTTTTAAGACATATCAAGGATTAAACATATTTTTCTCAGTAATTTGTCTCATCTGACTTTTATGGTGGTGTAATAAGTGGCCTTCTTCTTCCTCTCTTCATTATAAACCAAAGACCACTTTGTAGTTTCATAATTTTTCTGCATTAACACTGACCGCAGAAATCTGCAAAACCGTCGACAATGTCCTCGCAGGAATCCAGGCCCGGAGCAGAGGGCGAGGGAGCCGCCCCTCTTCGACTGGCTGGGAGCTTTACAGCATATCTTAGAACCCCCTACAGCAAGTCATTACATGGACTTGCACTCTAATACCCAACCAATTTACGTCAACTTTACACTCGGATCCAGCCGGGCTCTTAACCGTCCCTGTCATTTCCCAAATGTGGCAGGTGGTAGGTCATTACATTTTGCGTGTGAGGGGGGAGGGGAGTCAGCCTTGCCATGTTATGAAATTACAGGCAGGGCCGTTTCTATTTTTACGAGAGGCCTAACCTAATTCCACAACTGTGTGCTGTATCTGTACCGTACACACTGCCATAAACATGCAGGCCCCTGCTTCGTCATCATTAGTCCCAACAGGTGGGAGGGCGTTCTGTCACCAGCCATGAACACCCACCATGTTTAGCTGTGCCATCGAAGGTGGTCGTTAAAAAAACAGCAGTGTGCATAGTGTGCGTAGGAGTAGAGAGAGAGAGAGAGAGAGAGAGAGAGAGAGAGAGAGAGAGAGAGAGAGAGAGAGAAATATGTTACCTCAATCATTAGCTATGGTTAGCCAAGCTGTGCTTCTGATAGTTTGGTCAGCATCTGCATGTGTTAGATGGTGAGCCGGGGGGAGGAAAAAGAACTGCAGGATATGAAAATAATGGGATATGAAATTAGTTACAATGGTGGAGAGATACAGCGGCAAAACATTTAGCTGTCTATGGAATAAGGTTGGTGGATGGTCGAGTGTATCTTTAAAAAATACCATAATCACAATCTCTCCCATGCCTAAGTCATTGAATAATCATGAACATCATTGAATTTTCTACATTTGAGGTTTTGACATGCTCTTTTTTAAATTATTTCATCTTGTTTGCGCCTTCCTCATCTGTAATATGTGCTAATATCTACATACTAATAGACATTAAAAAATTAGCATATTGTCTGTAAATTGGGTTAACATTTGTGCAACATTTAGATGAACGTCCATTTGGTTGGGCGAGTCACAAGGGCCACAAAAAATTAAATGAAACAATGGTTAAAATTAAATCAGCAAAGATTATCAGCATCTGTTCTCTGTATGGGTCAAGCTCCAAATGCACTGGTTCCCATATTTCCCATATTGCAAACAATAGCATTATTTTGTCTGGCCCATTTTGCCTTATGGATGCCCATCTTTTAAGCTCCATTTCTCCAGATTATAAAACTTCCCGTAGGAAAAAAAAAGAACAACTGTCAGTCTCCACGCCCAAGCCAAGATAACCTCAATGACATCACTATGATGTCCTCAGTTTTTAAAATCCCCCACAGGATGTGCATGAATCACATATTAAGTGCACTCTTAATGCAAAGAGACTGTGATGAAACGTGATATCGATGAGGATCTGATGCATGATTAGAAATCATCCTTGACTGGATAATCGGCCATCATGCACACGTCGACGATGCACTGTCAATCTCCTCTGCTCATCGTCTCTACTCACAAGTACCCCAACTGTCTCATTGCTGCATCTGGCTTGACTAATATTACAACTTTATGCACTGAAATCATTAACATCATTAACAACTCAATATGCATGACTCAACTTTGACAGTGTTGCCCTTAAGTCTGAAGATCTATTGTGTTATAGCACCGGCAACTGCACCGCTGGAGCTCTTGATTTGTTGGCAGCGGGGCGGGCTATCTTTAATCCAAAATAACCCAGTACTTAAAAGGGATAGAAGAGCTTTACATCTTCGGAGGGTATGGCCAGAGAAAAGTAGGCTGATCTGCCCTCAGGGAGTGGAGCCGGGGAGGCAGAAGAACTCGGGTGGCTGCTTCGTCACTGCAGGGGAGAAAAGTAGAGCAAAGGAAGCTGAGGTGGACCCGAATAAGAAGGATACGGGTGTCCTGCAGTCTGTTCTCAGCGGGAGGCCAGTGCAGTGTGTGTCTGCTGAGAGGAAGGATGCATAGTCTCAATCGGTCAGCACTGTGGTTTGCCATGTGCTCTGTGCTGGAAGTGGAGGACCAGCTCTCACATTAATTATGTCTATACAACAAACTTTGGCCGGTGTTTTAAGAGGAAATAGATCAGAGGGTGTAATGAGAAAACATTAGAGAATTTAAGAAAGGAAATGAAGAACAGGGGGTACGTACTGGCATGAGAGAAGATAAGACAATACAAAAGTGCATTAAAGAAAAGAGAGGGAATTCACAAAGGGAGCATGAGATAAAGGATGAAAGAAAAGTAGATACAAAATGAGAAAAGAGGGCGGATAAAAGGAGAGGGAAAAAAAGTGTGGTGATCGAATGCTATCCATCTCAGTTCCTGTCCAGCTGCTTAGGAGGGACTGCAGTGTCTAATACACACACACACGCACACACACACACACACACACACCGTTCTGCCGATGGCTGACACAGATACTGCAATGCAGAGAGAGAGAGAGATGATGGGAGGGAGCAAGGAAGGGAGGGAGCGAACAAGCGAGCAGAGGAGTGGACAGGAGTGCGGTGGAAGGACGGGGAGGAGAAACAGAGACAGAGGAAGACAAGAAGGGGTGGAGGAGGAGGGCAACGCAGGAGGAGAGGAAGAGTTGAGGGAAACATTAGAATGAAAAGACAGAGAATAAGGGAGGGGCTAGCATGTGAGGAGGGACGACCAAGGTGGACTGCATGTGTTTGTGGTGTAGAGAGACAGAAGGAGGCTGGCACGCTGTAAATGTGTCCTCTGTTCATTCAAAACCAAAATAGTCTTTAACATGATAAATAAGGAAATTTATCAAGGCTCTACTTCCCTCCAACACAGGCCACATAACACCTTCTCATTGCCAAGTCTTCAAATACCGCCGCTTGGTCGGAGTGTCACTCCCCCCCCTCGACATGTCGTCTTTTCAGAAGAAATTTCCATGTTCGTAGGTACACTTTCTGCCTGTTATATGCATTAAGTCTCCTTTTAAAATAAACTTCCAACGTCCGTGTTTAGGTTTACTTGCGCAACAAAACTACAAAAAGTACTCGTCTAGCCTTCGGTAAAGATTTTGGTTTTGGTTTAAATAAGTACGTTTTATACCTATAAGTATGGCGTTGGTAAAGTATGGAAATTAAACAACAAAACTACGTTGCCTTGGTTTCAGATGGAACATGAACAGCATGAAGTCTTGCCAATTCAACCAAAGAATCAGCTTTCTTGCCAAGATTTTGATTAGAGGACCCCTCTGATATCTGTACACTATGAAGCTATAGCGAGCAAAGTATTAGCTTAGCTTAGCATGGATACTAAAGGCTAGCTTTTAGTATAAACCGCTAGCCTGTCTATGTTCAGAGGTAAACAAATCAGACCACTAGCATATATTAAGCTAACTAGCTAACAGGTTATTATTGTTTGTTTCAATCCATGCATGAAACCAGAATACGACGAGTAATAAAATAATTCTCGGCCAGGCACTTCCTGGAATCTTGTGATGACGGAAACCTCTGGTTGCTTTAAATATCGTGAATCGCTGAGCTTTGAGGCGCAAGTACGCTCCCTTAGAAGGGCCTGTCAGCTCAAACAGCTTCAACGAACCCCATCCAACAGCTTTATAACTTGGGAAATTAGGCCAAAAACAAATTGTGACTTTCCGAAAAGGACAATCCCATTATCCCCATATTCAAACAAATGATATTCCACATTCATATGGCCTATCCTACAAAACTAAAATCCAAGTTGTCATTCACATAGCTCCAACTGTGGCTCAATGGTGAGCAGGGTCGTCCTTGAATCAGAGGATCGGCGGTTCGATCCCTGTCTCTGCTAGGTCATGTTGATGCATCTTTAAGACACTTAACACACTTGACCCCAAATTGCTCCTGTAGCATGTGTGAATGTTAGCTAGTCCTGATGTAAGGTAGCTCCTCCCATCAATGTGTCAAAGTGCTTTGAGTGGTTGAAAGACTAGAAAAGTGCTACACAAGTACCGGTCCATTTACCATCCTCCAACATGTTCAAGCTCTCTTCAGTAAAGCCGAAACCACAATACCTATCTTCAAGTTTGGCAGGCAGCAATGAGGTTAGCCGAAATGTTTGCCAATCGTCGCAATACCAGATACGACTGGCGTAAGGGCGCCAAGAAAACCGAGTCTCTCAAAACTGGGCGAGGAATCTCCAGGACGATCCATTCATTTTCATCTGCCCAAATGGTCGAGTTACTCAGTGGCAACAACTGGCTCCGAGGCAGACAGATTCAAGGAGCACAAGGACGTGGCACTTTGACAAATCACAGCGTATGTCTAGCCTCTCTCTTTTTTGTCTCTCACCATCTTAGTCTGCTTTCGCTCCTCCCCCCCACCCCCACCCACACCCAACACACACACACACACAATTGAACATTTCCTTCCAGGACACGAGGATGATTCACAGCTCGTGCAAATCTTGCCATTTTGTCGAACATCCACTCTATCTCTGCGTCCATTCTTTTCTCCTTCCCCCTCCCCCTTGTCTGCCTTTCTTTCTGTGGTCAATAGATAAAGCTATCAGCCCTCCAGCTGCTACGCGATGAGCAATAATCTGACGATGGACCAGAGTACACCACTTTACAATGCTGTCATCATCGCTCGGACTGTGTATGAAGGCGGGGTTGTCGGGATGTGTGTGAAGCTTGTAGATAAAGGGATAAACTGTGTGGATATGTGTGTGTGTGCGTGTGTTTCTGTGACTATGTGCAGGATTGATCTCTTGTCTCATAGGGAGTGTTTTTTACATTAATCCACGAGTTTGATTGATGCCTTCCTTTATGTATTATCGACAACAGTGCATGTGCTCGAATGTGCCTTCCAGAGTGCGGAGCTAATGTGTGTGTGTGTGTGTGTGTGTGTGTGTGTGTGTGTGTGTGTCTCATACAGATTTATGAGCTGCGATATTCTTTGGACAGCAGAAAAAGATGAAAAACTGCATATGAGATACAGCAATAACTAACTTGGAAAGCTATGATAAACATTTAGAGAGTGGACAGATAGGACATTTTATCTCCTACAACACATAGAATTCTGCCTTTTTTTGGTTTGATTGTGGAGTCGACCTCCATGCTACTTTACAGAAAGTGGAACATTCAGCTCAGCTCTACAGGTAAAACACTTTTACGTTGTGACTGGAAGGGAATTTGAGCTGTAGCTAAAGCAAAATATAGGATGGGGTAAAAAAGAAATAGGTTGCTTTGTTGACAATTGACTCAAAGGGGTGACCATGGGTGGATTTTGAGCCAATGGGCTCCTGGGCACAGACAGACTTGTTTGTGTCTCTTAGATCATTGTAGTCTTTGTGTGTCTGTTGGTCGTCGTTTTGCGGTTTGGCCCCTGTTGCTGGTCTTTATGTAACTGTTTTCACAACAACATCAATACATACTAGAGAGGGAATTATGGCATGTTTTAAACTAAACTCTAAACAGATTATTATACTTCATTAAAACTACTAATGACAACATTTCTTTGAATCCATAAAAAAAAAATTCTGGTTTATACTGACTTCAGAGAGGTTGAATTTTTTTT
Source organism: Cyclopterus lumpus (assembly GCF_009769545.1). Lineage (NCBI taxonomy): Eukaryota > Metazoa > Chordata > Actinopteri > Perciformes > Cyclopteridae > Cyclopterus > Cyclopterus lumpus. The sequence continues at coordinate 6,315,895 of NC_046987.1, forward strand.
GGGACGTTGGCAAAAAATTATTTAGTCTGGCTCCAGACTATATTTTTTGCGAACATCTCAAAACAAGCTAAAACAAGGTATACATATCTTGTATGTCTTGTTTCTACCTCTATTGTCACCTGTTGCTTACATTGTGTGTTTTCCTTGAGATAAACAAAGACATTTCCAGCATAAATTGGTGCATACAAATTCACCAGAATACAGGAAAATTAGGTGGTTTTACCCTCATTTTTGGGGAGAGGACCGCCAGACCAGAACTGTCTCTTCATGGTTGTTGTATTTCTTGCTTTGTGGTCTTCTGGCTCTCTCCTGATATTTTGCAGGATAAGCCCAGTGGAATCTCAGACCTTTTGGACCTGTGCCCCGAAGGCCCGTTGAGTAATTCATCAACGGGTTGACTGGCTGTTCAATCATTTTCATTGCTCCCCCAAACGCTTCTAAAATTGTTGTTTGCTGCGGCAGTGGACTTGGAAACCGGAGGGTCACCGCTTTAAGTCCCCATTCGGACCAAGTACGGAGTGTGGACTGGTAGCTATTGAGGCAGACACTGAACCCCCACCCCCCCCACTGCTTGGGGCGCCTGTCCAAGAACAGCCCCCTTGCTCCAGCATCTCTCCATTAATGCATGTGAGTCGGTCCCGTTTGTGCACGTGTTGCATTTCAGACGTCTGTGTGTGTGTGTGTGTGTGTGTGTGTGTGTGTGTGTGTGTGTGTGTGTTTGTGTCATTTCTAAGAAATAACAACACAATGAAAAAATTGAATTGCCCCTCAGGGATCAATAAAGCATGTCTGTCTCACCTTCCAGCATATCAAGAAATATTTGCCCGGTTTGAAAAAAACACAAATTTTAAGTGAATCCTCGGATTTTGCATTTTCCTTTCTGCCAGGGCTGCCGTCTCTGAATAGACGTCTGATTGAAACCAGCTTTGATTAACAGCTGTCCTCCCTCGCTAGATATTACACATAACTTTCCACAGTGACATTCATTTTCAAATTAGATTCGATGTGCAAATTAGCTGTTTGTGGTATCATCCCCCTTACAATATTGTGCACACTTTGCTAAAATAACACACAAGTAAAACTAGATTGCATAATACACACAGAAGCCAGTAGAAGTAGAAATTGCTTCACAATATCTCACTATTTGGCTCCATCGTGGAATACTCCATTGTCCTTGTACGCCATTGCATCTAAAGCCATATATATATATATATATATATATATATATATATATATATATATATATATATATATATATGTCTATATATATATATATATATATATATATATATATATATATATATATATATATATATAAAAATAATCAGCAGTTATCATTTACATGCCAAAGTGTGACTTCCAGCTTCCTGGTCTGGATAGGAGATGATATCATCATGGCTCATGTCTTTTTTTCCAGTCAAATTACATTTTGAGAGCTTTAATCTAGTATGCAGATAATGCCAAGCAAAGTAATTAGTATTGCGGCAATACTCAAAACACGTTTTTTGGCCACTTAACTCCACATCGAGGTAAATATAACACATGTTTGACATGTCACCACCTTAAAAGATTGTTTACACAGTGTGCTAGCAGGTGATAGGGTAGTTATACAGCCAGTGAATATGGAGCAGCATTAGCATTCAGTTGTCATGTTTCTGAACATGTTGTTTGAATCTTCACCAAGACCTCTTTAGCTGCCAAATGCTTCGCTTTAAAGTGAATACATGAGTTGTCGTGGACACCGTTTTGCACATCTGACGGAGATCAGGAAATACATTGATATAACAAAACAATGGACAGATGTAGCCGCGCCAAACGTCATACTGAATTGACGGCGCTTTAAAAAGACGGCTCCGAAGCACAGATGTCTCATTTCAGGTCGGAGGGACTAAGATGCCAGGAGAGGAGGCAAGGAAGGAATCGAGAATGGACAAACTGAAAATCGACTGTGTTCACAAGGTCGCTACCGAACAGTCCTGCCTGAGGCGCAGGTATCGGCTTATTTATTGGAGCTTGGTTGCTGAAAACAGCTTCCAGCTAAGGCTGTAAAACAATGTTTAATAATATATATATATATATAACCACAACAGTTAAGTTTAAAACCTAATTATTGGGCTGAAAGAGTTGAGGAGAACTGAGGAGTTGGGTGGTAATTCTCTGTGGCCGGACTATGAGCAACCCTTTTCACATTGACCCACAGTCATTTGACCCACTATTAATGGAAAAGGTTTGAAGTCTGGCCTTAACATGCAATTGTTACTACTGAGACCACTTTCCCAGCAAATGCACACCAAAGCAACCCCCAAATTACCCATAATTATAAGGTTCTGATGAACAAGAAATTTGATATGGTCACCATTTTATACAGTTTTAGCCCAAAATAGATGAAGCTCTACATTTGTAACCAAGAACATTTTTTACAAATCAAATACAATTTAGTTAATAATTGAATGGGGGTTTACATAATAAGGAGTTGTTTTACTGATTTGAGGAATAAATCAGATCATTAAAGTGACATAAATTGTGATAATGCCGTCCCAGTAAGTATGCCAAATAAAATGTTGCTCCTTCAGCACTGAAGAAGGATATGATGGGCCAAGCGTGAGTTATTATGTAATAAGGCCTTAATAAGATGACGATGCTCATCAACATTAGTATGAGTTATTAAGACTATACAAGTAATATAAGCAAGTTTATGATTTTATTACTAACATGTATATAGTCTTATGAGAAGGACCATAATACCAGAAAAGCTAATAAATACCGAGTCACAGTAGAGAACGTTTTGTACGACCACTCCAGACCCTGCCGCCTGCTGAGGAGCAAAATCTCACTCTCATCTTACTCATACATGTGAGGACAAAGTAGTGCTCTTGATAATAACATTGACTTGGCTAGCAGTGTGTAATTATTAAGGTTATGTTTGTAAGGCCAATTCACAGCCCCTGATCATCTCTTTCCCATGATCCATTGCACCCAACATGATTGTTACTGCAGGCAAACAACCATCAAAGTGCATTCCTAACCATTCCATCTGTAGCCTTGGGGAAAGTGTTACTGGTTCAACATACATGTAAAATTATTCAAAAATATCCAATCCTGGTTTTATAGTTGTGGCTTTAGTTGCTTGGAAAGTAGATGATGCTAAACATCATCTACATCATCTTCTAGAATCTGTATTTCTAAATCCATTCTTCTTAATTTCTAAATACTGCAAACTAGTTTGTACATTGTAAATATGTTGTTTTTTGCTTGATAAAACATTTTTTTTTAAATACAGTAAGTCGTCAAAGAAACAAAAAGAGTTGAATTTAGTATTGATGACGACAACTCTGACACTACAGTGAGAAACTGTCCCTCCTCTGGTTCAAATGTCCACTCTGATGCTTTTTGGCTATTGCTTTGTTTTAATCCTCAGAAGAAAGAACAGCATTCAGCTCCCCACACAATTTACGCTGTTTTAATAGATACATGGTTGCCAAAAGTTGCTCAAATATGACACAAAACAACGTGCTTTTTTATTACTCTTGACTGGAACAGATACACACAAACACAGCCCCTTAAAAATTGAGCTGGGTCATGGAGGGCAGCAATTAGCGATTTTACAGACCATCACCTTAATTAGAATGGAGAATAGGGACACACACACACACACACACAACGTATCCTTCACACAGATACATAAAAATACATCAGCCGCTCATAAATAAAAACAGATGATGAACAGATGTTCGTAGGAAACACACTGGGGGGTGGAGTGGGGGGGTAGGAAGAGTCACAAACACTGGATTAGAGGAGAGAGAGAGAGAGAATCAGGGTAGAGAGAGAGAGCAAATCAGGGTAGACGGAGAGAGGTATGAAAAAAAAAAAAACAGCGTACACCAGACACAGGGAGTCACAAAGCGAACCCCCACGCTAATGAGGGTCCTTGTTAATTGAAGGTACTAATTAATTGTCCTGCTGCTAAATATTCCAATTCGAGCCTCTGAGTCAATCCGTCATAATATTAGCATTACAGTCACACACCCACACACTGTGGAGAACGACCTGCTGCGACAGTCTAAAGCATCATTAATTCAAGATGCAGCTGTTAGTCACCAGCACACACACACACACACACACACAGTTGACAAAAGTGGACAATAACAAATTAAAAGGAGCTTGAAAAGTGTACCACCTCTCGGACGTTGCGATACGCTTGACGGTAGTAGTAGCATAGACGGGTTCATCCTCTCACCTCCTCGTCAACAGAGGAACAACAACAGAAGCTACTACAGTAAAAGTACGGCAGTACAAAGGAAACAGGTCTGTACACCCAATATTACAAGCTCCTGAAAGGGAAAAAAGCTTCATTCTTAAAAAGGACTGCAGCCTTTGAAGAACACATGGGACAGTTGTTCATAATGGTTCACTGCCATAAACACTTGTGTATTTCAAGTCTTCTCTATCATTGTATTTTGTATTACACGGTTATATTTGTATGTGTGTGTACAAGTTATGGTTGTGTCTTTGTATTTGCAAGCTCACGCTCCCCAAATTTCCAATTCAGGGACGAATAAAAGTGTTTTGAATTGCTGATATTGCTGCTATATGCTTTCAATTCGCGAGCTTTTAAGATTAAGGGTGCAGACTACCACTCAATAACAGCCAATGACACAAATGCAATGGTTCTCTAAATCCGTGTACTTCCCGTCCACAGGTTTTCTCTCGCTTTTTCCAAATGGCCTTTATTTACTTCAACCATTTGCCATTGCTAGAAAACTCTGAATATATCTTTTTAATGAATTCAAAATGTTGCCTAATCTTAATCAGATTAAGCACCAGTGTGTGGTGCTTAATCTGATTAAGATTAGGCAACATTGTGTGTCACGTAGTCAAATCACGACAGCGGGGAATAACAGAGTTGTCCGTGACGCTAAAACAGTAATTACATGTCTCACCATTAAGGGGATTCAATATGATCTATTGACCGATTATACAGAATGATGCCTTGGGTATAACCCGATGTGAGGCGTTCCTATGTATCGAATCATCGAATGTTAACAAATAAACGTACATTTAATGAATGAAACCTTTTTATGACAACATGAAATCAAGATTATTAAACATCTGAAAAGCAAAACATCGATTGGTGCTTTAGTTCCATCCATATTTCTCTCACTTGTGAAATGAGGACGTAAAATGAGTCAAGGTCTTCGTACAGGATTGTTTTCAGTCACTTCTGACCTCCTTTTAAGGGGCCTTGTTGAAACTGAGTTTGAGTTTCCAACAATACCAGACTAAAACAACAGCAGTATCTCAAAATCCTTTTTGGGGGGAAAAGGGATGTTTTCATAGTCTTTCTTCTTGCTCTATTTTGGGAACACAGCCATTGTTAGGAATTGACTCGAAAGTTTGATTCATTTGATATCGGGACTTTTAAGAACGAGAAGCCGCATGTGGAACTTCCTGAAAGGCTTTGAGGGCATCGCTGAGCCGCACTGTGTTCTTGTAACACTCTGATTCGATGGAGGGTCCGAGCACGGTGGGGAAAAAAAACGATGTCAACGCCGGTTCTTTGTGCGTCAAATCAATGAAATGTGAATGCGGCAGAGCGTCGGCAAATATGTTGTCTTTATTGGTATTGTGACACTTCCTGTTTCATGATTATGTTGTGCTGTTGTTTGAACCGAGGTCGGGATGCTCGGAGCAAAGAGATAATCACCTACAGCAGAATTTAATTGGCCACCAATGTGACAAGAATAGCTGCCTGCAACTGTTTCAGACAGTACTGCAAATTTCCAGAGTGAAAAAGGAATCCTCTGAGAGTCGCTAATGATTCAGTTTGCGCTTTGTCAAAAAGTATTTCCCCCCCCCAACAAAAACTTTACAACGACAAAGTAACAACTAAGTCACAATGTATATTCAGACCGGCGGAACACGGGGAGGGGGGCTTCTAACAAGGGCACTTGCGTAGAGACACGGCGGTGCAATTATAATGGAGCATTAATGATGTTTTTCTTTGAGCGTCATGAATTATTACTGAAAAACTGAAATGCAATAAAACAAAGTGGACCGGCATAAAGAACGGCCGATAATCTAATAACAAGCGAACAGGGTTCATTTGAGTTCCTCTTCTGCTTCAGCAGAGCACTTCATTCCCTTTTAACATTGCTTTTGCCTTGAGCAACCGCACGCAACATCTCTCCTCACTGCATTTCTAACCCTGGCTCAAAAAGAGTTGGCGTAGCTCTGAGCTAACATGTTCACCAAAATATTTCACAAGTTGATCAAATGCCAAACGTTGTGTTTACGGCTTGTTTCTGCTGCCCCGGAGTGGCAAAAAGAATCAATGAATGCTGCTCTGATGTTTTTTCCGCCACAGATGAGCAGAAGGGAGAAGCTGCAGAGCGATAGCAGCAGAGAGGAGACTTGAGAGCGCCACGATGTACAGGAAGTACAGGAAGTACAGGAAATACAGGAAGTACAGGATGTAAACGTTGCTTCAGCCTGACGCACAACGCAGTGAGACCGACCCACACACTAACGAAGGTCCGTGTTAATTGAAGCTGCTAATTAATCAGCCTTGCTGCTACAAAAATCCAATGGCGGTCCTTTATTTAATCATGTCGTAGTATTAGCTATTATATTAATGAGCCCATATGGTTTGTCACTGAATACCAAACCGCAGCCGGTCCGTTATGTGCCGGATGTCGAAGGAAACATAAAGTCAAGACAGAAAGGAAGCCGCACTGTGTTCATGAGAACAGTGAGTCCGGTTTACTCGAGAAGAGAATGGAGATTTAGGCTTATTGGAGTGTTTTTTTTCTTCCCTTTAATTCGTTATAAATAGCCAAACAACTGGACTGTACCTTTTTAGTGCAAAGCAGACCTATTCAAAACCTTCAAAAAGGTACCTCGTAGACCCAGTTTTAAATTTGACTTCACCATCTTCTTCTTGCTTACGGTCTTTTATTCTCTCTGAACGCCTGTGTCCCTAAACTCAAACCCCACTTCTTGTGAGTTGAATTAGAATTGACTGAAATGTTTCCCCGTCTCATAATGCTTTTAAAAACCCTTAACGCTCGCATGTGCACAAAGCACGCACAGCCCTCAGTCACGACGGATGACGCACTCTACAGCTATACAACTAACACAAGTTACATACAGTGAACTACATACAATTTACACATCAAAAAGCTCCCAGCACGCATAGCGGTACTTACTTCACCAAGGGGACATACACTCGAGTTAAAAAGGCACACAGTTCACTTTTTAAATGAAACATTAAAAAGGTTGATCATGCATACACAAACAAACATACGTACGCACAAAATGAAAGGCACATTGATCACGTGGTAGTAGAATGGAATTGGATAAATTGTCAGGGAGGGATATTGTTAAATATGCATGCATAGATATGTGCACGGAAACACACACACACACGTTATGCTCCAATACACAAGGGTTGAGTGACAAAGGGAGACAAGTACAATTGGAAGCCATCTTGTCAACAGTGATATTTCATTGTGGCGTGTACATTTGTGCATGTGTGCTACTTTGTTCAGGCGTCTGCAAGAACATGTACAAGTAATATAAGGTATTTAAGGTGGCAGTGTGAGTGGATCCACACACACACACACACACACCAATAATTCATGTGCATTTTCACATTGTGAAACCTGTGCGTGTTCTCCGTCTGTGTCGAAATTGTACTTGTCACTCTCAATCTCCTTCTTTAACTATAGCCAATCAATAATACAGGAACCACTCACTGCTTGGCACACACACACATACACACACACACACACACACACACACACAGACACACAAGCTGTTATGGCTAATCCCAAAGTGCCTCTCACTCAATCGGCATAGTGTTCCTTCTGGACATCTAAATGTTCCTCACAAACTTTTCAAGCTCTTTCTTCTGACTTCTCTCCCTTAGTCTTCAGCTTACTTATACATCACTTTTATTATGTTTAAAGCTGCAATACCTGTAATTCTTTTGGGACATTTTGGAAGCAATGGGAACACACTTTTAACACAAAAATGTAGATATCGTGTTTCTGGCCACACTAAGAATATAAGTCAAATTTCCACTCTCTTTTAGCTCAGTTGTTGGTCTCTACCATATTGAGGAAATATATGTGGATCTTTTACTGTCTCTCTGCTGTTTGGTGATGAGCAGGTACAGTACAGTGGGTTTTTCCCCCTGATATTTGTGTCTGATAGAGGTGAGAGAAAATTAAAACAGTAACGTTGTGGGACTAAATAATGAGCTGAATCTCTCTTTCGTGCGCCATCAAGCCGAGCTGAGCTGCAAATTTAGGTGCTAATTGTTTGAGAGTTCATTAGTACATGGGCCACTAACAATAGACATATTTATCTCTCCCATTTGACTTGTAAATAACAGTCATTAGCTTGTGTCTGTAATGACTGAACATTTGTTGTTTAACTTTGCTGACAGTGTTAGTAGAAATTGAACTGCTGATACACTGGGAACAAATCTAATTTGACACATTCAACTAAGCAAGACGGCGGCACAGGCAGTAACGTTACACTGAAAGAGACACAGAGCTGACTATTTGGCACAACTGCAAGTCCAAAGACATGCCAAGGAGGAACAAGCCCCAAAACATTTGGAGCATCTAACTTAATCAGACACTTCTTATGTTGTTCTTTATTCCCATGCATGCTGCTCAGAGCAATCACAGTGACCGGCTCCGTAGCCGACAGCGCGAGGCTCACCAGCTAACGGAGGTTGCATGGACTTATATATTGGTGCATTCAAGCTCTACTAAGTACTGCTGTATTGCTATTAGGTGTTCAAACGTATTATTGTAAATTGTAGTTTTTGGTGAGAAACTTTAGTAAATACAGTTGTTTAAAAGATATTTCAGTGGAGAATAAAATAGATATCCATCCATCCATCCATCCATTATCACTCGCTTATCCAGGGTCGGGTCGCGGTGGCAGCAGGTTCAGCAGGACGACCCAGGCTTCCCTCTCACCCGCAACACTTTCCAGCTCATTCTGGGGGATCCCGAGGCGTTCCAAGGCCAGCCGGGAAATATAATCCCTCCAGCGTGTCCTCGGTCTTCCCCGGGGCCTCCTACCAGTTGGACGTGCCCGGAAAACCTCTAATGGGAGGCGTCCAGGAGGCATCCTGACTAGATGCCCGAACCACCTCAGCTGACTCCTTTCGACACGAAGGAGCAGCGACTCGACTCCAAGTTACCCCCTGATGTCCGAGCTCCTTACCCTATCTCTAAGGCTGAGCCCGGCCACCCTACGGAGGAAGCTCATTTCAGCCGCTTGTATCCGAGATCTCGTTCTTTCGGTCACGACCCAGAGTTCGTGACCATAGGTGAGGGTTGGAACGTAGACCGACCAGTAAATGGAGAGCTTTGCCTTCCGGCTCAGCTCCCTCTTCACCAAGATGGACCGGTACAGCGCCTGTTTTACTGCTGCAGCCGCACCGATCCGCCTATCGATCTCCCGCTCCACCTTACCCTCACTCGTGAACAAGACCCCGAGATACTTGAACTCCTTCGCTTGGGGTAGGCAGTTTGCCCCCACCTGGAGGGAGCAATCCGCCGGTTTCCGGCAGACCACCATGGCCTCAGATTTGGAGGTGCTAACTCTCATCCCTGCCGCTTCGCACTCGGCTGCAAAACGCCCCAGTGAATGCTGGAGGTCACGGTCCGAGGAGGCAAACAGGACCACATCATCCGCAAACAGCAGAGAGGCGATACCGAGACTCCCGAACCGGATCCTCTCCGCCCCTTGGCTGCGCCTAGATATCCTGTCCATGAAGGTCACGAACAAGACCGGTGAGAAAGGGCAGCCCTGGCGGAGGCCAACACCCACCGGGAACGTGTCTGACTTACTACCGAGGAGACGAACACAGCTTCTACTGCAGGCATACAGAGAACGGATGGCCCGTGCCAACGGGTCCGGCACCACATACTCCCGCAGCACCCCCCACAAAAACCCCTGAGGGACCCGGTCGACCCACCAAGGAGCTTTTTGACTACCTTAGTGACCTCTGCCAGGGATATGGGTGAAACCACCCCAAAGTCTTCCGGCGCTGCCCCCTCTCTGGGGGACATGTTGGCCGGGTTTAGGAGTTCCTCAAAGTGCTCTTTCCACCGCCCGATGATGTCCCCAGTCCGGGTCAGCAGTCCCCCCCCCCTGCTGAGAACAGCCTGGGGTAGACCCTGCTTTCTCTTCCTGAGCTGTCGGATGGTTTGCCAGAACTTCCTTGAGGCCAACCGAAAGTCCTTCTCCATGGCCTCCCCGAACTCCTCCCATGCCCGAGTTTTAGCCTCCGCGACCATCGCCGCTGCAGCCCTTCTGGCCGGCCGGTACCCGTCAGCTGCTTCAGGAGACCCCTGGGCCAGCCAGGCCCGAAAAGGCCTCCTTCTTCAGTTTGACGGCTTCCCTCACCCCCGGTGTCCACCACCGGGTTCTCGGGTTGCCGCCACGACAGGCACCGATGACCTTCCGGCCACAGCCCTGAGCAGCCGCGTCCACAATAGAGGCTTTGAACAAGGTCCACTCGGATTCCATGTCCCCAGCCTCCCTCGGGATTTGTGAGAAGTTCTTCCGGAGGTGGGAGTTGAAGACCTCCCGGACAGGATCCTCTGACAGACGTTCCCAGTTCACCCTCACTACACGTTTGGGCTTGCCAGGTCTCTCTAGCCGATTCCCCCGCCATCTGATCCAACTCACCACCAGGTGGTGATCAGTTGACAGCTCTGCTCCTCTCTTCACCCGAGTGTCCAAGACATACGGCCGCAGATCAGATGATACGATTACAAAGTCGATCATTGATCTCCGGCCTAAGGTGTTCTAGTACCAGGTACACTTATGAGCCACCTTATGTTCGAACATGGTGTTCGTTATGGACAAACTGTGGCTAGCACAGAAGTCCAACAACAAAACACCATTTGGGTTCAGATCGGGCAAGCCGTTCCTCCCAATCACGCCCCGCCAGGTTTCTCTGTCATTGCCCACGTGAGCGTTGAAGTCTCCCAGGAGAACTATGGAGTCGGCAGGCGGCGCCCTTTCCAGGACCCCTCCCACCGAATGCCGGATACTTCGAAATGCTGTTCGGTGCATAAGCACAAACAACAGTCAGAGCCTTACTCCCCGCAACCCGTAGGCGCAGGGAGGCGACCCTCTCGTTCCCCGGGGAAAACTCCAACACAGCGGCGCTCAGCCGGGGGCTCGTGAGTATCCCCACTCCCGCCCGGCGCCTCTCACTCTGGGCAACTCCAGAAAAGGACAAAGTCCAACCCTTCTCCAGGAGCTTGGTTCCAGAGCCCATGCTGTGCGTGGAGGTGAGCCCAACTATATCTAGCTGGTACCGCTCCACCTCCTGCACCTGCTCCGGCTCTTTCCCCGCTAGTGAGGTGACGTTCCACGTCCCTAGAGCTAGTCTATGCCGCCGGTGATCGGCCCGCCCAGGTCTCCCGCCTGGCCCGCCGCCCGGTCTACATAGCACCCGACCCCGATAATTCTCCCTGCGGGTGGTGGGTCCACAGGGTGACTGCTGCTCCATGATGTTTTTTTCGGGCTGAGCCCGACCGGGCCCCATGGGCGAAAGCCCGGCCACCAGACGCTCGCCGACAAGCTCCCCTCCTGGGTCTGGCTCCGGGAGGGTGCCCCGGTTTCCCTTGTCCGGGCAAGGTAGCTTCAGTCCGTGGGCTGCTTATCATCAGGGTTTATTGAACCGCTCTTAGTCTGGGCTCTCCCCCGAGACCTGTTTGCCTTGGGAGACCCTACCAGGGGCTGATGCCCCGGACAACATAGCTCCCAGGATCACTGAGCCACTCAAACTCCTCCACCACGTTAAGGTGGCGATTCATAGGAGGAGGATAAAATAGATATCAGAGAGGGAATTATGACCTGTTCATCTTGCTAACACTAGCTCTAAGGCTATGTTTTATAAGCATAATTATAAAACATAATTAATACTGCTAGTGGCAATATATAGTTTTTTTTTAATCCAAGCAAGTAAAAATAATAAAAAATAATAAATACAATCATCTATTTCCTAATCATGTGGGGTTTTTTTGGCAAACAACGTCTATGAATGCTGATTTCTATTTTTTTACTCATTTTGGAAAGGTTCAAATTATGTTTCGGGAAGTTGTTAAAAAAAAAGAAAGAGTCTATAGTTATTTGGCCATTCAAATTCAGCAGGTCAAACTTAAAATGTGTTTGATATATGCCAACAAAAAAAAACATGCAATTGGTCCATCTCTAATTTCAACATATCCATAAAAAGATGAGACCAGAGTCACGAATGGTGCAGTCATTGGGTTGTTCTCAGCCAGCAGGTACTGGTATGCTCTTTTTTTGAGACTACCTCCAGGAACTGTTATTGAATCCTCTCACTTCTACTTTCTGCAACTATACCTGAAAAAAAAGTAAAAAGTCTAGCACCATCTGCAGCAGCGAATTAATGAGGCCTGCAAAGCTTACCATCCGTATGCTGTGTTGTATACAAATCAGAATGTGCTGCCGTTGTTGATCCTGACATGCTTTGTTGGATCGAAATGAACATTGTATTCTGCTTGCAAACATGTTCATCAATTGGGAATGATTGTATAGTAAATGAATACAGTCGTAGCAGTTGGTAGGCTACTAATATGAATGAGGATCCATATGTTTGACTTTGCTGCTATTGTCACATGAAAGCGCTTTGGCAGGGATAAATGATGAGATGTGCCTGAGAGTTTGACTTAAGAAGAGGAGGACCGGATAGTGAACAACACAGTACGTGAATATGATAAAGCGAGTGTATCAGTCACACGGACAGCACTGTATTAGACCTCGACAGAGCCGGATAGAAATGATGTAGAGACTGACGGTGAAAGACAAGAGGTCGAGAACAGGGGCAGGACAGCCGTTTGACTGACATAGAGGAAGGAAACACAGAGGGAAGAGCATAGGAGAATGTGTAGGAGGAGGAGGAGGATAGAGGAGTGTAAATGACAGCAGGAACAGGGCAGACAAGAGCAAATTAAATGACTTCGAGAGGTGAAGCCGGAGCAGCAAGTTCATATTCAAACAAAAATTGGCCCTTCATCAAGCTGTCAAAGCTACCACAGAGCCCACACTGTCACTAACTACACATTAATTTAGTTGAGAGACAGAGGACAATGAAATCAAGGAACACATTTTTTTCACTGTTCCAATCATTAAAAAGAAATGGTGGCATGTGTAGACATTCAGTACCTTCAATAGCTAACGTAGCATAGAAGTGCTAATTACGTGCTAAAGCTCTCTGCTTTCGTTAGCTGCAAAGGTTTTACGTAGAAAGGTTTTAGAGACATACATTTCACTCCATTCCCAGCAGGTAGTGTCACTATTAGACAACGTTTAACCGTAACTAGCTCCATATCCACAAAATAAATTCTAAAAACGGTTACACGAGAGTCTTGAGCACAGCAGTATATTTGACGGACCCTGGTCAAAGCTGGCTGATGCTACGATGTGGTTAGCCGGTCTGCTTTCTAGCGTAGGGGATTATTGTGAAAATAATATAATTTTACAAATGTTTACATAATAGCAAGCCTCTGCTAAAAAAGAGAGGGTTACGTGATCCGTGTAATAGCATGAGTACAGTCAACTATGCTTCACTACGCTTCTGGGGAAAACGGTCTAATTTGAATAACTAGATCATCAGGATCAATAAAGCATATTTTGACCGGCTCCCCTTCATCCACGCATTTATTTTTATTTTTATATGAGCTGCTTTCCATGTGGATTCATAGAGTGCCTGTGAGATGGGATGATTGTCAGCGCACTACCCTTGGAAGGATGGATGACTGCATGCCATCTATGAAACCGTACGTCGAGATATGGGAAGGGAGGCGAGGAGGGACATTAACTGCTCATGCTAGATTGATCTGTCTAAATGTAATCCACATTACACTAATAGTATCATATCAACCATGCACAGGCGGTTGTGAAATATATCAACCATGCGCAGGTGGTTGTGAAATACACCTGACAGTCATCCTTTCCCAGAAGGCCAGCTGGTGGGGCTATTTTAAAAAGGAAAGTACAGGATATATATGTGCACATTTTATTATACATTATGGAGGGCATATAGAGGTACTCGTGAGCAAATACAGTTTTGGCATTTCAAAAAGGGGGAGGTGACTGCAGGATTGACGAGGGACAGGTGAAACTAATCAGGGCGAGGCAGACAATTAAATAAATTGATACAAGAGAACTAAAACAAATAAATGAAAACCAAAAAATCAGCAGGGGCGGAAAAATGACCAACTGTTCAATTGAGTGTCGAGCAAAAAATCCCACAGAAAAACATAACTGTCAGCACGCGGGAGGATACCGGGATGCACAGGCACTACCAAAGCACTCCATTCACACAAACAGATGGCTGCACAGGCAAAAAAAGGGGGACCGGTGTTATCCATTCTGGTTAAGTATTGTTTAGATGGCGGTTGGTGTTTAATTTTCACATTCTATTAAATCTACGGAGAAAAGAGCCATTTAACACTAATCCTCACCAAATAATACATTCATTTGTATGCAGAATGAGAGGATTTAACGCCAGCTCAGAACCACAATGAGTCTTGCAATGGAATGGATGCCGCATGTGCGTTTGGGAATCCATCGGGGGATGACGACTGAGAGGGAGGATGATGGGGGGGGGTGAATGAAGTGATTACTTAGCAGTCATCTTGAAAATGAAGCACATTGAAGTTCCACTCAACTGTTTGTTTGATGGGACGCCTCGTTTGGAGCGAACCATTTGTGCAATGTGTCTAATGTGTCCGATGAAGAAAAGGCTCAGTTTGTGTGCACATGAGCTTCTGTTACATTGTAGCAACCTGCTGCCGCGCGCTTTAACTTAATTCAATTCAATTCAGTTTATTTTGTATAGCCCAATATCACAAATTACACATTTGCCTCAGAGGGCTTTACAATCTGTACACATACGACATCCCTGTCCCGGGACCTCACATCGGATCAGGAAAAAGTCCCAAAAAATAACCGTTCACAGGGAAATAAGGGAAGAAACCTTAACACAGTAACGTGACACCAGGCTCCGAGGCTTGTTTCAAGTCTTTTTAACCTCTGGCCACAAGCAGGATCACTCACTAACTTAAAAAGGTACCCCATGGGTTCTTTTTTGTGGTTTTTTTTGCCACACTTAGGAGCATGCAGTGACAATCGTGTCCTGAATTACCTTTCGCAAACCAATCCCTCTTGTTGCTCCCAAATAATTAATTTAATTTACCTTTAATTGAATTGTTCCTGATGACACAAAGTAAAGAAAAAGTGATTAAATCGCATGTATCCCTGTCCAAATGACTAATGCTATGGCAAAATAAAAAACATCTGGAGGAAAATAAACCCAAAATGAAGTGGCTGCGTCTCGTACTCCTACCAAACCTGCCTTGGAGAGAGGTGGCAATGACAGAACATGATGGATAGCTCACAGGGTGGAGGAGTGACATGGAGGAGGAGATCTGAGGGGAAGTGAGACGATAGAGATGCAGATTTCCCGTTGACAGATCAGCTGTCAGCTGGCACAAAGAAACGGTTCCTTATGTTGTTTTTTAAAGGTTATTATTCTAGCATGTTTCTTTGCAATATATCATGCAACACCAGCTGAATTGGGCATTCACCAAAACCCTCCCCCCAAAACAGTGATTGTCCAATCATAGTCTTAATCCTAAAAGACTTTTCTCATTTAACCTTAAAATCAAAACGTGCATTTTTTTAAAGTCCCTCTAATACAAACAATTAAGCTAAGGAACGGGACATAGTGAAAGGTCAATTGGAGGCCACAGGCCGAGACCCCCAGGAAGAGCGCTGGAACGGTGTTATTGCGAATGGGAGGCGACGTTAAAGATAACGCTATCGCTCTCGCTTTAGGGGTACATCCCAAGTCTCTTAATTGTTGTTTCCTCACTATTTTGGCATAATGTGTCACTGAGAAACTTTTATAGTAATAAACGGGCCCTTCCTCCCAACTCTGTATCCAATTCACACATCAATGGTGAAGACTGAGTCCTATTAAATGAAGCTCAAGCGGAAGTTCATTGAGGAAGACACTCTTTACACTCCATGTCATTCATGCAGGAGTGTAAGTCTCACAGCGATTACTCCGTCAGCTGATTGGGGGCGTGTACCATGAATGAACCAATCGGATTCAGTTTCTGTAAGCCAATCACAGCGTTGTTGGCACACTTTTAAAATATGTTCTCCTCTCTGCTGCTGTCAGTTGTCATTTCAGCTCAAACCGATGCGACCCTCCTCCCACCCAGGCTCCTCCAATCAGCAGTCAGTCCTGCTCATTATTCATCATCGGGTTACAGCAACTCTCTTCTTCTACACCACCACCATCTGGACTCCAGTGAGGATTCTGCCTTTGCAGATATCAGCATCACTACCCCTTGCTTATCCTAATTCAGGATTGAGTCCAATTGCCAAAGCCTTTGCACTATTCAAATATATGCAATTGTAATACATTATTGTTAAACTCTTAAAACAAGTCGTTCCTGATTGAACTGGGGTTATTCAGCTGAGCCTGTACTGCTGCTAGTGTTCAGCTTGTTTCATGCACTATACTGTGTATCTGCTTCACAAATGAAGGAATAACAATGTGCCTAATTCCCTATCGGCCGTTCTTTTAACAACAAATTACATAAATGTAGGATGAACATATATTGCCCTCGAGCAAGTCTCAGTTTGTCACTAAGACTTTAATAACTGTTTGTTTACTGCCCATTTATCTGGCTTCTATCTGAACTAGTAGATCTGATTCACAGCGGTGTGTGTGTGTGTACATCTGCTCACACAGATTGACATCTACTGTATGTTTCAGGTTTGTCTTTGCCTCGGATCTCTTCCCACGGGCAGATCATGAGACTTCCATTGAACTGCGATGTGTTTTGTGGAGGATCCAGACCAACAGAGCAGCCCTGCAGGACCAAAGCCCCCACCAACACACTCTGACTTAATTAAAGCTTCTTATTGGAAGTAGGGGCTTAGTATTTCTCACTATTGTGCTGCTGGACACCTGGCATTGATTACGAGATGGTGTCAGGTAGTTCTAATTGAGAGGCCACTGTGATTGATGCGGGTGATATTTGCGTGCTTATAGTCGGAGTTAAACTAGAATCCTTTTAGTACAACTTTGCGATAGGTATACATGGCAGTTGGAACATAATTTGGCCTGGAGCTTGAATTTAAATATTAAGATAGTGTCTCTTCCAGTTTAGCGGGAAGGTTGTTCCAAATGGTGGAATCTGAACACAGCTGACTGCTCCTTAGGCGCGGGTCATTATTGAAGCGGGTAACAGTGCTCCATGAATTAACCATGATAGACCGCACATTGTCGCCACTGCAGGTCAGTGAAGAGGAACTCGGCAGTAAAATATTCCTATTTTTAGATGCAAAGTATCTTAATGTCCAATGGAGGAAGCAAGGAGCTGTGTCACATTTCAGCCCCAGGAAGGCTTCAAGTTTTACCGATGAGATATACACTCTCACGTCGACTGGTTGGAGTGTTTTGAGTGATCCTTGAAATAAACAAGGCAGAACAGCTGCTAGGTGGTGCTACTAGGCCTGCTGTTCACACATCAAAGTGACTTCATCTCAGATAAAGTCAATGCCCCCCCCCGCCCCCCATCCTCTTTCCATCTGTCATTAATATGCATCCCGTATCAGTGCCTGAAGATCATCTCATTACAGTTAAACTTAGAAAAAGATTGTTGCAATCTTGTGGTGGTGTGAATGATGACTAACTTATGTCAGAACTAAGGAGAAAGTAGTGTAATGGTGTTGATGTGACGTAAAAAACGTAATGACTAAAGGTCGGTGGGGGGGGGGGGTCATATGGTCGCTCAAACTTAAACCGGAAAGTCAGAAAACGCTCAAGGTGAGGCTCTCGTGCCAATAGCACTTATCCCACGCTCATAATTGCCACCAAATGATTTTCAGCTCCAAATATGACAACACCCCATGAGACTTCAAGTGTTGTAAGGGTTTCCTACTGATCCCCCACTGAACTCTGGGACAGTTTCAAGACCAGCCAACCTGTGAGGAAGTGTGGAATTGTCACTCACACTCAACACTATGACAAAAGAGTTGCGGGGCATGCACGCAACACCTTTGTTCTCCCTTTCCTGACTGAAATTATTTGCATAATAATGGTTCAATTATAAAACAGAGCATGTTGGAACTTTAAAAAAATGGTGCTCTGATTTTCCTTGAAACGTGGACAATTTTAAGGAATTATCAGACTTTGGACTTTATTCACTCAAACTCGTCTAAGCCAACAAATGCCGCAGTAACTGCAATGATGGATGGCTTGAAAAGTTGGCAGATTTCAGCATGAAAAGTAATAAAGAGAAGGGAATGGCAGAATGTTATAGACAGAGAAGAAAGAGGCACACTATGTGGAAGTGACAGATGCAAAGGAAGACGTGACAGATGAGCACAGTGTACCATCCACCCTGCAGAAAGAAATACTTCACGAAAAGACAATGCCCCACAAAGAATAAAACACTTATATATATATGAACAGAATGAAAGTGGTGGTGCAGAAGAGGAGGGAGAGAGGAGCGGTAATGGGGAAGACGAGATATGAAGGGAGTTAAAGAAGAAAAAAAATGGAGGATTAGAGAGAATGGATGAAATGACAGAAAGGAGTTGGAGGAGGAGGAAAAACACCTTAATACGAAGATACTGAGGATTTTCCACCTGATGGATCTGGTCGATCAACTACTCTCACTACCCCCCTCCCCCTCTCACTCCCCACACCCTCTCACCCCTGCATGCCCATGCACCCTCCCTGTGATCCGCTGCGTATGGATTGATGCTCCATAGAAGACACAATGGCCTCCTTTGGGGTAGAAAGAGCTTCGCTCAATTTTTCTTTGACATCCATTGTGTGCGAGTGAATGTGTGTGCGCGTGCACTCCGAACAAAAGGCTATTCTTCAACGCTCTCGGTAGACTTCATAGAAATGGGAAAAAAAAATGGAAAACTGACACTTTGTACAGCACCTGCAGCTTCCACATTTCTATTGAATATATTTCGATCGGAAAAGGTAAAACAGCATTTAAAAATAACAAAGTAAATACAAATGATATAATATTTTTTTACATTTAAACTACCGGGCGGTGCCATGCATAAGCTCGTGGTATATGTCGGGCCCTGCAAAACAGATCTGAAGTTACACATGGATTTGATTTGTTTGATTGCGCAGAGAATATTACGCTGTCATGATTATAGTTAAAAAAGATATTGAATATGGACAGACAAAGTCCAACCATCAGAACCTTCATCGCGGTGGAAGCATTGCTCTTGGCGTCCATATTTAGAGACCCATAGCGGCTAATGCCTTTACTAAAAGCTCTTTGCTTCCTCTCCCGCCTTCTAATTGAGAGGCTCAAGGCTGTAACTTCACAAACACTCTCTCACAAACGCATGCATTATCAAGTTATGGATCTTAAGGCAGCCTGACGGCTGCCCTTCGTTAAGTGTCCGCAGGGCTGTGTGTTAATGGTGTCTCTCAAACATTGGTAATTTAGGCGGCGCCGAATACGGAATTATGGGTCCTGCTTCCCCATTTAGCCGTCCGATGTCTCTCCAGCACACACTGGTATCACGCAGTGAGTCGTAGAGGGTCTAATCATTCCTTGAGATGGAGTGTCTCCGAATAACAGACCTTCTCTGGACTTTATCAAGCCTTCGCAGGCCATCCAAAGCCCTCCTTCTCCCGCCCGGGCCAGTGATTTCACTTGTCATACAAATGTGTCAGCTGCCGCTTGATTGACAGCTGTCATGGCGTTTTGGCAGTCCAGAGGGATGATGGGGGGGTGGGGGGGTGGGGGGGACGACGACGACGATTTTCGTGCCATAGCAAGAGGGAGGAAATGGATGGCTTGTGGAAGTGGGATCGGTCATTTTCTACTTCACGATGAACCCCACTGCCTTGTTTGTTTGCAAAAGGCAAAAGTATCATACGCTTAATGTATCATCGCACTGCAATTAAAGACAAGACAATTCAAAAATGTTTTTAAAAAGCTAGATGGAAACAATTATTAAACTAAATTGCCTTTGTAGTCCACAGATGAAATAAATAAATCAAAATGAATATCCACCGATTTTAAGTATTGGGTGGAATGTTTTCTAAGAACTGCCACTTTAACCTCAAAGGGTATGAATGCACAGTCGAGCCTTTCAGGAGAATTTTCATGCGTTTCCTCCGGGAGCAGACGCGCCCCTCATATGACTGGGGAGATGTCAGGGCCCACACATGAAAACCAAATGCCCAGCCAATTACTTCCCTCTGGCCGGGAGTGCTCCGATCATCATATCTATATGCACAGGAAACCTCTGCGACTTTAAGATACATTTGAGCTCATGGCTCTTGAGGCCCCCTGGTACTTAAACCAGTAAGCCTGTGTTTTTTTAAACGTTGCCTGTTCAACGTACATTTAATTGCATGTTCAACGACGCCGGAGAGTGTTTTACTAAAATGAGGAGGGATGTCGCATCCAGTCAACAATTATAATTTAGGAACCGCTGTGTAGCAGGTAGGGCTGCACAATTAACCAAGACCACGATTTTGGCTGTCACAATTAAATGAGCATGGTCGTCAGCAATATTGACGTTTTAAAATGCGTGCTCTGCTACATATCAAATCAAACGCTTCCTCAACTAACAGTCAGCCAACCACCAGGGGGAGAGCGAGATGGGAGGTGTCACCCTGCAGCGGCAGCCTCAAAAAAAGTTGTGTCTGCAGTCGACTCCGGTATTAGTAGAAGAGGAGAGAGACAACGAACAGAGAGCAGACGGTACCGGGTGTCGTGTCAAAGGTAAATCAAATGTCAGGAGCAGAAGGCGAGGAGCTAGTCCCTCGATAGGATCATCATCTGTTGTCTGGAAGTTTTTTGGATTCAGGGCAAGTGACCAAGAAGAAATCATGTGCACAGAGTGCGTTAGAGTTGTGTCTGCGCCGCATAGCAACACAACTAACTTGTTCAACCACCTGAAACATCACCACAAACCACAGTACGACGGGTGCATTAAGGTTAAAGCTAACGTTACCTCACTGAATCTCCGTCCATGTCCAACGTCAACCCAGAAAACCATAACAGCGACCCAAAGACAAGCCCTTTATTTTGGGTAAACATCAACTTTAGGTCAATAAGAACCGTGTAAGTTTTATTTTGATGCAAAGACGTGTACATTAGCTGGAATGTAGCACAGCATGGAAGTGAAAGCAGTGCTCTATTGATTTAATCTTGGGTAAAAAGTGTTTTTTATTTTATTTTATTTATATTTTCGTTCTACGAGATGCACTGTAATAAGGACCAGTCTGATGCAAAGATGTATGTATTAGCCAGAACGTAGCACAACGATGGAAGTGGAAGCAGTGTTCATGTTCATTTAAACGTATAAGCGCAATAAAAAGATGTTGTCCCTAAAATCAATTAATACTCGTGAGAAATAAATCGTGATCTCAATATCAAGCAGGTCCGGTTAATCGGGGGCTCTGAATTGCCAGTATGTGTGAGTGTGTCTGTATGCCTTGTGACATCTGTCCACACGTCACGCATCTTGCTCATTTTTAAACCCTCATGTCGGGTTCGGGTCAAATCTGACCAATTTACAACTTTAATCAATCATAATTGTTGTGTTTTACATCTGATTGCCTCAAGACCTTATATGATATCCTCCACACTCGGTATTTGAACATATCAAATTGCTGATCACCAACTTTTTAGTCAAAAACACCCGATCAAAAGTGACCGCCATAGGAAAAATGAATGGGAAACACTAGATTAAGTCCATTCATCAGATGCAAAATAGCCCCATACACATCCACACATTTGTGATAGTTGTAACTTTTTCATTGTGCTACTCTCATTATATGAATAATTTCAGGACGAGAGGATGTTGTATGTGTACAGACTGTAAAAGCCCTCTGAGGCAAATTTGTAATGTGTGATTAGGGGCTGTGTGTGAGTTCATACAGTAATTGTCTGAGACTTATCTGTTCTATTACACTGTTCTTAATACTATTTTAATTTAGCGTTTCACCGTTTTATTTTTTCTCAACATGCAGTTTAGTGTGATGCAATACAAATGTCCCTTTTATTATTTGTCTTGTGGACATGTATTAAACTGCAACACCGACGTATGGCATGTGTATTCTCGTCTTTCTTTTATTTGTGGACAATTAAATGCAAAAGTATAGCGGGTTGTGTAAGCCTTTGTAAATAAACGCTAACATTCTGGCATATACCGTACGACAGTTATACTACTATCACTATACTGTAATCCAGGATACGGTAAGATACAGTAAAAATTACGTTACTGGCGTCCCTGCTGCCACTAATATACCGTAGTTTTAGAGTGTGACCTTTCCTCTTGAAGCAAAACGTCAGCTCGTACGCGGGGAATATAAGTCTAATGGGCCCATTGCCATTTTATTATACTTTACGAGATCAGCCCCACTGCTGGTGAGGCTGAAAGACAAGCAAAGTCATTGTAGTGACTTTAACAAATATCCAATTTATATCTTAAAGCCACTGAGGGGCGAACGAGAGGGCTGCACAGTAACACCAGAGCATTAAATCACCGTTGTTCAATCTCATTTGTATCAATGTGTTTTACATGCTTAGTAACAGGATGCCACGCGACAGGATAAAAACAACACGTTGACAGCAGTTTTGCACGTAGACCAGTAGTCCGAGACATTGTTTACACCTTTAAAAAGGTGTTACATAAAATGTGGCGATGATTAATGTTTTTTGTGTTAATGTAAGAGCAGTTAAAACAGACTAAGTAGGGGGGGGTGAAAGGAACACGACCGGAGGGTTAAGAAACTGCTGCTGTTACTCTCTCAGTGGAATGCTCCTTCTCGAAAGAAACCTCTGTGCTTTATCGCCGTTGTGCCAATGTCACGATGACAGCTAATCAAGTCTGTGGCGCTGTTGTCTAGAGGGACGAGGGGGCCCCGCGGTGAGGGCCGCGACTCGGCTGGTCCCCTTTCCATTCGTGTGTGTTGGCGGCGGGAGCAGCAAGCGAGGGGTCAGTGGAATTGGGTCTGACGGGTTCTGTTATTAGCTGTGTGTGTGTGTGTGTGTGTGTGTGTGTGTGTGTCTGTGCGTGCTGTTTCATGCGAGTACAATAAATATTGAAGGAAATTAGTTGTCCGGCTGCGAAGAGCCGGCCATCTGTCCCCCCGAGCAAAAACAGAATTACAAAAACATGAAGGGAGAGAGAGAGAGAGAGAGAGAGAGAGAGAGAGAGAGAGAGAGAGAGAGAGAGAGAGAGAGAGAGAGAGAGAGGGGAACACAAAAGGGATTGATAAAGGACAAGCAGGAAGGAAGAACATATAAAAGTGATGGAGAAATGTCACCAAACAAAACCACTGGAAGGCAGAGGAACGAGAACAGAAGGAAATGAGCAATAATAATAAATGAACGACCCATTACATCTGGAGTTCAGACATAAATCTCGAGAAGTACTAGTGCTCCAGCTTTGTGTTCGCTGATCTGGTTCGTTCGTGGAAAAGTTAACAAATCATTCATTCATCTTGCTACTTTTAATTATAAACCTGTCCCCCCTGGGGGAGGGGGGACAGAGTCCTGTGCTGCTGCATGCTGCAGTGGCTCTGGATACACACTTTTAAGGCTAAATAAAAATCTGAGAGATGCATATAGTGTTGAACATTTCAAAAGGGGACATATCATGAACTACTCACTTTGTTCACATGCATTGTGTGATCTGGAGTCTACCAACCCACACAAACTGTGAAGTAATGACAGCTATGTCAGGTCTTTTGTTTGTTTTAGTTTTTTGGCCTCCATACCTTTGGGAGTGGGGGAGGGTCTTAAAGAGACAGGCGCTAAAACAGAGCATTTCAGACAGAGGGGGAATACAGGCCGTACGGGAAAAATGATCAACATTTTTTTACACGCGCTACCCAAAGCTACAAGTAGGAGCCTGAAAATGAGCCCGATATGTCCCCTTTAAGTCCGCTCGTACACCTACGTAACGCTCAGTAGCTCCCGCTGGGAGGCAATCGAGGGACTGCTGCAGCACCTGCGTCTCGTTGTGAAAACGAGGCGGAACAGCGCTTCACAATAAAAGTGCCAAGCTTTTTTTTCCACCGTCACAGATGTGCTGTGTAAGCCTGCCGTCGATCGAGCCTCATTTGAGGGCAACAAAAGCAAAAGCAGCCATTTAAGACATTTATTGCTCTCATTAAAAGCAGCACCCATCGATTCTCAGGAGCCAGCGGTGGCCATTGCACGCCGCTGTTTTTATCCATTTACATGGACGGGGGAACTAATTCCTTTTGGAGACAATTACAGGATCTCCTTTTTGATTCACACGAACTATTAGCAAACAATGCGCTATCAGCGAACGCAGTATAGCTGCAGCGGGGAGTGTCGCCAACTGTGCTAAGCAGTGCGGAGGAGGCTCATCTGTAATCTTCAAAGCTGAGGCCTTTTCCCTTCCGACCACCATTAACACACGCAGCGGATGTGGGGTCACTCTTGTCACAAACTGTCATTCCGGCTGCTTTGTGGATTAGAAAGACAAGAACCAGAATGAACATCCTGGACCTGCGAAATCCACAGAGGCACGGAGGAAACGCCCACAATAAGTTTATTTTTCATCAATCGGTTCATTGAAAAGTTGGCTTTCATTATCTAAAAGTGATAGTGAAGAAGAACTAGCCCACAAGAGTGGAAAAAAAAAAAAAGCGGGGGGAGCGTGAGGGCGACTTCGAATTGCAAAACAACAAAGGCTTTGGAATACATTGGCAATCACACGCCGAGCGTAAGATAACGCTTATAAGCGCCGCAAATGCCCACGTTTTGTAAGCTCCAAATATAGTGACAGAATGTGGTAGCTTCCTGTTAAATAGTCGGTTTGCTGAGCTGCTGCAGAAAATCACATCTCCGCAGGAATCAAAACACTTTGCTGTCCCCAGAGCGAAAAATAAATCTATTCACGGTCATGCAGACACTCGAGCTGTCACTTAACTCTCTCAAACAACCTCCTTTTTGCAGTATTCAAATTCCAGGAATTACTATCAATCAAAGTAAAAAAAGAAAATGTATGTCACAAAGGGCTACATATTTTTTCTTTTATTTGAGATTCTGTAAATTCTGGAGGGAAAGCTCTCTCCCATGGTGTTTGATAAAAGATCGTAAACTGCTGTGTGGCACCTGCTTAAGGTTTTATAATGTACCACTCAACTAACTAGTCTGGGATTTAAGCCCAGATTTTCCTCTCGCCGGCAGCTTCTGGAGACGGCCATCGAAGGCACTATCTGAGAGACGGTCGCAGATGCCCGAGAGACATTGGACAGCTGTTGTCCATTCATATATTTGACCTGCACTGAAAAGCCCACTACACCAAAACAATTTCCACCAGCCTCGGTCATGTGGGGTAATAATCAATCAAATCAAAAAATCATGCGAGTGGTCTTGCTTCTTTTCCCTCATCCCTCCTCGGGTGTGTTTTGTTGGGGGTTATCTCCTAGTGAAATGTCTTGAAACCCGTTGCCGATCACTCATAATGCGCAAATCACAACGACTTTGAGATACTGTCTCAGCTTGAGAAGAAATACAGTGAAAATACTTTTTAATAATGTTTAATTCACAACTGACCCAAACACAGTTAGGTTAGGCAACAGATGTTGCTCAGTTGGGTATATAAAAAGGTACCTGTCTTGAATGGATGCGAATAACGCAAATTTCCATCGAACGGCGTGAATGACGAAAAATGACAACATTCGCCTCATCCTATCAGTGATGATAAGATGAGGAGTCTGATGGTCCGATGTTTGTGGGACTTCCACAACACGTCCAAAGCAGAACTAGTGGACATTTCTTCCATTGGGAATGGCGGAAATTATAACTTATTCCATGGCGATAAGCCACTTGCTTTGTTTTTGGTGTGAACGCAGCATTCGACTTTCTGCTAAGCTTGGAATTCAGTTCATGTGAACTTAGTGACGCACAGTCGGCAAAGGCTTAGTAACGCAGGACGAGGACTCACAAGCCCAACCTGCAGACAGACCGGGTCAGGTAAAGCGTACTGAAGTCTACTAGGATGTTGAGCAGGGATCCTGAAGTGGCAGGAACAGTTGGGTAAAAGTTAAAAAAGGATGGCCTGAGTAAAACAACGAGGCGGAAGTGATAATAAGACAAAAAGACCGTAACATTCCAGTACTGAGGGCGCGAAAGATGAAAATTCGCCCGAGGCGAAAGCCAATCAGCGTTGAGATGCTCCGCCCGTCATCACTGTCCTGCCGTTGTTGAATCAGAAAAAAAATGGAGGACATCGTAGCGGTTTGCGGACACCCCGAGCTCTTTAATACAACTACAGGTTAGCCTGAAGTAGCTCTGGAAGCCGCAGTCATCCAGACGCAGTTCCTGGAGAAGACGGTGAAATTCACCGAGCTGTGGCGACGGATGATGTTATGAACCCAAAAACGAGGGCGTCTAATGTTCTGACGTTTGTGGTATTTCCAGAACAAGTATAGAGTAGAAATATGGGTTATTTATTTCATCGTGGATTGCGGAAGTTATAACTGTTTTTACGGAGACAAGCCACAGAGATAAGCCACGCACCCATCCATCCATCCATCCATCCATCCATCCATTTTCAATACCGCTTATCCTCATTAGGGTCGCGGGGGCGCTGGAGCCTATCCCAGCTGACATAGGGCGAAGGCAGGGGACACCCTGGACAGGCCGCCAGTCCATCGAGGGCACATGTAGGGACATACAACCATTCACTCTCACATTCACACCTATGGGCAATTTAGAGATCAATTAACCTGCAGCATGTCTTTGGACTGTGGGAGGAAGCCGGAGAGCCCGGAGAGAACCCACGCTGCCACGGGGAGAACATGCAAACTCCACACAGAAGGACCGCTCCGACCGGGATTTGAACCCACGGCCCTCTTGCTGTGAGGCGACAGTGCTAGCCACTACACCACCGTGCAGCCAAGCCACGCACCCTTTTCGGGCAACTAAACTCACGCGAGTAAAGCGTTGCGAATATTCGCGACACCTTTGGTGTGAACACAGCATTAGGAATCAATAACAGCAGCTTCCAGCTTATCTGTAGTGCGCTCCAAGCCACTGGTGTTAGGACGCGTTTTGACCAGTGAACCGTTGGGATGAGACCACTGCAAGTCTTGGCCGGACAGTTCCACGTGTTCTTGGAAGAGTGTAAATTTTCATCTTCCTCGCCGTTCATCAACTGAAATATTATCAGCCACTTCAGCGGGCCATCTCTCACTTTGACTGAATGAGATTTTTTAAATTTTGTTTTAATTTTGCTCACTGTTCAACATGGTGTCGCCTGGGGATACATTTCCTATAAAAAAAACGCCCGGCGTCTTCCTCCGGATCAAACAGAAAGGCGAGCAGCAGGAGGAAAAAGACATGTCAGATAATGGGAAATAGAAGAAGAAGAAAAAGAAATTCGCCTTGGAGCCTTGGATACGGCAGGATCAATCCAAGTCAATCTCAGAGACAAACAGTGGAAGTGTCAGAAGCCTGAGATGAGAGAGGAGAGCAGGCCAAATGTCTGTGCTGCCAGCTGTGTGTGTGTGTGTGTGTGTGTGTGTGTGGGTGTGTGTGTCTTTGGCTGGTGGGATGTCACTACGGGTTTACAGCGTTTTGCCAGGGACAAGTGGGGTTTCCATGATGCCATGTTTGTCTCTATTTGAACACACTCAGACGGATCAAGTGAAAGACAAGTGAGCACACAGAACATCACTTTCAGCATTTCTGGCGGGGGTGGGAGGGGGAGGGCGACGCCGATCAAACACACTCGTGCACACAGAGCACAAGGGGAGGGATGATGATGATGATGATGATGATGATGATGCAGAGGACTGACAGTGATTCATCACATCAGCCCTCCAGCGACAGCAGGCCGAGGAGCAACCTCAGGACACACAACAGTTTCACTGCCCGGCTGATATTATGTTCAGATTTAGATTCCTGGTGTTTCTTTCTCACTCTTCGGGCAACATTAGATCTCCCATAATTTATAGGGACACCATTTATTGCAATACATATTGCGTTTATGCCGACAGCGCAATGGACCTGATGATTAATTGCTGGTGAAAACAACAACAAAAAAGAATATGACAGTGTGGGCGGGAGTGCTGCTTTCAGCGATATTAACTCATCGCCCGTTGACTCCAGGGAAGTGAGGACGAGTTTGTAAAAACATTTTCCCAAGCAAAACATTTGCCAAGTGTGAAGCATCAGATAGACGGTTCTCGAGACACGCAGAGGACACGCCCACGAACAGACAGGCGGACCGAAATGACTTTCTAGTTACATTATTAAATTCCAAGAAAGTTCCAAAGAAGCTTCATCTGACCTCAAGGACTCCCAACCAGATGGCAGTTGCTGGAGAGGCTGGTCTTGGCCCACCTTCGACCGCAGGTGAAATCATCACTGTGGGAGTGAATGACGCCATCATCTACCTGCTGCAATGAGCTCAGTCGCACCTGGATGGAACCGGTGGCTCTGAGAATCACTTTCTTTTACTTCTTCAGTGCATTCAACACCATCCAACTGCTGCTGAGTGAGAAGATGCGGGTGGTGGGGTTCAATGCGTCCACCGTCTCCTGGATCACTGACTACCTCACAGGTAGACCACAGTATGTCCGACTGGGCCGTGTGCTGTCTGTGACGGAGGTCAGTGATGTTGGAGCCCCACAGGGAACTGTTCTGTCTCCCTTCTTGTTCACCCTGTACACCACTGACTTCCAGTGCAACTCTGGGTCAGACCATCTGCAGAAGTTCTCCAATGACTCTGCAATGGTTGGGTGTATAAAGGACGGACGGGAGGTGGAGTACAGGGCGGTTGTGGATGACTTTGTGGAGTGGGCCGGGAGAAATTACCTGCTTCTGAACGTGGCCAAGACCAGAGAGATGGTGGTGGTCTTCAGGAGGAAGATGATGGCTCCATAACCGCTGAGAGAGGATGTGGACATGGTGGAGGAGTACAGGTTCCTGGGTGTCTCCATCAACAACAGACTGAACTGGAAGGCCAACATCAACTCTGTGTACAAGAAGGGGAGGAGTCAACTCTTTTCCTTGAGGAAACTCATATCCTTTGATGTGCAGCGAGATGTTGTAGATGTTCTACCAGTCTGTTGGACCAGTGCTCTGTACTTCTCCGTAGTCTGCTGGGGGAGCAGCTTTGGAGCCGGAGACACCAACAGACTCACTAAACTGGTGAGGAAGGTCGGCTCCATCATTAGCTGCAAACAGGACTATCAGGAACAGGTGGTGGAGATGAGGACACTGAAGAAATGATTGTCCATATTGGAGAACCCGGACCACCCTCTGCACCACCTACTGCAGGGACAGCGGAGCACGTTCTCCAACAGACTGCTTCAGCTCTGCTTCACAAGGACATGGAGAACATTCCTGATACAGGAGAACATTCCTGCCAACTGCAATAAGACTTTGTAATAAATCACCTCTGGCCAGATCCTCCTCATATATAATACTTTATATACACTGTATATACTTTTTCTTAAATATAATATGTCCTGCTCTGCTATTTTATTGCATTGTATATATTGTGCATTTGTAATATATGCGCGATATATTGTATATATTTTGCATTTTGTAGTTATTAATATTTTCATGTTATACTATGTAACTTTACTTGCTGCTGATACAAACATTTCCCCCTGGGGATGAATAAAGTATCTATCTATCCATCCATCCATCCATCCACCCTCAAGGACAGTTCAGTTAGTGTAGCACAGGGGCAAGTACGTGGAGAAGAGTGGCAGAAAGGCACCAAGTAGCATTCGCTCAATGAAGCATCAATCTGTTATTTTCGACGACCAGAGCCATATCTTTGGCTCACTCCTGTAATAACTCCTGGCCTCCGTATCTTTATTAACGCTCCGCTGTATGTTTGAGTGGTCAGGCATGGGGAATTTACCAATGATTTTCTCTCCTTTTTGAGACACTACAGTTTTTCTGGTTCTACTAATCCTGGTCTGTTTTACTTATAAAGCAAAATGGAGGCGCTCCCTACTGTGGTGTCACTTTTTCAAAATGCCATTGCTGTGTTCCACACATTGCTACTGTGAGAAAACTAAGTCTAAAATAGTGTCAGCTATTTGTTATTGCAAATAAATAATAAAACTCAATGTATGCAATTCTATTAAAGAAGTGATACTGAATGAATGTGATTATATTAAAAAGGTGACATTGAATGTAATAGTATGTGTATATCACAGGATGTATTATGCAAGTAGACCAGGTAGAAAGCACTGAATGTATTAATCAATTAAATAAAGTAAAGAGCACATAATGTATTATGCAACTATAGACAAGTGAATAACCTTGAATGTACTGGGGGAGTAGAGCAAATATAATCATTTGAATGTGTGATGTGAGTTGGAGGCAGAGAGTCAAACAATGATCCGTGAAAGAGAAGAGGACATGCTAAGGAATGTGAGGTGTAATAAAGAGGGGGGTGTAGGATGAAGCTGGACACTACAGGACTGGTAAGAAAACAGTTGAAGAGGAGCAATAAAAGATTCAATATCCAATCGTGGAACTGGAAATTGGGGACAAAGAGAAAGAGGAGGACTTTCTCAAAGAAACAAGACTTGAGATTTGTGGGGAATCAACGGCTTTTCTCGCGAACCATTGAACAGACCACGGACTACGATGTGCTGGGAGATGGGATGTATTTAAGGCCCTGTTTCATGAAACATACTTTGCAGTAATTCAAAGCGTTATTCAATTTGTAATTGTTTTTGCAATACGTTTTCTCTC
This sequence comes from Cyclopterus lumpus, assembly GCF_009769545.1. Lineage (NCBI taxonomy): Eukaryota > Metazoa > Chordata > Actinopteri > Perciformes > Cyclopteridae > Cyclopterus > Cyclopterus lumpus. The sequence goes on from NC_046987.1 coordinate 6,346,746, forward strand.
AGACGGGGAAACTCGCTTGGAGAAGGCCGTTCTTTCCTAACTTTACCCCTGAGAAAACAATGTCTTCCATTGCATTTTTGCATGTTAGTTGAATGCACATCCATGTCCCACCTCCTTCCTCTGGTGTGTGTCACATGGCGCAGTAGCGCGTAGTTGTCGACGGATCTCGCTGCGAATGATAAGCCCGACAGAAGTAAGATCGCACACAGGCCTGACTTCTGACCACAGACTTCTGACCACAGTTCTGACTTCTGACCACAGACTTCTGTTTACAGGCTTGACTTCTGACCACAGACTTCTGACCACAGGCCTGACTTCTGACCACAAGCCTGACTTCTGACCACAGACTTCTGACCACGGGCCTGACTTCTGACCACAGTTCTGACTTCTGACCACAGACTTCTGACCACAGGCCAACATAAACACAGACATGCTACGTCTGCAGGGAGCTGATAGGGCCTCTAAGGGTTTAAGGAACAACAAAAAGCGCAAGGCAGCCAAGTCACACGGGGACAGAACTTTTTTAATTTGATGCAGATACATTCATCTTTTTATGTGAATACAACAGAATACTCAAGATGGTTTTGCAGTCAAAAGCAGAAGAAGAAGAAAAAAGTATTCTAAGCCTTTGCAGCAGGGCTGGCTGCTTGTATTCACTACCTTTGTTACAGCTCAAAAGATCAGTTCTCCTCGCTCCCTACTGAATGTAAGTATGTAAGGATTTATGGAACCAGCTTCCACTTTCAGCCCGGGAGGCAGACACAGTCCCCACATTTAAGAGAAGACTTAAGACTTTTCTCTTTAACAGCGCTTATAGTTAGGACTGAATCAGGTTTGCCCTGGTCGAGCCCCTTGATATGCTGCTATAGGCTTATAGGCTGCTGGGGGATGTTTTAGGATACACTGAGCACCTATCTCCTCTTCTCTCTTTACTTATGGTTGAATCACTCCATTGCACCTTATTAACTCTGCTTCCTCCCCGGAGTCTTTGTGACTTCACATCTCATAGGATCTATTGGACCTGGCGGTGTCTGATGCCTCCTGCCTGACCCTGCTGATGCGCGCCCCCTCTTCTCTACCTCCTTCTGTTTCATGGATTGGAGTTCCATTCATACATTGTCATATTCATGTTAGTGTTTATGTAACTTTGTAAATGCTGTTCATTCTGTACACATGACATCTATTGCATCTGTCCATCCGGGGAGAGGGATCCTCCTCTGTTGCTCTCCTGAAGGTTTCTTCCCTTTTTTCCCGTGAAAGGTTATTTTTGGGGAGTTTTTCCTGATCCGATTCCTGACAGATTGTAAAGCCCTCTGAGGCAAATTTGTAATTTGTGATATTGGGCTATACACAATAAACTGAATTGAATTGAATTAAGCCTAATAACAGACTTTCAACTCTTGCATAAAGTTGCTCAGAAACCATGACTTCGTCGTTAGTCATGCCATTATTGAATTGTCTAAACTGTGTAATCAATGTGTATTTATGTGTTCTGGTGTGGACTCCGCTCAGTCGTTATGAAATGAACTTATCATCATCATTATCGTTATCTAATGAACTGAAGCAATCAATAGTGAAGTGTACTGTGGCTGGTCTTGTACACACACACACACAGACACAAACCGTCAGAGCTACCTGCTGCAGTCCTTTAGGATCAGCTGACTCATATAGTTCGGTACTCCAGATGGAGGAGGAGCAGTTCAAACACCAACAAAGCCACGTTGGTCATGGAAGAAGTCTGCGATCAGGCCTCAGTGTGTTGGGCTGCTGAATGTAAAACGTGGCTGTAGCACAATAACATACCGAGCTAGAAATCATCATCACATATGACAGCCTCAGTTTCTTCGTGTCAAATTGGTATTGGATAAAGAACACACACACACACACACACACACCTGGGCTATTATTTCACAACAGCAGTCTGTCAATGCCACAGCTTCTAAATATAAAGAGTACATATGGTCATATTCAATCTAAAGCCCACTCTGTAATGATATTGCCCATTGTGTGATATTGTGTGAGTAGTAAAACATGACATTAAGATATCACTCAGGCCCAATATTTTAGAACTTTATCATTAGGCTCATCCTTAATTACTGTCTACACTAATACAATACAGACTTTAACAGTTGTTATCTCAGTATAAACTTTGCGCGCCAGATAAAACTGATTGGATGAATCAGCTGTCAATCAAACTCTTCAAGCTCCTCACAGGACCACGATTGGTCCGCATGCACTGTGGTTCGGAGGTGTGTCGTGATCTACGCGAGAAGAGGGTTCATCCCAGCAGGCGGATGAATTCAGTTTTGATATTTCTTGTATACATGTAGAGTATTTTAATTGATTTGACCCAATAGTGGCATCACCATATCCATCAGGTCAACTTTGAAATTCCTAAAGAAAGGCCATAAGCAATTTGTTGTGTACTTCTTAAAGATAGAGATAATATATGGGATGTATTCTGACCTTCCCCTTTGGACCATACGACACATTGCATGACAATGTGCCCTGTCGTTGTTTAGAAGCCCCCACTAACCTACTAAAAATACATTAAACTAAAATGAAATGAAAAGATTTACATTGCAATAGTGTACAACAACCAAATTAATTAAAAATAAATGCAGCCAGTCAGTGAGGCAGGACGGGACCACCTGACACAAGCTCTTCCAAAATGCCCCCACTTTCAGATTAGTAACAAAGTGACAGTGAGAGAAAGAAAAAGACGGGCAAGAGAGAAGAAGGGGGAGGAGAGCGACGGGAAGACGTCGATGAAATTAATTAGCAGTTCGACACGGAGGCAACTGGAAACCATTGTGGCTAATTGATGCTCGTTTATTTACCAAAGAGCGGAGGGGAGGAGATGACGATAATTACTGCTGCTTCCTCACTTCCTCTCTTGACTCATTTCTTTTCTCATACTATCAATTTCTTTCCCAGCTCTGTTTATTGTTTACATCCCCCCCCCCCCCCCCCCCCCCCTTACCCCTTTTGTAGATCTCTTATCATCTTCTCCACTGCAATTGTCCCTCTTCTCCCGTCACATCTGTAGGAGGGCTGATCAGCAGAAGACGGTGCAGCTCTGCGTGAGTTTGTCTCATTCATTTGGTAATTATTCATTATCGCAGCTTTCAAAACACAAACTTCTCCCTTTTGATACGTGTTTGGAGTTTAGGGTGATGACACTTGTGTTTCATTTCTTTTGATGTAATTCAGCAATTAATCCAGTCTTCTGCTGTGTGTGTGTGTGTGTGTGTGTGTGTGTGTGTGTGTGTGTGTGTGTGTGTGTGTGTGTGTGTGTGTGTGTGTGTGTGTGTGTGTGTGTGTGTGTGTGTGTGCACTGAAAAAAATGATTCGGACCCCTTATAGATATTACTTGATTTAATCAAGATAATTTCACTGATTTTAATATGTTAGTGAATCCTACTTATCTTTTTTAATTAATCATAACTCATACTTCCATGGTTTACGAAAAGCTCATTTCCTTCATTTAAAGGTAACATGAAAAAATGATGTACATTTTAATTCCCACATTCAATTTCCACATCTGCGTCCACAAGCCCCGCCCCCTTTCCCCCCTCTCGGCGCGAATTTCTTCCATTTTGAAAGCTGTGCCATATCTCCTGCTGTCGGGTTCCCAAAGCGCTCCGTTTTCACTAAGTACACATTTTAAATTCATTGCTGTGTTGTATTTTTACTTCAACAGGATTTAGTTGCCACCAAGAAAAGTAGTTAGCTAACGTTAAGGCTGTCTGCTGTGTCTTACCTAATGAGGCCTACTGCTGCTAACGTTAGCTCAATGTTGCCTACCATTAAGGCTAGGTTAACATTAGTAGAATAATTTAAGTGAAAATAATTATCTAACTGGATGCTGCTATCAAGATAAATGCGTGATGCACCACATGCTTTTCTTGGTTGACTTTCTTGTAAGTTTGTGGCCACCAGAAGTCGAACCCATGCAAATTGACTAGCTAGCTGTTAGCTAACTAATGTTAATGTACTTTAACTAGCTAACATCAATAGCTTGTAGCTTAACCTTCCCGGCTTCCTCGGCTTGTAGAAAGGTTTAACGTTATGGACCAACTTTAAGTATATTTGTTTTAACTTAAACTTATCAGTGCCAAAGGTAAACGTGTCGAAGGTAAACAGAACGGGGTCCTAACGTTACGGTAAGGAGGCCAAGCTGTTGCCTGAGTTGTCATTCTTGCAAAACGAAACGAGTCCCGCGTCGCTCTGCTCAACTCTTTTCGGTGCGAGTATCTTTTCACTTTATGGAAGTTTTTACTCGTTTATACACTAATGAGCCAGCGTTAGCTTAAATATGTAAAGGAGCTCTGAAAGCATGGAGGAAATGAAACGTGTAAGCTGCAGCTGCTCTGTAGAGGAGGACAAGCATGGTTGATATATGACCAAAGTCTGAAATTAACTAAGGTAGCTTACCCACAGTATTTTGTCTGGTAATAATTCAGAATTGATACTAATCATCAAAATATATATATTTTATTTATTTTTTATTCCAAGACATTGTACAGGGGGTTATACTTCACCTATTTTGTAAATAATGATGATTGATTTAAGAAACCTTTCTGCCTTTTGTTGGTCATTGCTATAGTAATAATGAGGCTTTATTTAAATATAAAATGAGTTTTTTGGGATCTGATTTGAGTCGTCGACAAATTTACAATTCGTGAATATTTTTTTTGCAGTTTTTTTCTATCTGATGTTGGTGTGACGTGGAACAGGGCCTAACTCCTTGGGGACCTCATATTGTTTTGGTAAGTACATTTAACAAACACACTTTTCACAGGTATGCTGACCCCAGCAGTACTGCTCAGGATCAATATTCTGTAACGGTGTGGTATTGTGTGGTACCAATGGCCTAACTCTTTGTATTCTGTCGTTTTTTTAAATTTTTTATAGAAGATACATGCTGACTTCCAACGCATTACAACCATCCCACTGGAATCTACCTTCATGGCACAGTTGGAGAGCCATTTTGCCCAACTGACGTCTATCTTCCAGACGAAGGGTGGAGTTGCTGGCCAGAAACTAGCTAAACATATAAAGATCCTGCAAGAGGTAAATATGTATACCAATTGTCATACTGTTGAGCTACTTTATAAAATGTGCCTGTCTACTACCATTAGAGCTCCATTTGCCTCACTACAGCCTGGATTATTTTCAAGGTGCACATTTACTCAAGGAAATCCGATGCCATGGCATACAGGTTAGACAATCAGGAAAGAGAGCAGCACCTGCCTTGAGCAAGGCCAGCAGGTCAGACTGTGGTTGTATCATTTACACACAGTTGTGGCTAAGTTTCTCCTGTGTGCATTTCCTTGACGAGACACTGACCCCCAAGTTGTTCCAATGGGCACTTTTCATCTTAAATGAAGAGGTCAAATTTTATATATATTTGTGATGATTAAAAAAATTAAGTTATATTGTACATTTAGGTTATTACATCATATAAATATTGTCCAATTTATTGAAATTGTTGTACTTATTTATGTATTTCTAATTATGTATTAATTGAATTGTATTTTATGTGTCTTTTACACCGTAAATCCTTATGCTGCAAACATCAAACTGGGGAAACGATGTGGCACACTGAAAAAATGATGTTTGTTATGTTTGTTTCATTTATTCAATCTATTTTATATAACTCAATATCACAAATTACGAATTTGTACACATACTGTACACATACGACATTTATTGATGTGACAGTCTCGGTTATATATTTGTTTACATCCAGTTGTGGAAAAGAATGTGGAAATATGTCATTTCTTGCTGTTTGTTTCATGTAACAATGTGTGGAAGGTTAGTTTCCCCATTGCTCCACAGATCAGTTCTGATGTTTTCATTGTCATAGTTCATTTATACTGGAGTAGAGGCTGATTGGTATGTGAATTACATGTAAGAATACTTCCATTGGTATGTTTTTTTAAAAATTATTTTTTGCTATGAAAGGCACTGTAAGACGTTTTTTATGCTACACTGTAAGTGGATGGTGCTATTACATTGTGTTTCAATGAGATTAAGTATGAGTTGTATTAACATGCCGTTTGCTTTATTTGAATAAAAGAGTATACTAAGAATGGCTCATAGTATTTAATTTAATGAAACTCAATTTTATTATGTACAAATTTAAACAATAAACTGATTTGCGTGTAAACAAAAAAAATGGTTACAGATACCTAATCCATTTGAGTAAACTGAACACAACATTTAGTTGGAATTAATACATTTGAGTAAACTGAACATGGGTTTAGTTGGAATTACTTAATACATTTGAGTTAACTCTACTCAAAATAGTTGAGCAGAAATTCTAAATAAAATTAGGCTGAAATTAGTTGAAAATAATTAGTACAATTTACTTAAAAAATATGTCTGGATTTAGATAAAATTGTTGTGTGCAAAAACTTACCTAGAAAAAATTGAGTAAATTCAACACAACATTTCTTTCAGTGTGTGTGTGTGTGTGTTTTTCTACGATGACTTTGAATATGACTTCCGGTATCAACAAGCCCGGGGGATCAAGTCATGTTCAGACAGAACATGACTTGGGAGGACAAATACTCTACACCCGTCATATCAGGTCACTAAAACAACAACAGGACACATGCACTTCCCCGGCCCTCGTGAGATCAAGTGCACTCTTTCTTCCTCCTTGTCAAAATAATTAATTAGTTTTGACATTACCCCGAATGATCAAACCCTGGTGTTTGACATGTTGTTGGTTCCAGGAGGCTCTGATTCACTAAAAGCATCTGTGTTGTGGTTCTAGTGGGAATCACTTGCATGAGTGACCGGTGCGTTAGAGCCGATTGACCAAAACAGTTTCAGAGGCCCTCGAAATATGTAATGATAAGGGCCACAACATCCTTGGCCTATTGTGTCCTGTTCTTGGAGTGTTTTTAACACCATTTTGTATTGTAGAACCTGTTTTCGAAGGTTAATTTTTCCTAATTGATAAAAAGGATATGATCCGTGGCATATTTCCAAATACAGCGACGTTATTCTTTGATTTCCTGACAGACTGGATGCGTAACTTCTTGGCCTGTCAAGCTACTGTACATCTGGATTGCTAGTGGGGCTGTTTTCAATTCACCGTATAACCATGAACTGACAAATGGAGTTTTGTTATCAGTAAAACATATCAAAAAGAAAAGGAAAGCTCACTTAAAGGAGAATAGCTGGTCCACCTTATAGGTCAATCCACCTTAAGTGAGCCTGCCCTGGGCCGTCGTAATCCCATTGACTTTAATCAGCAGGTAGCGAGCAAGACAAGGACACTTATCCTGGGTCTTGAGGACCACTATGTTTAATTCACAGACAAATACACTGTACAAAATGCACTGTTACGTTTACAAAAACAAATTCAAAACAGCTCTAATAGCAACAGAACACATGTGTCCCCTTCAGCAAAGGGCCACTGCTTCACCCATTCAACTGTCCACATGCTGAATGAGATGAAGAAGACTTCCTCGTGTCGTACCCAACATCGTATCCACAAACCTCATTTACATTGAAATACCAAGGGTTTGTATCGATATGAGAAGGATGATAAATGGGCAACCGTTGCTGGCCTTGTACTACAGGACAAGTAGTACTGTAGAAGTACAAGTAGACGCGCCCCTGTCTTTTCCAGTTTGACCACAATCCATTATATTAGTTAAAAAAATATATATAGTTATATAATAAATAAACAATAAATAAATATGCTAGCAGCTGCACTGTCAAATGTACAATGGCTTCATGTATTCGGAATGAAGGACTGGCATCATATTAAAAGTTTGTTGTCTTTTGACAGCTTTTTGGAAATGATGAACCTTTGTGTCGGAAAGCCAGTTTAATTTGCATTGACGCATTTTGGTGTCGGCTTCTCAGACGTGCTTCTTTCCAGACGCATCAACAAGAGCCGCGGTCATTAATATGGGATATATGACTGGATGATAGCAAAGAAAGATGTCAAAGTCTGCAAAAGCAGTAGCCTTAATAGACCAAAAATGCTATTTCTTTTCGGAATTGGGGAAGTGGGCATAAAATAAAAAGTTGCGTCTTTGTTGTGACTGAAGAGAACGCAGTTTTTTTCTTTTCTTTCTCTCACGACACAGCTGTTGTCTCCCCTCCCGCACAGATTTCAGTCACTTATTGGTTGTCAAAAGTCATTCTAGGGAATCAGTGAGGCAGAAGTAAATGTGAGAGTGTGTGAGAGATATGGAGGAAAAAAAAGCAGTGTTAAAGTGCGTGGATCTGCTAAACGTGTTGACTAATCTTTTGAAGGATGTCATAATTGTTTTGAATTTTGTGCCGTCGATTTCTTTGCAACGTGATGACAGGATCAACCTCCTCAGTTACGCCTTTCGGAGGCCGGACGGCTTGTGGGCTTTACGCGTCGTTACTTTCGGGTGGGGGGGGGGCGTCAACCTTCTCCTGCTACTGTCATGATGACCTGCCATCTTTCTTTGACCGCACACGGCGATACAACGAACCTGAGAAACAGGGCGAAAAGACGGTGTGACGTTACAGATCTCTCCGTACATGCTGCCCTGCACATCCACGGTGAATCCCCCTAAAGGCAGCGATACCTTCTGAGGAAGCACGCAAACACCCATGTACTGCACTGCTTCACAATTACAGCCAATTACAGAGAGGCTGGAAGAGACAAGGGCGAGAGTAATTGAGGGGAAAAATAAGCTGTGTGTGTGTGTGTGTTGGATCAGCTGAGGTTTGGGCCTGTAAGTTCTCCTCAATTAATCTTTGTGTAAATGTCCCTCAATGACAAAATAAGTTGTTTGTCAGTGACTTCCAAGAAATGGCCCGATGGGAATTTTTCTGTTCTTGTGTCCCTGTCGTCATGGCTACAACAGGCCTTAAAAGGTCATCGCTGAACACAACATTTGAAAGCGTAAAAGCCTTCTTAAATGCACGCAGGACGCAGAGAACGGCAGTGGAATTAGAAATGACCCCTGACGCACACTGTAACGGGTTGTATATGGACCTGAGATCAAAAGAAAACATTAAAAGAGAGACAGATTTAATACAGTTGAAAACAATTGCCGTTGCACTACTTACATGTTAGCAGATGCACACGTTTATAATCCGTGGAACAGATGGACCAACGGCAATATAATATATCAAATTGTGTTGTGCACATCGCAGTCTGACATGCCCGGTCGGTATCTGTGCACATTTCATTTGACTCAAATGAAAGCGGTTGCTTGGCTGTGCAACGTACAGTACATTTCAAAATGGCAACGATAAACCTGGCAGTGTAAACAGAATGAAGATGTTGCTTCATGCTCCGTTACTGTCGCTTGCATTCTGATGCGGCCGCCAGGACCTCGCAGATGGCGACCATTAACACATCCAGAGTGACAGAGCAACAGAAGACAGACAGAGAGACACAGAAGTGACCAGAGTCTTATTCCCCCAGCAATTCCCTCATCATCTCCACCCACAGAGGATAACACACACACAACCTCATACCCTGTTGATGCCATTACAGCCAAAGCACACACGGCTTGATCCCAAATGTACAACAAAAGAAACCTCTCTTACAGTCCATCTTTTCTCTCTGTCTCTCTCTCTCTCTCTCTGTGTATTGCACCTTCCATTTCCTTGACACGCTTTTAGAAAAGACATGTTTTCACAGTAATCGATAGACAAACTCGCACAATCAAAATGGATCATGGTTGCCGTGGAAGTTCGGCAAAACCATATATTAGCTCTCTTCCACTTTACGTGTGTGTGTGTGTGTGTGTGTGTGTGTGTGTGTGTGTGTGTGTGAGACAATGAGAGGGAGGGATGGGATAGCAAGAAGAAGGCAAGAGGGAATTGCGTGGTGTGAAAAGATAAGATAAGGAGTGTGTGTGTGTGGAATTGTAGGACAGGATGTAAGGAGGTAATTAGTTTGGGAAGTACAGGGCCGGAGGGAGCAAATTTGCAATAGCCGTTGTCTGTTTTTACAGGACACAATGTAGGGCATTATGGGATGTGGCATTACAGTCACCACAAATGAGAGAGAGAGAGAGAGAGAAGGGACAAAGGAGAGAAAAAGAAAGGTATGACACGGGGAGAGGAGGAGATAAGAGAACAGAGAGAAGGAGGGAGGCCTTATGGGAGCACTTGATAAACAACCCCAGATACAATACACTCATGAAAAAAAAGGGAAATGGGCTATTTTAAGGTTATAGAAGCAGTTTATTCGGGCTGCAAAGCAGTGATTTAGGAATTCCAATGCTCCAAGTGCGTGCCAACTGTATAACTTTGGCACCCAGCTAGCACGAACGAACCACTCGTGTGCGCAGTGCAGTTTGCAGACTCACTCTCGAGACACATCCTCATCAGCAATGCCGAGAATGAAAGAATCCTCAACTAATGGCATCAACGGTGTTCTTGAAAATGTATTAGCGAGCGGTGCTTTTTGTCCGACATCCCCGAGGGCCGGAGACATGCTGGCATCTTGTAGTCGTCCCTCTGGATGTGTCCTTGTCTCTTTTTAAAATCCGTAATGCATAGAAGTACCAGCGCTATACTACCAAGACGCCTATCTCACTCAGGGTGACTTGCAATACACTTGTGAGATGGTTGTTGTCCTGCAGTGTGGCGCCTGAACAAAATCACCCTCTTCAGCAACGCCAAAGATGTCAAATGGCAAGGATGATGCGTCACATGGTTATCTGCAGCAGCCGAGGTGGCCAATCGCTCCAGGAGGAAGCTCAGTGTCATCAGCCTTGGAGACCACTGATCCCTGCTCTGCCACAGCCACTGTGTTAAAAATAGGATTTGATGAGGGATGTTTGGTGGCATCATCTCTCTCAGGTCAGCCCGATTTCAAGCCAGCTTTTAAAGTTGGTGACCCCAGAGGCCTGGAGCTTTTCTTAGCCATCTGAGGCATTTATGTCTGCTACTTCTGCCGGTGCACAGACTCATATGGTTTATGTGAATTGTTATGTGAAATGATGGCCGTCCTTGGGATAATATTGCTGGAACTGAAGGACACATACAATGTGTATTGGTGAGAAATGCTAAATGCACAATTGCAACTCCACAGGCTACCTTTTAATACCGCATGCTCCCTCCACACAACTCTTTGGTGCTGGTTGATGCAGTCCGAAGCCCCGAATGCCACAAAGCTGCTGCTGTGCATTCTGCAACAGCTCGGACCAACACACAGAGAGAGACGTGTGCCACAACAGCATGTACATGATCTGCTATAATATGAACTAAAAAGGGACACAGCTCATGCATCTATTGTCGAAGGCTGCTGTAGGTCTATAGAGAAACGTCTTCATGAGCAGGGCCCTGTTTTCTTTGTGTCCTGCTGCACACAGGGACATCATGTGCATGCCAAAAGGTTTACGCTTGTCCACTTCTTAGTAGAACTTTGGAAAAAATGTCTTTGCAAATGTTTTCTATGAGAAAGTAAATGCATTCGTCATGTTGACATGACGTGTTTTAAACACTGTTTGCCTGCGAGAAAAACTCCTCGACGACAGCTAAAAAAACATCAGCCTCTGGTCTAATCGATAACGCTATTTAAAGCTATGTATGTAGCTATTGAACTTAAGTGGACTAATACTGCCCACAGGAAGAGTGTGTGGGAGGATAAAGAATATCCTAAAGAGCAATGCAGTGCTCTATCATCTTATGTTTGTGTATTCTTTGTGATCTTTTAACATAAAAGGACACTGGGGACTAGTGTTCATGGATGTGTCATATTCTAATTGTCACATCCTGCAACACTGATAAGAGAAAAAGTAATGTGGAGTTTGCCCCAGAAAAGCCGACACAGCGAAAAATGAATAATAACTCTGTCTTGTATGCATGCACACATCCACACGCAAATCTCTCAGGAGTTCTAACTTGGGGAGATGATATAAGGCTGAATGGAATGACTGTAAAACGGTAAAGGAATGTTACAAATAAAAAAGAAAGGAAGAAAACAATGGCCTGACAGCCATTAATTATTAAACAGAAAGAAGGAGCTGTGCAGAAAGATGAAGATGATACCTGTAAATTGTGAGCTGTGTGTTTATGTGCGTTTTCTTTTTTTGTTTTCTTTCTGAGAAATCATGCAGTAACTTTCAGATTTCCACAACATCGATCAATGTTTGAAGGGTTTTTGACAATATATCCACAGAAGGCTGTGAATGGGCTGGATATGTGGATATGTGGATATGTGGATGTGTGTGTGTGTGTGTGTGTGTGTGTGTATGTGTGTGTGTGTGTGTGTGCGTGTGTGTGTGTGTGTGTCTGTGTGTGTGTGTGTAAGAAAGAGAGAGAGCACTAAGTGCTTCTTTATTGCTTTTTTATAAAGCAGGTCATGGATAGAGAGAAGCAGAAAGCAGGAGAGACAAGTAGAGAACAACAGAGGGAATAAACAGATTCCATTTTTTTAAGCATAGGACGAGACTGTTATACTGTTAATTAAAATTACACCACATGACCAAATGCAATTTCGGTCCCTTTGTGCAGAGTGTCTCAAACATGTTCCTGACAGCGAGCCAAAAAACACTGTCAACACAAATTAGACCCCTCATTTAATAAAACATTGTCCCATTTGGTCCCTAATTAGATTAGTTTTTTTAAAGATATGTTTTGGCATTTCTGGCTATATTTTACAGGCGAGAGGCACACTGGTAATGGAAGGAGAGAGATGAGTGGGACATGCAAGAGGGCTGTATTGCTGATTTAAACTACTGAGATGATTTCCATTTAATTAAATCTGATTAAATTAAACTGTTAATGTTGCTGCATTTCAGATCAAGGACCCTTTGGGCATCTCACTGCTCCCAAAAACTTGAAGCAGCAATATTAAAAGCGGCGCGCATCTTTTGTCTTTGTCCTGGTGATTCTTCTTTTCTTGACCGAAAGACGTTTTCCATCCAGGTGTTTGAAAATTGTATATCAAAAGGCACGATGACATCCCAGATACACGTTGCTAGAAACGCGTCACCTGCAAATCCATTGTGTGCCTGGGGTGCACTTCTTTCTTCCTCAGTGCATCGCATTTTTCTGCCGTTATGAAAAAGTTTAAATATTTTCAACTTTTTAACTTTTTAGTGCCAGGTGCGGGGTCGCACCGCTCGTCAATGTCATATTACCACCGGTTGAATTAAGATGATGATGATTTTGGCACCGTTACTTGTCATCTCTTGAAGGTACTGAGAAGGGGTTAGATCTTTGGATTCAGCGTTCTTTTTTATCTAATAACAAATCTGGCATATAGTTGCGATGATCTTTGCCTGCCTTGGCCTTACAGACCTTTCCCTTCATCAGCCCTCTGCCAGCGGTTATGTTAGCAAATGAAGTGACGTGGTGCTCGTAGTCTATACTTTAAGCTCCTTTGCTTAGCTAAGCTTACTTTGATGCGAAACTCAAAATGAGACATGGCAATAACACGGAACCTGCAGCTAGCTGGCGTGTTTTATCAGCTAGCTAGCTGGCATGCTTTATCAGCTAGCTGGCATGTTTTATTAGCTAGTTGGCATGTTTTATGAGCTAGCTGGCATGTTTTATTAGCTAGCTGGCATGTTTTATGAGCTAGCTAGCTGGCATGTTTATGAGCTAGCTAGCTGGCATGTTTTATCAGCTAGCTAGCATGTTTTATGACCTAGCTAGCTGGCATGTTTTATCAGCTAGCTGGCTTCACTCGGCAGAGACGGTAAGACAAGGGGCGGAAAGGGGGTATAGCACACACCTAAGTGCAGATTTGACCCTCATGGGGGCTACACCTTGGCCCACTGACCCACAAACAGGATCAGACTTGCTATGATGAAAATATGGTGATATATTCATACATTTAGAGAGGTACGCTTTAAAAAGCTTCAATCTTTGCAGACTGTTGCCTCCAAACATGAAGAAAAGATGAAAATAAACTATTAATAAACTGCACGCAACAAGCCCCACACAAATACATAGCCAGTGGGCTTTAACTGACATGTTAGCTTCTTACAAAGGCATATATAAATGTGGGGTATGTGTGGGATGTTTTATTCACTGTACGTAGGGTTTGAAGAATTTATTTGGAAAGAAAAAATAACAAATTAAAAGTTGAATCCATAAGCCAAAAACACAGCCTCCCTCAAGTCAATCCAACAAGGGACATTGCATGCAAGACTTGGTCTGGTGTGACCAGGAGCTCATGGTGGCTCAGCAACCTCAATGCCAAACTGCAGCCCGTAGGCCGAATGCAAAGAATACAGAGGAGACCTCTTGGGGGCTTCCAAGAGTCAGACGGCATCTTTGGCAAGATCGTGTAGGTTGGTTAATAATTACAAAATACTTGTTAGGGTAAAACACTTGATTTCATATGTTATCCGCTTTATGGAGCCAATCTTTTGATAATATTTACTTCCACTCAAAACCAGCATGATAGTGTTCCCTGAACTATAATGGCCTGAAAGGAGCGTAACACAATTGCATCTTTCTACTCAAAAACTAGAAATAGTCGTCACATTTAGGGCTCAGCACCCAGGTATACCAAGGCAACATAACACTCCAAACATACACAAACCATACACTCCATATAACAAGTGGATGGAGCCATTGTGTATTGTAAGATAAAATCAAAGCAACTGAACGCCTGACTCCGCCATAGTTGTTACTTATCAATATCAATAATCAAAGAACATGCACTGGGCAAACTTCCAGTTGTGATGGATGGTGTGAAGTTCTCAAATGTGATGGTTTGATAAAGGCATGTTCACACTGATTTAAAGATATTAATCTTGGGTATTCATTTGAAATGCAAGGGGAAAAACTGATTCCAAGGAAGAAGAAAATAATTCAAAGACAGCTGGAAGTGCATTTCCTGCAGAACTAAAAGGTATTCACTAAAGCGTCTCATCGGCAAATGTTAAGATAGAAAATGACAAATGGAAACACAAGACTGTTAACGCTACACTGAATTAATGAGATGCATCTATAAGAACATTTCATACAGATGAATAGGCTCATTAAATATTTCCTTCACTACTTTAGTGTTTGTCTTCACCTTTCTATTTATGTCTTCCTCCGTCAATGTCACAGTCTGTCAAATAGATTATCTTTATGAGCTGATCTACTTACCAAAAGTGTCTTACTGAAAGGAGACAGAAAGTAATACAACAGATGTTGGTACAAATTAAAATGTACGAGCTGTGAGTGGATGGCAACTTATGAAAAAATGACTGTATTAACCACACTATTCATGTTCAGTCAGTGGCAACTATTTACCATTCGGCCAAGTCAAAGAGGAAATATGACAAAAATGAATAGAATCCCTTTATTTCTTAAATTGCTGGAAAGCGTCTAGTATTTTATTCGAAGAGTTTGGACTGAACCTTTAAAAAATACACACTGGTTCCTGTGGATTCATAATAGAGACCTTATGTTACACTATGAATATATATACGTATATGAATGTCCGTGTAGGTGTTGCATGTTGGGATACTGAGAACTGATGACAACGTAACAAAAACTCCCCCCTGAGGAAGTATCCAAAGTCTGCTGAATGTAAATGAGTCGGTGAGTGAATGACAACCTTATGTGAGGTGCACTGAATCTAATCAATATTTAAGTATCATCAGAATGAACATCTGGTGGTACTGTGGAGTTTCAAAGTTGTTGTTTTTTACATTCATTTGCAGACTCAGAGTATTATCCAACCCACCCCATTGTATTCAGACAATGACTGAGAACTGGCCCTTTAGTCAATTAAACATCTGCAATACATTTATATTTAAATAGTTTGATTATTGATTCAACATTATGGAAGTAATATGTTAAATATTTCCTATTTCCAGCTTCTACAATGTGATTTTCTGCTTCTCTCTATATTATAGCGCATGTATCTCTCTGGGTTTTGTGCTGCTGGTCAGACAACTTCGATGGCCATCTTCCACATTTTATTAATGTAAACTAATTATTTTGTGGTAATAATGGGCAGATTAATCGATAATGAAGGAAAAGCTCCCACCAGCTCTGACCCCGGGCTCTCATTAGCTGCTGGTGAACACACAAATGTTGCAATTGCTTTTTTTTATTGTGGTGTTTCAGAGCGTCACATGGGGACAAAGACAATGCAGAGCTGGGGTTTGACTTCTGATTCATATCAAAAAGCTGTTCCATACGACCAGGTATCGCTACAGTTAAATGAGCGTGAAGGGAACATTTTCTAAATTTAGCGTACACTTAAAACTGTTATTGCTTATTAACACATTTAATAAAATTGTTCTTGCTGCACAGCAGCACATTAATGTGCAGCTGTGCTGGCACTCCTGTCTGTGTCTCCAAGCTGGAGGCGGGCAGACCGCTATCTACTGTAGGTAAAAGGCTGGTTATGGTGTCAAGTGCCTCATACAACCCAAACTATCCCTTAAAGTCCTTTTCAGGCACGGGTTACGCAACATTGCTGGCTTCATTGATCACTCAAAGGAGTGGATTTTTTTCCAATCAGTTTTTTATAATCCAGCTGTGCACCAGCATGTGTGCTCTCAGCTGTACGAAAAGCATTATGCTTGATTTGGATTTATTCATGAATGCCAACTGCGCGGAATGTGAAATTGAAAACGATAAGGGAGCGACTATTGTCATATTGCTGCTGAGGTCGTCACCTCTGGTTTTCTACAAACCGATCCGATATAAGTGTCTCTTTAACGCCTTTAATATCGGCGGTGGCGATGACCTCGTGACCTGGATTTCAGTTCATGCGGGTGCACATTCATGAACGCAGACCGGAGAAACGCCCACTTGGCGTTAAGCAACCAGTCCTAAACCAATCAGTGTGCAATGACAGTTCAGAGTTTTAGGAAACATAACATCTTTTAGACAGACAAGAGTGTGTTTGTAGTTAGACAGAGAGGTTGATGAGGGTCTCAAGGTCAGTGTAGAAGTCTAGATTCCATATAATGTTATCAAAGTCGTGTGACTGCAAGAACGTGCTGCAGCGGGAGCAAAAGAGACACATTTCAAAACAAAGAGAGAAACACAGAAAGTAGAAACAGAGCTGGACGGATAATAACATCCACTGACGGACTCACCAGTCATTCCCCAGAACTGTGCTTTTAGAAACCAGTACCTCGCAAACCAATGAGAGATATTCTATTTCTGGATTAAATTACTTCCTCTATCAGTGAGCATGAGCTTTTTTACAGTAGAGTTGCAAGGCATCGACTCATAAACGGATCACTTGAAGTGATAGCGTGTCTTTCTGTTGGCTTTTTTAGCCTCTCTGCTCATCCGTCTTGCTCTCTATAATAACCAATTCCCACTCTGTCTCTCTCCTTAATCTGTGATTCAATCCCCTTTTTTTCCCAGCATTTCACGTGATGTTGATGATCTAGAAATGCAGATTAATCTACCGTTGCTCTCGAGGTAAGTAGCTGTGGCTGACAGCATCGTTTTATTGCTGTAAATGTACTGTAATGTAATGATAATGCATGTGCACATATCAGCTGTCGTGAGCTGAAATACTCTCACAAAATACAGCCGGCAAAGCTAATTGATCAATTTCTAAAGATGGCATATATGAAAGCATGTGCAATTACAAATATTCCAATTATTCTATTACATGCACCGGTCGCGCTCCTTTCTGCTTAAATAAGATCGCCTACACAATTAACGGTGTGAGGCTTGTCTTATTGTTTAATATTATGGCGAATTTACTTAATGAATCCCCATGGTCTATGTTATTAGTGGAAGTTAATGAGGTCAGCTCAATGTAAATGGGATTCCTCTCTCAAGTTCTACCTTTTCATTTGCATGTACTGCATGTGACTCTGCATGGACTTAGTCAAAGTCACTTGACTCCCGCCCCCCCCCTCTCGGTCAAGTAATCTTGTATTCATATTAAAACACTGTTGTCATATGAACTCACATCATCCAAATCAATCCATTGTTCTCTACACAACAAGCAATGCATTCATGTATTGGGTAATTATGTGCACAATAATGTTAATTAACATCTTGCTGTTACATCAAATAAATTCCACGGGCAGCGTGAATGTGATTGGAATGTGTTCACTTCGAGCGCCGTACACAAGAATAACCTCAATCTTCTTTGAAAGTTGTCTTAATACGACGAAACAAAGACCCTGCCGCGCATCCGCCAGCCCATCGACGCATCGCAGGCGGAGCCGAGGGCCCGGTGACTGACAGCCGTCACGCGAGCGTCACATCACGGATTCGCACGTGCGGCACTCTGCCAAAAAGCCAGAGATGTGACAGAAATCCTATTACGGTCCATACATCAGTCTCGCTGAGTGATGTAATGGTGCACATTCATATGTATGAAATGCCTTCTTTTTTTTATTTTCATGATGCAAGCCTGTAAAACACCGGATTAGCATGCAGGGGAACGTTGATGAAAGTTATGCAGCGGAGTCAAAGTCACCGCTGAGACATACATATTTAATGCCAACTTTAGCAGTCTCCGTCACAAAACTGCCTCGTATAATTTAAGGTTAGCATTATTCCACTCTTGACACACCGCTAACGGTCTAGCGTCACGTCAATGGGGCGTTTTTCTCAACTTGATGTGACTTTTGGAGGTGGTACATTTGCATATGAAGTCATTGCGAAGAGATTTTGTGCCAAGAGGATAACTTGATGGGATTGGTGCAAATTGGGGAGAGCTGGAAGTATTTTTATTACTTAATTTACATTATTTTTGGTGTATTATTTGTTTTCAATTAAAATCAGTGTGCTGCTGTGTTCAGTGTCCAAGTGATGGTACGAGCGAGGGCCAAAGTGACATCCAAAATGTCTGTTTTTTTTAACCTCATAGTTAGAAAAATCTCATCCAAAACTCCACTATTTATAACAACGCTAATAAATAATACAGGCGCCTTCCTCAACAGCATGGCTTGCTTCATATAATTAGATATGGATGGTTTTTTTCAGAGTATCGCTGTTCAACACCTTTTTCCCATAAACTCTCCAGACGTTTCGCAGGCTTAGAAGTTTTGAGGCCGCAGATATTGCTGCTAGCCGTTGTTTAACTTTGCTGAAACCACAAAGGTTTCGATTTCTCATAACAGCGGATGCCGAGTGAGTTGTTTCTCGAAATGTGAAGAGATAAACCCCAGAAACACGCTTCGATTTCAAAGACTGATCAAAGAAACACTGAAAGAGAGATGGCATTGAGTAAGAGAAGCCAGAGGAACAGAGGGTACCTCAGATGTGATGTCGGGGATTTGGCTCTCTATAGGTTAAGGGAAATGATGTAACCACTAGAAACACCTATGATTATGACAGTTCCCACTCATATCTTTCACTTTTACTTAGGTACTGTTACATTTTTCTTTTTGTTTACTTAAACACAGGTAAAGTAATATGTTTGGCTTATCTCACACTCATCTTAAATCATAGAGGTTATGTTCGATGCATATTCAGAATGAAAATGGAAGATTTTAACAATTAAAAGCACTTATTCTAATAAAGGTAAACAAATCAGTGTTTCTCCCTCCCTGTGAAGTAGACGTTGTTGCTTTGTTTTCATCTCTCAGCTGTAAGAAGGCATAATCTCTGTGTGTGTGTGACGATAATTAATAAAGGCCGTCCCAAACTGAGCAACACGGAAAGCCTTTTCTTTCACACGCAGAGCAGCCCGACGCGTTTATGCTGTCCGGAAGACCGGCGTGTTTGCATTAGCCGACTACAAAGACTCGACCCTGTCAAAGACGGTCGTGCACGAAGAAACAGCAGTACAAACAGCTTATTAAGTCAGATGGAGATGACAGAAAAAGCATGTCAGCAGCCATGCGGAGGATATATTCTTCCTTTGCATTTTTATCCGACTACAAAGGGTACAGGTAGACACACTGACAAAGGTGGATGGGAAAAACAACGAATTAGAGACGGACAGAAAGAGAGAGTCTGCTGCTTTTTACGGCACATGTCCGCTCTCGCATTGTTCTCAAAGACTGCTGGCGAGCACTTTTTCAAAGGATAGTGCTGCCGATGGGTAACAGGAGCTGGCTCTGTGTTTCAAGTGCAAGATTTATCTTGAATTAGAGGGGCTAAATGGAAATGGTACATTAAAAAAAGAAAAAGAAAAAAACTCCTTAATCGTGTTGTGATAAATAGCGATACGGGACAAAAAAAGCCTTTTTGAAAACATAACGGGAGAATAGTTCAATCTCACCACATTCATTTTTACAGGTTACAGGAATAACGTATCACCAAAACGGGCCGGACAAGATTTTTTGATTTTTAAGATCCATCAGCTTCTGGACAAGACAAATCATTCCTGAGCAGACGGCTGCTGGACACACTGTCAAGGAAACGTCTCCGTCACTCACTCCTTCGCTCATTGGTTGACAGGTGATCACCACAGGTGGTTGAGCACCAGTCAACTATGAACTCAGCCACAGCCGATTGGTTACTGCGTGAAAAGCAAACGGTAGCAATGCTGGCAAAAACAGAATAAATGGTCTTTTGTCTGATGCCTAACACCGGATTTGTACTGTGTCTCTTTCCTTTATTTCGTTTTACTCGCGTGTTGAAGTTGTAACGATAATAAATAGAACTCCCGTCACTAAGCTACATAAGCATTATTGTAGATAAGTAGTTTGTTTATGAGATCAGAGGGCACAATGGATTACGCTTCAGTAAATACAGGGTGCTAAAAACCTTAGAATCAGAGTACAATTCTATTCCAGCAGGACGAGAACACAGAGCCAAAAACTGGAACAGTTCAGTGGGAGGAGGTTAGACAAAGCCCAGGTGGAGCACAGTCTTGAATATGGTTGGAAATCTGGGAAAGCACTTCAACATAGCTGCAGACAGATGCTCCCCATCCCATCTCGACTCATCTTGAGACGGATTTGCATCTAAATGTGACACATTGTTAAAAACCAATCCCCCAAAAAATCTGTTGCTATCTGTTTGTTCTCATTCCTCAGGGACTTTGTTTAAAATATATTATATATGTTTATAAAATCTTTAGTTTAATGTTGTCTGTATAACCCCTTTTCAATTGAAATGTACTTGTGCAGCAGTTCAGAGTGCTTCACATGAAACCAAAATATAACGGCAAAACATCCATGACACATGAATGTACACGTATACATACATACATATACAGACTGAATACGGTTTCTTCATTTAAGAAAATGTTCTTGAGAAAAGGAAGGTCTTCATTTTGTATTTGAAAGAACTCGGTGTTGGAGCAAATCCAAGATCAGCAGCCAAACTGTTCCTTTCTTTAGGTGCATAAATACTGAATGCCATCTCAACCACCGGACTGAGAAAGTGCTCTGGCCAGATGGAGGAGATTTCCACTAAATCTGCTGGGGTTATAAACTGACAGCATGTCTGGTATGTACCAAGCAAGTAAACCAAAAAATGTAGGATTCTGAATTGTATTCTAAAAGCAACCAGTAACCAAGGTTTCTGGGGATTGGAATTATATAGTCTGATGGTAAAAGTTGTGTGTCTGAGTCCTGGATGAATTATAATCTATTCACTGTTTTGTTTGGAAGACCCATAAATAGAGAAATGCAATAATCTGGCCTGCTCATAACAAGGTAATGCATGAGTTTCAGTTTGTGATAGAAAGCCTGTTATTCCTGAGATATTGCAGAGCATACAAAGGCATGGTGATGCTGCTGATGAGTTCACCATCCATGGGTACTCTTAAGTGTTTTATCTGGTTTCATTATTATTTTGTGATTTGGACTCCAGGTACTTGCAGACCAGCTGTCTCTGGGCGTCGGCACCCACAAACCAATACCCCTAGTGTTCGCCCTGTTTATTTGAAGGAAGTTTGCCACCATCCAGATGTTGATTTCTCCCAGGCAGCTGAATGGGGAGTTTATACGTGTGAAGTCGTCAGTGGATAGTGAGATGAGAAGCTATGTGTCATCAGCATATTATGGTAGCCACTCCATCAGGGCTGTATCGGTACACTGTGCTGCCCTTCGCTCTGCATGCAGCCTCAGCCACGTTCCAAAGACTGATGGACAGGGTTCTGAAGCCACATCGTGAGCATGCAGCTGCGTATCTAGACGATGTGGTCATTCACAGTGACTCCTGGGACAGTCATCTGGTAAGGCTGGCAGCAGTCCTGGAAGCTCTCCGCAAAGTCGCCGTAACAGCCAACCCCAAAAAGTGCATGCTTGGTCTGGAAGAAGCCAAATATCTGGGCTACACTATTGGGTGCTGCAATGCGAGGCCACCAGACCGCAAGGCCAAGGCGATCCCGGGCGATCCCGGGATTCCCATCCACAAAGACCCAGGTAAAGACATGCTTAGGTGTGACCTCATACTATGGTCGCTTCATCCCAAACTTCTCTGGTGTAGCGTCTCCCCTCACAGACTTGGCCAGTGCCTCCCAGACACTCAGAGGGTGAAGTGGAGAGAACAATCTGAACAGGCCTTTCAGGGCCTAAAGGGGGGGGGGGGGAATGATTGCTCAGACGGATGCATCAGAGGTGTGCATAGGGGCAGTACTCTCCCAGGAAGTGATGTTGTTGATGTGATGTTTGTTGATAATGTAGCCAAGTTAAATAGAAGTGGTAGTGCACTGAAGTCGTTTTATAACCGCAGCGAGATTACTGCAGTGGAGAAATGCTTGAGACCGTCTTCGACCAGTGGTCGAGGTATATGTCACAGTTTGCAGTGATGTCAGTCATTGTGATATCGTGAACTGAAGATATGAATGTGTGACGTGACATTATGTCTCACAAAAGACCTAAGTTACTTACACCGTTACCATGGCAATTTCACTTCCTCCCTTATTCACTTTTGTTCAAATTCTGTCAAACGGAAAAGAAAAACCCTGAACAAGGCTGCAATAAAAATACAGAACCTTGAGGGACAAGATGGTGGCAATAACATAATGACGAACCGAGGGGAAAGGTTTACACTTCACACGTTTACATGTTCATGCCTGAATGTTTTTATGTGAGGACATTGCTCCTTGTGTTCTTCTCTGTCTTCTCTTATAACTGTTTATGTAATCTTTGGCAAATAAGATATTTGAAAATGATTTATTCCAAGTAAGTTACAATAATTATTAATGGGGACCCCATGAGGTCATTTTCAGGTTCATCCTTGTATTTTGGCTTTTCACTAGAACATGTTTAAATGCTTAAATAAAAAAATACCGGTATAGGTGTCTGTATTCATCTTCTGTCTCTTTAAGTTCCCCACCCCAATGTAGTCCAATTCGCTTGCAAGAAAAATAGGGTGCACCTTTTTGATCGGCTTTAATAAAAAACACCAATCAAACCATTTAGAAGCCTAGTATATTGATAACAGCGCCTGCTAATAACTAATATGGCTTACATGTAATGATGCTAATTAGCCAAAATGTAAACAAATGGAGCGGCACAGTTTCTTTTCACCTATTATCAAGGGTATCTTCTGGATAGATTTGAGGTAGGATGAGCAAGCAGAGACCATTTCAGCAAACTGTGATAGACTTAACTGTGAGACCATTCAATCAAACACTCACTAAACATAAATCACCACCACGACACACATTTAAGAAGCCCTATTGTTGATAACCATTCTTGTCGAGGAACATTTCAATCAATCAATTCTATTTGTCACATGTGATCAAATAATGTAAATTCCCACCAGTTCCTTTAATGTGCGCATCCAGAATAGAAAAGGGTTAACAATAGATACTCTGTTTGATCAAGGCCTGAGTCGGACCAGATTATGCACTTTGTTCTGCAACATCTCCAGATATACCTTTTCTGTATATCTGTAAATTCTTTTTTTCATGCAATATTTCATCGACAAATGTTAGCCGTGATAGTGTCTGTGATGCTACTTATAGTTTAACATAAGATGGCAACAGCACAGAGGTCTTAATGTATGCTTCAAGGTCATCAAGTATACATAGTCTGCTGTGTATACTTGATGACAGTGTATCTTTCCTAGAGTCGATCAATACTGGACCAAATTTTACTCGGATGACAGTTTGGTCCGCAGACAAATTTGACAGTGACAATGGAAGTTGCCCAGATCAAGACAACACATAGACAGTAGAGCAGAAACGCAGAGGTCCAGCATTGGAATAAGATGTGAATTGAAGGACACCAAAGCTAAATCTGTGGGGAGAGTCCTCGCTCCAGCAAATCCTCCAAGAACCGATCGAGAATGTGACAAGCGGAGCGACGAGAAAGAACTAATACAGAAGGAGATATGTGGCCTGAAAGCCCAGCCGCATGAAGCTCAGGCTAAACGTGGACATTCTCCATCCAGGGATACAGAATTTCTAAAATCCCAGCAGGACAAGACCTGCAGAAAGCTGCAGAAAGTTCAGAGTGAGCAGCAGAACGTTAGCATCCATTATCAAGGACCAGTGTGTAAAGTTGGAGAGAAAGAGGCCCTTCAAAATGAAATGGAGGCAAAAGAAATTGGAGCTCCGTGCTGAAAGGCAGATGTTTGCAGGGTCTGAAAACCAAGGTGGACTTGGCATTGGAAAGCTCTCTGGAAATTGAGAAGTGCTCAAACTCAAAAACTACATATTGATTTGAGCAAGATGGCGGAAGCTCTCCGAAATCAGGAGGAGGAAGCAAAGCAGACGCTGGAAAGATCCCAGTCTGAGCAGCTTCGCTGAACAGAAAACCACCACCGAGGGGGAGATGGAGACATTCAAAGGCTTCTGTCAGACTAAACTGGATAAACAAATAGATATTAAGAGTAAGCTCAAGGCTGCTCTGGATAAGAGTAGGAGCTGAACACCTTTCATCTCCACCGACAAGAGAAGAGCTTTTATCTCACAGCACAGCAGCAGAAAGACTGTGACTACTTTCAGTCCCAAGTGATTCTCATTGCCTTCGTACGACCACAGGAGCAGGACGCAGTGCACAAGATACTGGAAAGATCCCTGGCTTTCCATCAAGCCCAGATGGACCAACAGAGAGGTGTAAACAGGAAGTAGATTGGCTGCTTAGTTACAGAAAATGCGACAGAATATGAGTAATATAATCATCTTTAATAATGAAAGGTAGCGCTTAATACTATGTCTTCCTCTAAAACACACATGTTGTGGAACGTTTTAGAAGTTTTCTTTTTCAGACATGGTTACAAGGCTGCAGGTCTTGCCATCTTGCTCACACAATTCACCTCAAAATGAACACTTACAAATAAAACTTTACTCGAACAAAACAAAAAAAGCTACCTCCCTGGGGGACACAGAGACGTCAAGAAACATCCTGTCTGGCTCAACTGAATGAACAGCTAATATCCTGTAAGTAAGCTCAAGGCTGCTCTGGAGAAGGGTGAGCAGGAGCTGAAGACTGGAAGTAAGCAGTGGGGGGAGGAGGAGAAGTCCTCCCTCATAGGTGGTCAATAACGATGACCAGGTGCAGTTCATAGCTTCTCTTCGAACACAGCAGAAGGAGGCTAAGCCGATGCTGGAGAGGTTCCAGGCGGCCCATCAAGCCCAGCTGGAGGAACAGAGACCACGCGAGATCTTTGTCGCGTCGCCGCCTTCAGGACGAGTCATCCCTCTGCAGCACGGCTGGAAACATCTCAGAGCCAATATCTTGTCAAGTTGGAGATGCGAAGACAACAATAATCTTATGGCTACTCTGAAGAAAAGGTTTGATCGTCTGCTAGAGAGTGAACTATGGCAGCAGGAGAAAGCCTCCATGCAGAAGGACATGGTGACAAGCAAAGCCTCGGATGGAGTTCAGCTTGACCTTCAACAAAATGAAAAACAACAAGCTCTTGGCTGCTGTGATGCAGACACTGCAGGACAAGGAACATTTCATTCATTTAGGTTGTTCTGAGGTTTATGGGTTTATTTTCCTCGTCTTCATTTGGCACCTGGTCGCTGGTCTATAAGGCCCATTGAAACACCTTCAGCTACTCAAGTTATCTCTTAAAAATAAACACATACAAAAT
This sequence comes from Cyclopterus lumpus, assembly GCF_009769545.1. NCBI lineage: Eukaryota > Metazoa > Chordata > Actinopteri > Perciformes > Cyclopteridae > Cyclopterus > Cyclopterus lumpus. The sequence continues at coordinate 6,372,603 of NC_046987.1, forward strand.
GTCAGGCTTGTAAGTCGGCTTTTGTTGAAAATTCTAAGTTGTGGTACTGCCACCTGTATTAAATGTGTAATAATGCATTGTTTGAAGTATAAATCAAGGTTCTCATTTCCTTATACAGGAAGTCGGTTCAACTGATTTGACATATAGTTTCTTTCATCTGGGAGTTACACGTTGGTCATCCAAAGGAAATAATTTGAAATCAAAAACACCTGAACTTTGCTTTCTGCAACATGTTACTGGTGTATTACGAGTCTAAAATGTCTTGAGAACAGGAGGCAAGAAGGTTTTTTACACAAACACAAAAAGGTTTAAAAGGTGCCGATGAAAAGTATCGCTTTTCATGAATAGAAATATTATAATTAATCATTTAACTAATTAATCATGTTATTCCTTTCTCTCGTACGTTGGTTGGTGGCCTTCTAAGAAGGCTAGTGAGCCAGCAATAGAACAACGTTGGCGGGTTCACGTTGCATCTCTCTGTCGACAGTGATCAAGTTGCCGTGTGGAGAGAAAAACGTCTGCATCTGACGGTCAACGCCCAGCTTCACTCGGGTACACATCCCAAGTGTCAAACCCCAGAGACACGACATAGAGGTACTATGGTACAAATGCACACGGGTACGTACTTGATTGACAGAACTGGCAACCTTGTTGTGACGTGAATGCAATGGCAGTGCGACATCTAGTGGCTGAATGTTATCAGTAGCACCTTTTTAATTAGATTAAAACACATTCAAAACAATAACTTAACCTCTCCACACCTTCAGGCCTCTTCCTTAATGCACGCGTGCCTGCATGAGAATAATAAACCAGCATTCTAATTATTTTTTTTATCCGGCAGATACTTATTCCTTTGTGTCAGATCATGGCTCATGCAATTATTCAAGAGATTAAAGGGGTGGAAATGCAGTGAAAGTGGGAGATAAATAAAGTACCGATCAAAGTACAGATGGAGAATGAGAAAGAGGTGGAAGCTGAGAAAGAGAGAATCAGAAGATGAACGGTAACATTGTTGAGGGATTTTGCTCCCTTTACACACTGTCTTCTATGAAGGCCAATAAAGGAGACACATCATGCATGTACTTTGAGTTTCTACCTCAACATGTTTACATGCTTTAACGTTAAAAACAACTCTTTATTTTTCCTCATACTGCCCGTCTGAAGCATGTATATTCCGCTCCGTTTTCATACATTTCAACAGAATTCTGTTGCTTCCCGTCAGCTAATTAAAATTAAAATCCACGACAACGGGTGATAAGATGGGACACATTTAGAACGTTCACATTTAGAAACTTTGATTTGGTCTTTACTGTACATATGGTCGCACTGTTAAATATTGAATGAATGGAGCCAAAACAACTCAGCTCCTGAGTAAAAAAAGAAAAAAAATCATTGTTGACGTGGAGACACAGTGAATGGCGTCTGTCCATCCGTCGCTCCCCATCTTGGGGTGGAATTCCGTCCTGTGCATTCCTGCAGAGAGCCTGAGGTCTCTGGGGAAACGGCGCAGGTGGCCTTCAGCAATGACTGATGCATAGCAGCAGTACACCGCACTGAGGCAAAGTCTCCCCCCGCACACTGTGAAACATCTCAAGGGCACTGTGGCATTTGTTAATCCATGCTACCTCCCAGTCCACACACTGGAAGGTGCCAACACCTGCAGTCCAACACTAGAAAGTGTACCAGAACCGCTTTTTAAAAAGTACTTAATGAGGTAAAAGCGGTACTTAACACTCCGAACCCCAAGCTTTTTCAGGGCTTTTCTTTTATTCTCCTGTCACATTTTATTTGCTGTGGCCTTTCTCCGTAGTTTATAAGTCCTGCACCTCAAGAGAAACAGCACAGTTATGCCTGGAAGTAGAGAGAAGTCAAGTATAACACAGTCATGATGCCACATGGCAACCAAAAAAATACATCGATAGAGACGCAAGCTGGATTTCTTAGATATTTATTTTGCAAAACAATGGAATCTATGTGCCCACAAGTGTTACATATATTGGACAAATAGCGCCGACAGAAAGGGGGGTATTCCATGACATGTCCCCTTTAAATCAAACACGAAGTATCTCCGACTAGTGGTCAATTTCTAACGAGCAATGTTGGTGTTTCCAGGTCATCCTTTTCTATCTGACAGTTTCTCTCCAGCACTGTTCATTGCTTGTGACAATGGTTTGCACGCCCCCATCTCTCGAGGCTAAAAAGTAGGAAGCTGCTGTATTTTGTATCTGCCGGCTGTAGGAAGGTTACAGACACACACTCACACAAACAAACATATCCACGTGCAAAAAACACCTCGGACACACACTGGATGTGTTTTCCCAAACCGAAACACGCAGTCACACAAAAGCCTGCATGAATCAAAGACAACGGTTCAACTTACCACTTAATTATTTCCCTTCTCTTTTTCATTTCCTTTGCACAGCGCCACTTATTTCTTTTCACGTATACAGACTCGACAAAATATATAACAGATCGCCTGAAGTTTCTCAAGGCTCGATATGCAAGAGGTGAGTGCTGACGCGAGTGTCTGATGCAATATCTGATGTATCTATTGCTCTTTGGAGATGCACAGTTCACTCAAATGAAAGAGTCAGAAATGTGTGAGCAGGTTTATCTGACTGAAATGAACGGAAGCGTTCGGGAGTCAGCACGGTGCCACCATTGCCATGTATACTGAAACTCAAACTTCCATCGTCATTCAGTGCAAAAAAATAGAAAAAAACACTGCAGCATTGGAGCTTGTGAATTGCCGCATAAACAACACCCATAAGGCCCATACTTCAGGCATCTCTCATGTGAATCTATTATTGTAGCAACTGTCATTATTACCCTGAGGCGTTGCGGTAATGTTTTCCTCTTCCCGAGCCAAACTCCTCTTTTTATTTTAACCCCGGTACAAACCAATAAGCTCACTTGAGATGTTTCAATGACGCGAGTGTTTCAGTCCTAAAGTTCCATTCAGAATGTCAAGGGGAAGAAGAAATGATGTTGTAATAATCCACATGCTCCCAAAAGGAGAGGCAGGGCTGCTGCTAAGGATTTGACTGCATCAGGAGATTTGAGTCATAGCTGCATCTCGAGGATGATACTGACATTGCCCAAGGGGACCAGCCCGGAAACAGAAAAAAAAATGCGGTTTCTGTGGAAAAGGACAGACAAGAAAATGACTTAAGATGCAAACTTATGGTTTTGTTAAGGTGAATAAGTTTTGTGGGTTTAATGGTGCAATGTATGACAACACAATGCACATCACTCACATTTTTAAGCTGCAATAATCATGTTTTGTATTTACAATGGATGCATCACTTTATGTAATAGGAAAGGTATTACTCAACAGAACTAAAAGAGAAGTGAATACAAGGCTCACAATCATCTGGATGGAGACACAACTCTAAATGCTAATGTTTCTGTGTGTCTTGCTGGATGTATATATGTATATATACAATATGCAAGGTTTATTGATGTTCAATTTGAGGAGGATCTGGCCAGAGGTGATTTATTGTAGTCTTTTTGCAGTGGGCAGGAATGTTCTCCTGTATCAGGAATGTTCTTCTGTATCTCTCCATGTGACCGCGGTCCGTTGGAAAATGTGCTCCACTGTCCCTGCAGTAGGTGGTGGTCGGGTTCTCCAATAAGGACAATCATTTCTTCAGTGTCCTCCTTTCCACCACCTGTTCCTGATAGTCCTGTTTGCAGCTAATGATGGAGCCGACCTTCCTCACCAGTTTAGTGAGTCTGTTGGTGTCTCCGGCTCTAAAGCTGCTCCCCCAGCAGACTACGGAGAAGTACAGAGCACTGGTCCAACAGACTGGTAGAACATCTACAACATCTTGCTGCACATCAAAGGATCGAAGTTTCCTCAAGAAAAAGAGTTGACTCCTCCCCTTCAGAGTTGATGTTCCAGTTCAGTCTGTTGTCGATGGAGACACCCAGGAACCTGTACTCCTCCACCATGTCCACATCCTCTCTCAGCGGTTATGGAGCCGTCATCTTCCTCCTGAAGACCACCACCATCTCTCTGGTCTTGGCCACGTTCAGAAGCAGGTGATTTCTCCCGGCCCACTCCACAAAGTCATCCACAACCGCCCTGTACTCCACCTCCCGTCCGTCCTTTATACACCCGACCACGGCAGAGTCATCAGAGAACTCTAACAGAGTTGCACTGGAAGTCACTGGTGTACAGGGTGAACAAGAAGGGAGACAGAACAGTTCCCTGTGGGGCTCCAACATCACTGATCTCCGTCCCAGACAGCACACGGCCCAGTCGGAGATACTGTGGTCTACCTGTGAGTTATTCAGTGATCCAGGAGACGGTGGACGCGTTGACCCCCACCACCCGCAGCTTCTCACTCAGCAGCAGTTGGATGGTGTTTTATGAGCGGTACCGACAACGCTATCTTCATTTCACCAGTCTCTCCTCTGCTATGCCCACAGTCAGGGAAACACACAAGCCTGGAAACAGGGGGAACACGTCTTAATCAGGCTTGAACACTATTTGGTCCTGTTACTTTTTTTTAAATTAACTTTACAATCAATTGCATTCGAACATGATCTTCTTGCAGTTTATAACAGTTTTGCAGACATGTGTAGCCGCACTGATAGACACTCATCTCTGGAAACTGTGTGGGGGGGGTTGGCTCATCTCTGATTGTCAATCGCTTCCCTCTAAATGACTCAACTAATGGCAATGCCCTTGCCAGTTGTTTTCCTTCCAGCTACATTATGCCTCATGAGTGTGTGCCGTGTCATCGCTCGCAGTCCAGAGAGAGTTTCTTGAACCCCTGTTGTGGTTTGGTTAGCATCCATAATCACGTTGTTTACCTGCTGCAACGCGACTTAGGGGAACTGAATTTGGTGTCGCCGAGACATTGGTGCTCGCTTGATGAGTCGCCATGGATACAGTCTCCAGCACACACTGATTCTCCCTCCACAGTCAACTGGCTGCGTCTTGGAAAGAAGCCCTGTTGAAGATCCAGAACATTCGTTGGTTCTCTACCTGGCATCCTCTTGGTTCACCTTTTGTTTTTGTTTTTGTTTTTCCAGCTCATCAAACATGAAATCATTCGTGGAGCTGATAAGTGTGACGGACACATGCCAGCACACACGACGCCTCAAGCCACTGTCTATGCAAATTTGAGCCCACTTTTTACATATTTTGCTTTCCCCATAATCACTTGCTTAAACACGGCAATTTTACACATCAAAAAGTCGGTTGGGGGATTACACAGTAAATATAAATATATATATATATATATATATGAAATCTTCCAAATCAGAGTGCTTTAAGTTTAGTTTAAAGGAACTTTAAGATGATATGTGTTGCAAAATTCTTAATGAATCTTCCTCTTTAGCTTTTCTACAGGTCTACAAATCAGTTCAGCTGATTTACAGCCAATTCAGTGTGGTTATACACACTAAATCTCAGAGCATTTATCTGTCATTTCTTAGAAATGAAAGTGAGCATGGAGAGATGAAGAACCGGTTCTCTGCCTCTGTGTTTTTTTTCTCAGTTTGAAGTCTCCGTCGTCTCTTATTTCCGACCTTCACCAACGTCAGTGTACTAAATAGTCAGACTGGTAGCTGTGACGCCAAAGGAAGCAGGTTTCGCAAGAGTTCTGCATAACACAGAAACAATAAGCAAGAGAAAAATGTTCTCCCCCATGTGTACCACTCACATGAGGATTGTTATCTCATTTCCGTCGAAAACAGCAAAAGCAAAATGCATATGAGCGATGGATGTAGAGGAGAATACATTCATATATGAGACGTGTGCTGGAGAGAAAAGGAAGAGTAACAGTGGTGCAAAGAAGAACGTCACAAAAGGGGAACAAATAAAGAGAACAGTCTCACTCATTCAATCGCACACTCAGGAGTTCCCCTCCCATGAGCCGGACACATGTACCCTCTGCAGCTACACTGCACCCACAATATCTGACTGCCGGCACTCTGAGACTTTCAATTAACTCTTAACTAGACTTTTAATGAGCTCTGTCTGCTTTCATAAAGAGATGGAGCCAGCCGGGTTGAACTGACTCCTCCACAAGCTAATCAGGACTCTGAATGGGAAGCGCTGATCGCCGGAGCGGGCGGGGTAACAGACAGCCGACGGTGGAGATGACCCCTCCGGTTTCTAAATACGCTGTGCCGATTACAATGTGTATACTCCTCCGTGCGCTCCATTTGTGACTATTTGTTTTTGAGTTGGAATGAGAAACATTCACACTTCCGAGTTCTTCTTGAGGCGCTTCAGGCCTAACGCAACAAAACAACAACACACAAAAGAGTTGGCCACTTCGTGAGGCGGGACAATGTCAGGACTCCTTGAGTTCGCCCCTCTCTTCGCTCTCCCGTTGCATCCCGTTGTTTTCTCTTTAACTCTGTGCTTATCTGCGGCCCGCCTCTCTCTGCAAAAATAAAATAACAAATAAAAATCAATATCTGTGATCAGGCTTCAGCACAACTCATATAAAGAGAGTGTTATAAACGCACGCGCACACACGCACACACACACACACACACACACACACACACACACACAGGGGTGTAGTTTAAGTATCCATTCAGGCTGCAGGAAACAATGTGCTGCCATAAATCAATAACAGTTGTGAAGGCAATGAGGCAGAGACAGGGACAATGAGAGGCTGGAGACACAATAACTGGACAACACAAACACACACACACACACACACACACACACACACTGCACCTGCGCACCTCTTTTAAGGTATTTTAAGATTGGAGTTTATGGGAAACATCGTACTGGCTCGGGGAAAATGGCGAGTGAACGTGGTGAGAAGCTTGGTCCTAAATATGTGTGTCCGGTCCTTCCCAACGTGCTCCTATAATGTCCTTTGAACTGCACGTGCCCGGAGCTTTGTTTGTGTACCTGTGTCTCGTGTTGAGTCTGTGTTGCGTGCCGGTTCTGTCACACTGAGCGGAGGGCCGGTGATACATGGCTGCCCTCAGGCTAGTCCTCTGCTGTGCGTTTACGTTACTGTGCGTGTTTGTGCGTGCGTTTCATCTTTTGACGGCTCACTCGGGGTTTGATTTAAGGGGTGATGTCGACGTATGGGCGAGGAAATGCCCTCTCAAAGAGCGCTCTGCGAGATCATATCTGATCTGTAGGAGTGTGCGTTCCCGCACGCAGCCCACATCTCCTCTCACTCACGTTACCTTATCAATATTAACATGTGGCTCCTCTCTTTCTCTCTCTCTCTCTCTCACACACAGACGCACCGCCACGCAAGCAGATGACTCACAGATCACCTTCAGTATGGGCCCTCTCTTCCAGGCCTCTTGGCCCCGGAGGGAGGCTCTGTGCCAGGCATAAATATTCAGCCGGGTCGCGGGCGCTGACAGGCCCTGCACGGTGATGGTTTGTGTTGGAACACAAATCCATAGTTACATCTCTGTCCCCGGCGGGCCTGTTCTTTCTGATTCACCATCATCCATAAAGCTATCGGGCTCGTCGTATCCAAGAGGCGGAGGGGTGGGGGGGGCATGAAGGTAATGGAGCGGTCTTTGACGTAGTAGACCGACTTGTAGCATTATGTCTCCATCGAGCACAATGACTTTTTTTTTCTCCGACTGACTCTGAAAAAGGTTTAAATCTCACACGAACACAGAGGACGTCGTCATACACTCGAGGACTGCGTGCTCGGCACCTCGCGGCCTTCAATGTCAGCGTCGGAGTTTAGTGCGTCAGAAAGTAGATATGAGGCGAAGAAGTTCCCAAAGTTATCACAATTCCTACTTTTGGGCACATGGAGGAAATGTGAAATGTGATAAAAAATGTGTATAAGCTGCAGCGGTTAAAGACACAACGCCTGGCACAGAAGCTGTTGAGACATTTCACTCAACGCCATAAATGTCGACCCTTGTGGTGCCACTTGAGGAAAAAGCCAAAGGATCACCAGAGTCCCTATTCCAGGATGCTGAGTTGCATACAGAATATGAAGAAGTTTTTCAAAATCATTTTCAGAATATTTAACCTCCTGAGCACGAGCACTTATATCTTAGGGTTAGTAGGTTCAGGGTGGTTAGGGTGAGGGTTGGTCGAGGGGTTAGGAGGTTAATAATTTGTCATTCAGAGATATTTCCGTCTGTACCAAAGTGACCCACCGAGCCACATTGCTGTGCCTGGAGCCACGCGGCTAGTGTGGCTAACAGAGGAATGACAACGCTAAGCTCACATATCAAGTTAAATCCTCTATTGTATATGGTTTGTCTGTTCAAGATACATGGCTCAAAAACATTTTAAATGAAACCCTCACACAAATGAAATCCAAACTGGAAATGATTTATGGTTTCAATTAAATCTACAGAGAAGGGATTTAATACTAAAAAGCACTGGAATTCATTCAGGTATTGAATATATTTCTGGCAGCTGCAACCGGTCCTCAAATGTTCCTAATTTAGGTTCCTAAATAAAGATCTCATTTGCTGCATAATATCTGTAATTGGTAATTGGTGTATGAATGAATAAACTAATTGAACGGGATTTATTGATACATGTCATGCCACCACATGGCCCACCACATGAGATTATAAGGCACCTTTACAAAACAAATGTGTTTACAGAAAAAACTGATAGCCTCCCTGTCATAAATTAGTACAAGTTATCTTGCCGAAGCAAATACTATTAGTAATAGTAAATACCAACGTTAATAACCAACCAATCCTCATTTATTCAATTACATTTATTCACTAATTAAGTATTTAAAGCCATCCAGTGGGATTCATTTCCACCAGTTCCCTTTTCTCATTTGAAAAAGATTCCACATTATCTAAAACCTGAACAATGAACATTATTTATAAATGTGCCCATCTCCTTCCAAAGCAATGTGTGGACCTGTTTCAGCATGAAATGTGACAGTTCATACTTGAGCAGAGATGGATCTTTTTTTCTTTTCTGAAAAAACGTTTAACGTCAAAAGAAGTATTTATTTGTAAGTACTTAAAAAAAGAATCATCATTTTAGTTTAAAATGATGGTTCCGTTCCTGAAAATCAGTATTGATCCATTTCGTCAAATCAATGCCACATTGTTCAACAAAATCCATTCAGATATAAATACGTATAGTACAATAATAATCATCAGAATGTGTTTATTTTTTTTAATTTGATGGGCAGTTTTACTGAATACACAAGGAAAAGCATTCAGATAAAAATAAAGTATTATCCTGGGGACATGCGCTGCAGTTGACTGATTTCAACATTTCTGTTGAAAGCCTGAGTGAAGTCGCCTTGCAGTCTACGTGTGAATATGAAAAGAGTTTTCCACAACACATCTCAGCATAACCTCATTCAGCCAACTGGGAATCACAGCCAAAGTGCATATCACAATTGACTGGAAGGCAGAATATATTTTTCCGGGGAAAATCTTTTCTGAGCCTTTGCACTCGAGGCTCCTCGGAGAAAAGGACAACTTTACTGCGCTGTCTAATTTCATGGACACTATTAGAAACCCTCTTTTCTGTGGGTTGGTCGGTTTACGGTGAGGACCGAACAGACTCTGCTGCCTGCTCCGTTGCTTTAAAGTCGAATGCCATTTGATTATTGGAGTGAAGCCTTCCGTTCAGTGGGACACCAATCAGTTCTGCTTGAGTCTGTAATTTGATCTCTTTTAGTGATAGCAATCAGTCCTCGCTCCCTCCTCTCCTCCGGCGACGATTTTGTATTCTCGTCACCTCTCCTCAGCGGCTGTGACAATTATCCCCGACTCCAATCAGACAGGAGAGAGTGGGAGAAAATCTCGTTAGACTGATTTAGGGAGGCCTCTGTTGACGATAAACACTGTGGAGAATATAAACACACGTGCACACTAATAACTCTCTCAGCTGTTAAAAAATCAGCGTTGAGCATTCGCTCACACGGCCAGGCACTTAATGAAAAAAAAGGCACTTTATAATATTGAATAAGAGAAATAAATCCAAAATAGCGAGTCTGGTTTGTACAGTTGTTGTACATTAAGAAATCCATCGCACATCCCGAAATTGGATACTTAAGAAGAAACAAAAACAAGGCGCTGCACTTTGCCCGAGTCACACCGAGTGAAGACGAACAAATCCCTCTCCCTGTTTGGAAAGTGGTGTTTTAAACAAAGCGTCCATCCATAAACCATTTGTTACTCATGCATCATATGGATATAGTAAAGCAGAGGCATATGGAGGAAAATACACATAGCAGCATTATCCAAACCGTTTGTTTATGGAGTTTGAGGAACACATTCTCTACCAAGATTGTTTTATGAGGAATACGTAGATGTGGCGTTGTACCTATGGAACAGCTGGTGCCATGTTAGAGAGTGAATGCAGGGAAATACAGAAATAATGCATTATTTGCTGTATAATAGCATCCTCATTTGCAGCACATTGTGGCTTCAGGAATTTATTTTTGTTAGGCTATTATATATATATTGTGCTACTTTACATATTCCTAATAACGGGCAATAAGAAACTACTAAATATTTCCCTGCATAAAAGGAGGGGGACGATATGTACTTATTGTTGCAAATAGAGTCGAATATCATATTAACTCAGCGATGTATTCTCTGCGACGGCTTTCTCTGTCGAGAGAAGCTACTGTGTGTTCACTACTTCTGTACATACAACCGATTTTCACCCGCTTCTTCTATTTATTTATTTTTATTTTGCTGCACAGCTTTACCAGCGTAAAGAATGAGCTTCTTTCAAGCCACCCAATGGAGCTGCCGGAGGAAAATGTGAGTAATCTGAATTGTGAGAAGAAAATAAGAGACGTCTTTTCAGCGCTGTGCGGGTGTGCACTGAGTCATTATGAACTTGACACCATGGTCCTTTTGACAGCAGACATTTTGACTGGTTGTAGTGGGTGTAAGCGCGTGTAAGAACTCATCACACTTACCTTTAGGTGGCAGCTTGACCAACCTGATATAATTACACATTCATGGGGAAGCTCAGAAAAAAGTTGGACACAGCTGGAAAAAAGAAGAAAGCAAACATGGCGACGTGAATAACCGAGAGGACGTGCCTCGTTCTTAAAAGGAGTTCCTCTGGGTTCAGCCAATAAAGGCTAACCTGCTGTCAGAGGGCGTGTCCTTCTGGTGTCGTTGAGCCAAGCTTTGAAATCTTACTCCTTCTGCCTTTTAATATAAACATTTAAAACAAAACAAAAATATTGTTATATTTCAAGACAAAATGTACACTGTTCCGTATCAGTGCAACACACAACGAGGAGTCAGGAGGAAGTTCACAGTGACAATAACTGGGATGAGGTGATGACTTTTTATTTTTATTTATTTATATTTTGACATACTATACTAACATAGTTAGTTTTCTTTTACTTTTAGTCAACTTAAACTTGATTTATTTTTAAATACACAAACCGGATGATTTTGTTTTTTTTAACTAAAAAGCTAAATTTGACAAAGGACGAAGATTAAATGAACAAAACACAATTATGTGTTGTAATTAAAGTGATGCTTTTTTTCCTCCTCTTGACGTGTGAAAATGTCTAGCAAATACATCTTTACATTATAACATGTAAACTGGGACTGTTATTGGACTGTTAAGCTAAATTTATAGTTTGGGAAATAAATGAGCGGATACTTCCTTTTTGGCTTAACAATAAAATAGCATTGCCCGTGCACTCATGTTGAGGTTTGATTTGTAACAAGCAGATCAGTCGCAGTAAGAACCAGGGGAAGTCTAATGGTGGACATTCTAGAATGTCGCTCCTGGGGTACTCAATGTGTGCGCGTACTCTGTGCAGTTCCAGCCAAACCAGGACAAGATGAATTTCTCTACACTCATCCAGGGTCTTCATGCTCTGCTGAAACTGCAGATGGAGTACAGGGCAGCTAGAAAGGTAACACACACACCCACGTCCCAGTAATCCACCTCCCACTTCCTCATTTGACTCCCCTCCCTGTTTACACTTCTCTCTCCCGGTGTTGCTCCCTCCTCCTTCCAGATCCAGCGTCTGCCGTTCTTGCAGAGTTCAAACCTGGCTGTGGCTGCGATGCGATGACGAGTCCATCGGCTTTGAGGACATGCTCAACGGTGAGAAGCCCCCCCCCCACCTTCTCTTTTACACAACCATTCGCACGACTATATATAATATCGAACCACATGAACTTCCTCTGCAGATCCATTCCAGAGTGAAATGATGGGCGAGCCACACATCATGGGTATTACACCATTGACCAACTGGGTATTACACCATTGACCAACTGGGTATTACACCATTGACCAACTGGGTATTACACCATTGACCAACTGGGTATTAGACCAACTGGGTATTACACCATTGACCAACTGGGTATTAGACCAACTGGGTATTACACCATTGAAGCTACGAGTGAAGGTAATCCCTTGTGGAGTTTGCACTGCTGGTAAGAGGAGCTGCTTGAAAGCCGGTGAGAGGGTTTCCTGTCCCTGATGCTTTTTGTTTGTAATAATCATGCTTGATCTGTGGCCAACCATCTATGGGACACGTCTTAAAATAACTGCTGATATTTGATGTGATGACCGAAAGTTACCATCTCACTGGTTCCCTCGACAAAAGAAATATTTTTCTTTTGGAATTTTGATTATTGCAGGAAACAAACTCTGTGGCCAACAAACGGAACGATAATCTTCACAAATGAACGCCGCTTTTATAATTATTTTGATTATATTTTCCTAGATTATTGGTATTACTATTATTTTTGATCCTTCATTGTATCCCATAATCATATGTTCTGCTCACTATTTAACATCTCAAAAATACAATTCTTTCAAGGTCCAGAATGACCTCTGACCTTTATAAAAAGCACTGCACTGACTGGTCCAATCACGGCAAGGACACTGTTGTGAAGTAAAGTCAAAGTCCTGTTGAATCTATTCACCCATGACTAGAGGTTGTGTGTAACTATGGTTACTGACCTACTGGTTTTATCCCTTCACCTCAATGCATGGAGATGCTGAGGATTGAACCCACAACCCCTCATACACGTTGGTTAATTACACCTAGTCAGAAAAACAGATATTCTGGTTCTGAAATTGATTATTCCTTTAAGATAGACCACATCTTTTTGTTTAACTGGTCTTTAACTGGTTACTGATTTTTATACTAGAAATGCTGATTGACTTGAACTGAGCTTTGATGCTATTTTGACTTGTTAATCTGAGTTTTGATGAGTTCAGACCACACCAGGTCCTCTGATTGATGCCCCATCAGGTCTCATGGTGCCCCCTGCAGGCTGCAGCTCTCCTCCTGCAGTAATGACTCCAGCTCTTCCTGAGCAGGCGGAGCTGGGAGCCCTGAAGCCCAGCAGCAGCCCGTCTGCTCCGAAGAAACGCCTCCGAGTCTGACGGGGCGGCTAGAAGGGATTCCTTAAGGATCCTCCTGCATGAGACTGACAATGTTTGTGTCCTGAGGACCCCCCCAGGTAGCGTCTCACACCGGGGCCGGTCCACCTTTTCACACAGAGAGCTTTAGGTTTAGTCCTCAGGGCCGGCCTGTGCATCCTTGTGGACAGACTGCGCCACATGAACCCTACGGTGGTCTGAGGAGTAAATATTTGGTCAGCGATAAATATACATTTATTTGGGTTATCAAAATTCTTAATTCATCATTTTTGTTTAAAAAAGTTGTTTATGAACTAATGTCTGTTGTTGTCTTTCTTTGGTATTTTAGAGAGAGGTGAGGACACAAGGAACATGAACCAAGGGAAGAAGAAAGGAGACAGGATGCACTGGGAACCCTCTCATTTCAAAAGATAGATATACATTGATTCTCTGATGTTGTACTACTGATGAAGAAATTAACTGTTATTACTGCTTATCTGCCATATTTTCACTCTGTTTCCAGTGAGGATGAGCAGCTCCAGATGTGTCCTCATCTGCAGCAGCTTCGCAGACAGTTTGGAGTCCTGAACTTCATCACATCCAGAATCCAGCTGGACTCCAGGTCTCCACCAAGACCTCAAAGTGTCCCAGCTCCATGAGTCCATGATGACATGGAAGCTGCTCCGTCCTCCTCCTCAAGGAGGTCATTGAATCCACCACGAACCTAAACGACGATGAAGGACTCCTTCCCATACCTTTGATCTCAGACTGAACTGTTTGTGTTGGTACTCGGCACATCTGGAGAAAACAGATGACTTCCTGTACATTTGAACCACAGTGTATTTATTGTGATCTGTTGTGTCCAACCAATAAAAAACAGGATTAAGTCTAAAAGGTCAAAGCTACGACTCAGTGACTCGTCTACAGTTACATCTCAGTGGTCAGCCGAGTAGAATTGTGTTGTTCCACCACTGCAGCACGTCTGAGTGAAGACGTGGGTTTCAACGGGAAAAGTCTGCATGAAGCGTCACGTGTTCTTTGGCTGACAGATTACTTTCAAGCTTAAATCGTTGGAGGGCTCTTATTAATACAAATTACATTGTGACATTTTCTCAGTTTGAGGCACTAAAATATCCCCACGAGGTGAACATTTGGACCACAGCTACTAATAAATCAAATACATTTGGACCACAGCGACTAATAAATCAAATAGTTTTGACTACTTACAGGAAGTCAGATATTACAGGATACACGGAAATGGGCAAGAGTTTGTTTTGAACATCGGTTTCAAGCACAGTCACTTAATATTTTTAGTATGTATTTGTAATAAGTACGTAGGTGACCAAATACCATTAACGGGTGAGCACATTATGAACCCTCAGTTTGATGAATCGATTAAGAGTTCTGCTCAAAACACAACAGGAACCAAATATCGTCTGTTTAACTAATATTTATTCTACCAATCTTAGTCCTTATTGCTCAGATTTGAACCAGGAAGGTGCTGTAACAGTGTTATTGCTGAGGACTCTGTATATGTGTTTAAACACAAAAAGGCATTTAACCATCGCAGTGTTTATCCGTCCAGTGTTTATTCGCATGCTTTTAATAACAAACAAAAAAGCATATCCATTGCATTTAGTGTCGGTATCAATGTTGAGAATCTAGAAACGGCATTAACATTATTTGTCATCCAGATGGAACCGATTTTTCAACTGTAGATTATCATCCTCATAACTTTTCATGACTTATATATATACATACTTTATATATAATGAAGAATGACTAATGATTAAATCATTTATTTATGGTTATGGTGTTTTCTGAACATTAACAGAAGGTGTTGTAAGGACACCCATTAAAATGGTATCGGCTCATTAAATGTCCGTTATAAGTTGTTATGTAATGCTTCAGACGGGAACAGTGAAAGGTTTATCGTTCTCAGTTGTAATCAAATGCTTAACGTTGACAATCGAAACAAAACAAAAAACAACTTGGCTAGGTTTAGGAAACGATTATGGTTTGGGTCAAATTAAGTATGTGACTTATTTAAAATTTCGTACCTAAGTTAACATGTTAAGTTTTGGTTACACACAGACATGTGTCTGCTGGGTGAAAGTCCTTTGGCCGTTTCACACATCCATCATCAGGTCTCACTCTTTATACTACTTCAGGTGATCTGACCATCTGATAAAGATACGGGTGGGTTTACAAAGTGTGTCTCATTCAGATTCTAAAGGGAGCCACGGGGGCCTCACCGACCGCTCTTACCGGGTAACCTGGAGAGGATCTGTGTCTGAGCCTAGTCCTCTGACTACTGGGGTTCTTCAGGGCTCAGTCCTTGGTCCTCTTCTCTTCTCTCTGTACACCAACTCTCTCGGCTCTGTCATTCATTCGCATGGCTTCACCTACCACAGCTATGCTGACGACACCCAATTGATCCTCTCGTTTCCCCAATCTGAAACACAGGTAGCAGCACGAATCTCTGCCTGTCTGACCGACATCTCTCAGTGGATGTCCGCACACCACCTGAAAATTAACCCGGACAAGACTGAACTTCTCCTCCTTCCAGGAAAAGGCTCTCCCACCCACGACCTGACTATTAACTTCAACAACTCAGTGCTGGCTCCGACTCTGACTGCCAGGAACCTCGGTGTGACACTCGACAGTCAACTCTCTCTGACTGCCAATATTACCGCAATAACACGCTCCTGTAGGTACATGCTGTACAACATCAGGAGAATACGACCCCTTCTCACTCAGAAGGCGGCACAGGTTCTGGTCCAGGCTCTGGTCATCTCACGTCTAGACTATTGCAACTCCCTCCTGGCAGGTCTACCTGCTAATGCCATCCGACCTCTACAGCTCATCCAGAATGCAGCTGCTCGACTGGTCTTCAACCTCCGGAAATGTACCCACACTACTCTGCTCCTCCGCGACCTTCACTGGTTACCGGTGGCCGCCCGCATCCGCTTCAAAACATTGGTACTTGCGTACCGTGCTGCGAACAGATCGGGTCCGGTCTACATCCAGGACACGGTCAAACCGTACACCCCACCTCGTTCACTTCGCTCGGCTTCTGCCAATCAGCTTGTAGCTCCTTCACTTCGAGCTAAACACTCTACAAACTGTTTGCTGTCCTGGCTCCTCATTGGTGGAACGAGCTCCCCATTGACATCAGGACAGCAGAAAGTCTCTACATCTTCCGTCGCAAAGTAAAAACACATCTTTTTCGACTATACCTTGAATAGGGAAGGTAGAGCCGTAGTAGCACTCTAGTAGCACTTAAATGTCCCTTACCGATAGCACTTTGTTGTTTAGCACTTTAGTAGCACTTAAATGGCACGTACGGATAGTACTCTGTAGTTTAACGTTATTGAAGAAATTGTACTTGCTTGATTCTTGTTGTTCTAAGTTTGGACTCATGGTTTAATGCACTTATTGTAAGTCGCTTTGGATAAAAGCGTCAGCTAAATGACATGTAATGTAATGTCATGTAATGTATCGGACGCAGAGGGGCACTGACCAGAAGGCGGTAATTGACAAGTTAAGAACGAGAATGGGTTGTACTCGAATGAGCTGATTTTTTGTGATCTGTCTGGTTATTAAATCAGTTTTATTTTATAGCTGCCAGCAGGAAGAAGCATATCGATTTGGAGGCCTAGTGACCTTTCCTATGAAGCCATATCTCAACTTTTCTAGAAATCATATCTCCTCGACCTTTGGTCAGAGGGAGAATATTTGCCAACTTTCTATTTGCTGTTATAATGGCGTTTGTTTACCATTTCAAAAGTTGTCACAGCAGTTACACCTTTGCTTGTGTAGCTGTTTTTTCGAAATGAAGAAAGAAAACGTTACCTTCCCCTAAGGAAAAGAAGAGATAAGGAGGAATCAGGGCAAGTCTCAGGGATCAACAGTATGACGCTGGGAAGATGAAGTGATGAAAATGGAACCGATTAACCAGCTCAAAAACAGCACATCACACAGACAGCATGCATGAATCAAAGGTGTTCTACAATGTAAATTCAGAAATCCCTCCAAAATACCACATTAAATCCACAAGACTTTGAAGAACAGCATATTAAAAGAATCATCCTGGAACGTGGTAACTATTTTTGTAAGAAATGGATTTTTTGGCGATTGGATGGCGAACACTTTTGATCTAAAAGCTGCTCAGGAACCTCCTTGTTATAAATATACCTAAGCCGTACATTATCCTAGAGGTCACAATGGGTCATGGGACTAACATCCCCTCACATAAATACAATTGGGCTCATCGGATCCCCTAAAGACCCTTCCAGTTTGTCCCTCACCAAAACGTGTCACGTTATTCAGCCCCCTTACCAAAAAGCAAGCTAGACATAGCACCAATGTGATCTTTAGTTCGTCTTGGTTCATATGATACATTATATATGCATCTAGCTTTCAAATTGGAGCCCGCTAAAGCCTCTTAACTCAGAGGGTTATAGCACACACATCTATTACATATGTGATTGGAAAACATGAATGAACAGAATATGGATTTTATAGAATTGAAAAAACTCAAGAAAAAAACGTAGATGGACGTAATGGCAGCCTTACATAGAGTTTAGATGAATTGTAGTGTTGAAAAGGGAAGAAGGCAAGGTGTGTGTGTGTGTGTGTGTGTGTGTGTGTGTGTGTGTGTGTGTGTGTGTGTGTGAGTGAGTGTAGTTCAAATGCTCTACTGATTGAAAAAAAACTAACTTTTAGGGAGAAAAACATCAGCAGCCCAAGGTAACGGGGGAGTCTGGGTTTTGAGATAACTCCATCTCTGGCTGCTTGAAGATGGAAAAACACACACACACACACACACACACACACTACACTCGTCGTCAAGCACATCCATAAAGAAAGCATAGCTTCAGAGTGCACTTATGAATCCTGGAGTGGCAGGTGGAGGGATTTATTTTGGAAATCAATCCCAAAAAATGTACGTATCAAAGCAGTAACTCATGTTTACAAATTAAGAATAATTCTACAAAGTGTGATGTGCAGGAAGTGACCAAGCTTCACAGTTTTACACTAACTACAGAACTACACAGCCTAAACTGTATTTGGAGACTGCACTGGTAAAAGAAAGCTATT
This sequence comes from Cyclopterus lumpus, assembly GCF_009769545.1. Classification (NCBI taxonomy): domain Eukaryota; kingdom Metazoa; phylum Chordata; class Actinopteri; order Perciformes; family Cyclopteridae; genus Cyclopterus; species Cyclopterus lumpus. Next base: position 6,391,015 of record NC_046987.1, read on the forward strand.
AAATTCAGTATTTGACAAAATGATTGAAGTAATTTTTGCCCACACGCCCAAGATCTGTCTTTTTTTTCTTCTTTTTTTCAGCAAATACACAATCCATCGTTCTACGAAATCATCATACATTATAGTCATGATATATAATGACCATCATTTGTAAATCCTCGCGGGAAAATTGTAGAAATATAGTCTTCGTTCGAAACGGGGGTGTGCACTTTTATTTTTACATTAAATGTGGCTTTTTTTATTTTATAGCTTGTGTGTGTGCGTGAGTGTATTGTGTGTGCGTGTGTGTGCATGCGTGTACGTGTGTATGTGTGTTCTAAAACTACATTGATCAACTACAGCCAGCTTGTTTCTTGCTCCCTCATTAGTTGGAGAACATATTCCATAATTAATAGCAAGCTGTTAATGGCACACATTCATACACCTGATGTATTGCTCCTGACCTGAAGTCTAAATCAAAATGTGTGCACAGAGTATATATATATATATATATATATATATATATATATATATATATATATATATATATATATATATATATATATATATACATATATATATATATATATATATATATATATATATACATATATATATATATTGTGCTGTTCCCCTATTCACACTGTTGAAGAAGCATTGAATAGTCATTGCAGCTTTAAATGCTCTGGACATGGCTTTAGTGTGTGTTTCGCCAGCTGTAGGAAATACTGCTGACATGTCAGTTCTTTTGATTTGTCATTTACAATTATTTTGACTTCAATGTTTTCCAGTTAGGTCAATGAGGAATGACAGCACCTCTGTCCATGGCACTAAGGGTTATTTCTCTCTGTTGATAGGGTGAGTCAGTATTTGTGTGTTATGAGGTGCAATTGTGTGGGGGAGAAAACTCAAATTCCCATTAGAGGCTCACTTCTTTTCATTCTTTCGCCCCCAAAAGAAGAACAACTAAATCCATGCATGATCTCTTCTCTCCAACAAGCTCTCAGTACTCCAAAGCACTGCAGTGTTTGATTATCCACGGCAAGCACAGCTGTATTGTCTTTGTTTTGCTGACAGCCAAGGTTATGCGGAAGGCACCACATGGCATCGTCTCACCGATAAGAAACCGAAAATGACTGTTCTTTTGCAGGTTCTTATATCAAAAGATATCAGATATTAAAATATCAGTTTGTACATAAAGACTTGCTTTGACACACCAGGAGCCTTGTACCCCGAGCCTGAAAACCAGAGAATGTTTTCCTTTGACACAATCTGCCATCTGAGATCACATGACTCCTGTATTAGCTGCTCTGCACTGGCTCCCTGTAAAATCAAGAATCACATTTAAAATTCTTCTCCTCACCTACAAAGCCTTGATTGGTGATGCACCATCATATCTTAAGGAGCTTGTAGTACCATATTGCCCCACTAGAGAGCTGCGCTCACTAAATGCGGGGCTGCTTGTGGTTCCTAGAGTCCTAAAAAGTAGGATGGGAGCAAGAGCCTTCAGTTATCAAGCTCCTCTTTTATGGAACCAGCTTCCACTTTCAGTCCGGGGGGCAGACACAGTCACCTCATTCAAGAATAGACTTAAGACGTTCCTCTTTAATAGTGCTTATAGTTAGGACTGAATCAGGTTTGCCCTGGTCGAGCCCCTTGATATGCTGCTATAGGCTTATAGGCTGCTGGGGGATGTTTTAGGATACAATGAGCACCTATCTCCTCTTCTCTATCTCCTTATGGATGAATTTACACCCCGGCTTTCGAGTACCTTTCAATGTAATGTGAACTCATCCGCATCATTAATAGATCAACAAAGATGAGGACTCCCTCATTACAGGAAAGCAATCTGTGCATTTGGATGTAATCTCCTGGATGTTCTCAAAAGGACAGAAACCAAAGCCAAGTCAAGCCAAAAATAACAAAAGGTATAAAAATAGAATGCACGTCATCCTGGACAGTGAACAGATTTCTAGGTAGCGATGTTCCAACACTTCAATGATGTGAATGGACATTATCTCAGTGAATTGGGATGATGCACGCATCGGTCTTGAGGGAATTTAAAGGGTAATCACATACAATTATCTCATTAGCTATATACAGGACGAGGTGTAAAGAAGACACAATACTCCGACAAAGAAAAAGCCAGAGACCAAAAAATTTTTAAAAAACTGTGAGTTCAAAAAAATCAGCTGAATGGTCCCGTTGCTTCTGAGCTGGCCTGATTATGCTCGGTAGCCAAAATTGCTGCGTGTGTGTGTGTGTGTGTGTGTGTGATAAGAGAACAATAGTGTCTGATTGACCCACCCTCACCTCCCCACGGGTCTCCAGCCCCCGGACTCTATGCAATCACATCCAGTCGCCTTGCTCAATCATTCATCTGGATTTAAGTTGTGAATTAAGTGAATTACATTCATCGGCTTTCTTAATAAGCAATTTTTGATAGTCATTATTTATCAAACTCTGACGCAATGTAATGATACATTTGTTAGCCGGGGTGATTATATGTATGGAATCTGTCATTGTTACAAAGAATATTGAAAACACACACACACACACACACACTGAGAAAGAACAAGTGATTAAAATTGTTGGATATGTAGAGGATATCATGCAGTTTGGTGCATGAAAAGGCTGTTCAGCTATTAAAGCCTTTTCAAGCAAGCCTTTCCCTGTCCTGTGAAGGTTTGTCTTTTGATGTCGTCACAAGTAAAGCTTGCCCTTTTGAAACTACCTTGCCTTGCGTTGTGTCTGCTTATTGGGTCCTGCCTCCGTGGTACCAGTTCCTGATAGATTATCAAGAATCCCAGAGATGCTGACAGCCAAAGCCGTGGCCACCGGGGAGTTCCCGTGTAGAATTAGCTTCGAGAGTTCTCTCCCTCCCTTCCCGTGCATGATTTCCCTTGTTTGATACCTTGTTTGCCTGGCCGCCTGTGGCTGGTATGCTTAGCATTACTAATGGCACTGCTACCAAATGGATTACATTCCTATTAACATGTTGACAGTGTGTCCCCCAGGCTTCATGACAAACAGGGAAACGGGAGAGATGGGGTTGCAGACCAATACAGAGGGAGAGCACAGGCTTTTTGGATGAGAGACATAAAGAAGAGAGGGGAAAACAACCATGTTATGCTAATACACATGAAAGCCCATCCGATGTTCAACTCAATCCTCACTCAAGTCAAACACCAAAGCATTCACTGCAGTCCAACATGGTGTTTGCTCCGTTAATCCTTCGTAGCTACAACACATATCAGGTCTGATAAAGTCGGTGTTTGCCTGCGTGGCGCTTACGAGTATTTCCGTTAGGTGCAAACTTACACCGCGAGGATTTGTCCAGCATCCGATCTCGGAGCCCATCCAGCTATCGGACTGACGATGGATGAGCCTGTGGGGGGAAAAGGATACCGCGGTGGAGCCATCGGATTCCGGGCCAAGGCTTCCTTTTCCAATGTGCTGCTTATCGTTTACAGCCCGATGAGAAGCTTGAGACGCAGGACTGAAGTTGGGAGTGGAGAGGGGACTTCGTCGACCTGGCTTGTTTCACAAGCAGCAAGTTTACAAGCTAATTGTAAGCTAACAATGCGCTAAATGTAGCCGGTGGGTTCCCAGATTGCATTTTGGCCAATGCGTTCCCCTTCGTTCGCTCGCCACACGGTCTCTCAACCTGCATTCTAACAAAGCCTGCTCGAACGTGGTCAATACGAATCCAGAATGTGAACATTGCACATTCCTGTTGTGCTGCCTGCCTACTATAATGCATATAAATGCAGAATCTGTAAATACACATTAAAAAGCACCAACAAGTTCAGTTTTCTATTTCTGATTTGTTTTTGGTTATTTTCATGTGCATATGTGGTTTCGAACATCCTGCAGTCTTTTGGATACAGTATGAACTGCTTGAAAAGGATTAAATTAAAAGGAAAAACTTGACGCTGCAATCCCCTTGTCCTCATTCTGCTGAGCGAGGCTAAATTAAAGTTCGTCCTGTCCCATTTGTTTGTCCTGTTTGCAGGTGGGTGATGAGGTTTTCCAAATTGAATGAATCTTGCTAAATGAACGTGTTGTTTTAGGTAGTTTAGTAACCAGGAAATAGATTCCTGTAAGAATGTATTCATGTGTGTATATAGGTGAGTAGCTTGATTTGCCAATGAGCTGTCTTAATAGAAATGGCGCCGCTGTGAGTTTGTTCTTGATATCAATGCTATGAACATTTTGCTCCTAATATTTTGCTATTGTGAATAACTTCAAATGTTTAGGTAGATGAACAAATGTTAAAGCACTTTGTGTAAAGTTGAAATTGTTAGCTCATGCACTGGATGGCCAAATATTAGCAGTAAGCTAGGTTTTAATTGTTTTCTTTACATGAGGCTACTTAGATGTGGAGCAGTTATTGTTATTTTGGCTAACTGAGCCGACCATTTTGAATATGGTGAATACATTGGGATTCTGCTGAGCGAGGCTAAATGAACTGGAGTAAAGTTGTCCTGTCCCATTTGCTTGTCCTGTTTGCAGGAACTATAATCTGTCCACTGGGTACTTGTAACACTAACACTATCTACCCTGATTGCCAATTGTGTCAGACCAAATGTTTGTGTTGTGTCATTTTTGAGTTTTGCCTATTTAGTATTTTCTCCCACAATCCTAAACTGTTTATATTACAGCTCTTTGGTGTGAATGGCTTCCGACTCAAAAGATATCCTTGGCTTTTTTGTCGATCTGATACTTCCATAATCCTCATTGCCATGAGTACAATGTGTCCAAACGACCCTGAGCGCTGCTTGACCTCAAATCAATAGCAGACGTATTCCTGCCCACACACTCCTCCACACACACACACACACACGTTTTCTGTGGACTGTTAAGCTGCCTGGCTGACAGAGATATTCAGTCTCTGGTGAAGGTGACAATGATCGACTGTGACCAATAGAGGCAATAACGGTGCAGATGACGATGATGGTGGTGGTGATAAACTTGGTTAATGGCGTCGAGTAATGAATTGAAGTCCACTGTTTGAATGCATCTTACTTCATTTGTATCCAACCAACAAGCCTGTGCTAGAAAGCTGCATTCAAGAACAATAATCATCAAACGCAGTATGCTGCCTTTTTCAGCACACGTGCTGCATACATGTTTTTCACGGCAGACATTTTGACTTGCCAAAGCAGTAAGACCGTACGTTTACCGTACCTTTTAAATGTTCCATTTACTGCCCTACTTGATGTGTCCTTGAGCAAGACACCTAACCCTGAATTGAAAGTGTCTATGGCGTATGATTGTAAGTCACTTTGGATAAAAGCGTCAGCTAAATGTAATGTAATGTGTAAGTAGCTTATGTTGTGCTGTAATTGATGTAGAACTGACACCCATGGAATAGAGCATTGTGCTCATACTATACAGTGTATGGCCAAGCATTATGTAAAGCAAATATTGTCACGAATTCCCCTTCTTGTTAGTGTTTTCATTCTGTTTTCTAGTTTAATTAACTCTCTTGTCATTTCAGACCCGGCCATTCACACCTGATCGTCCTTCATTCCCTTCACCTGGTTCTCACGCCCATCTCACCTGCAGCCCATTACCTTGTTAGTCCCTCACTACTTAGGTCCCCTCACTTGTCCTCTGCCAGATTGTCTTGCGTTTTTTTCGTGCCAAGCTTGCCACCATTACTTTTGTCTCAATTCCTGATCTGCCTGTTCTGACCCTCGATTCTCTGCCTGCCCCCTTTTCGGACTTGTTTGCCTTATGGACTGATCTCCCGGTTTTGACCCTGCCTGTACAGAGTAAAGACGTTCATCTTTGTTACCCCTGTCTCGGAGTCGTGCTTTTGGGTTCCAGTTTCACACCCTTACAAATATGGTCTGCTGAACTACTGTCATTAATTCAAAGAAAATGACAGTTGCACAACGTTGAGTCAAAATATGTGATAGGGAGATTGTCGTCAATCCTCGATAATGCTATACTGAACAACAAACCTGTTTTGAAATCGTCGGGAGGGCGAGAAAAGTTGTCAGCAACGGCAGTTAACGTAGAGGGTTGCATTGAGTTACATTATGGTGCATTCATGCTCTATTCAGTCTAAAAGTGAATTGGTGAAGGTAAATCATAACTTTACCATGATGCCTTCAAATGTAATCTTTGTTAAATGTTTTCTTTAAAATATACAGTTGTTTTCTAAAAGTTTTCACAGCAATAAAAAAGTAATTTTTAAAAAGGAAATTATGAACTGTTTAACTTCCCCAAAACTACCTCTAATCCGATTATAGAACAAATACTGATTTATCAATACAAATGCAATAATATTCTCTTCCCTAATGATTTAAATGTGTTTTTTATGAAAAAAATAACCTCTTAGAACTTTTGACAGTTTGCACTGACTTCAGAGCGGCTGAAATTAATGTCTGTGTGTATCAGTGTATAATAATTAAGTAAACAAAGTTTTTTAATCACAGGCTAAATGGGTTTTAAGTGATGTTTTGAAAGGCGTAGACGGGTGTTTTTAAGATGAAAGAAGGCGGGGTTATGATTATGAGGATTTCAGATGCGTTGCTGTTGAGTTTGAAGTTGGCTTGCATCCAGGTCTTTATATATGTGAGGCAGTTGCTGATGGTGTAGTTGGTAGTGGCTGTGATGGATTTGGTGGAGTTGTAAAGCTGTGTGTCGTCGGCGTAGCAGTGAAAGTGGAGTATGGCGGCATATGATGTTGTCAAGGGGGAGCAAGTAGAGGAGGAAGAGGAGGGCGCCGAGTACTGAACCTTGGGGGACACCTTAAGGAACTGGGGCTGTGTCAGACTTAGATTTATTGCTGATAATGAACAGTTGGCGGTCGGAGGTATGACTTGAACCAGGAGTGGGCTGTATACCAGGGCTATATACCAGCAGCGATGATGAAACGACAACAACAAAAAAACAAACCGTATTGGCAGATGTGGTTAATCAATGATTTGCAATTAGGTATCGGCAGCCCAAGAAAAACGTGATGGGGGCATCTCTTAAAATTATATTTGCTCCCCACCATTTTTTGGTCTGCCAATCCGTGATTCAAAACAGTGGTACGGGTTGATGTGACCTTTTGTGAGCCGCTGCAGCCCAAATCACAGCCACAAACAAAATTACAGATTAGTTTGATTCTCAGAAAAACACTCATCATTGACACATCTACTTGGATGAAATATTCACATCAGCCCTAAAAAAGATGTGATACAGCCATGGTGCATAAACCACTAACTAAATTGAATTGAGTATATATGAAAAACAAACAGCTAAGCCTCTAAAACACTACAGCTCTGACTCTTTGAGCCAGGCAAACACTGAGAAACACACTCAGGGGACTTTGGGTAGGTGCCACCAAGCCTGCATGTAGTCTCGAGCTTAACTTTTCCCCAGTCATGGATAGCTTGTCTACAGTTTCAACCTGACTCCCAACATAAAAGGTCAAACAATTACTGGCCCACCTTTCTGTTTCGCATTGCTCTTTTCAGCTGGCCGTGCGCGTGTGTGTGCGGTCTGGTTGAATGTCAGCTTGTAGGTCACAGATTGCTGGTAGAACAGCATTTGAAAGTGGCCCTTTTTCACTTTGTAACGTATCTCTCTCTTTGTTTCAAACACTTTGGCCCCTACTTAGCATAGTTCACCCTTATCAGTTCAGAACTTTTTCTTTGTTATATTTGAGGCGTTTCTGCTTGAGTAAATGGCGTAGAGGGGCAGAGAATATAATATAAAGCAGAACGTGGGATGAGAAGGAGGCATAACCTGAACCCTGCTTACAGTATTAGTAGTTCTCCCTCTTCCTACGTTCTACACACATTATTATATCTTATGTCTGCAGCAATCAGGCTTCAGACAACAACCATTTTCTAAAAACTGATAATTTCTCAAATGCGTTGTCCCATTTTTATACTGATGATACTGTAATCTATTGCTCAACAGTACAAACCCTCAAATGATTGCCTTTATTCAGTATCCTGTCCCATGTAACCCAACGTAAGTTGGAGTTGAATGAAATTTGAATTATTGTCAAAGTATTAGTGTGTTATTAATGGGTATTATTGATATTTCAGATTTTTTAAATCACACAACCACAAATGTCAAAAGTAATTTTCTCTTTAAAAAATAAATACTCAATACTAAATCCCGTTTCTCCTTTCAGACGAGTAAAAAAAAAAAAAAACTGATTGACAGTTTTTTGACCTTCATTCGATTCTGGTGATCTGCATTCCTGAATTTGGTGTGTAGCCAGTTTATGTTGTTTGTATTGTTACAACAATGATAAAGATCTCAACCAGATTAAAGAGAACAAACAACTTGTACCTGATATATTCTACCACAGGTTTTTGGGTTTTCATTCGGCTGTAAAATCCATGATATGTTTGTGGCTTTAAAATCCAATTTCCGCCTCGCCACAGACTGCCTGCACAACATCAACTACAGTGACACTAACTGTACCATTCCCGGCACCAACCGAGGGAAATGACACTGACTGGACCATAATCCATTTTTAATAAAAGACCAATCTGAGCCCCATGTATCGGCTGGCCCCGAACTAATGTAAACTCGCTGGTCTTTAATCCTGGTCCTCGGGACGCGGAGTCTTGGGGGTTTTCATTCGAGCAAATTAATCTGTGACTGATTTACACCTGGCACGCCAAGGCAATGTAATTAATGTGATTTTTGCCCGAGTGGACATCTCGCAGTGGCATCGCCGTGCAGGAAAAACTTGAAAGCCACAATTTATAATTGCAATTTGTATACACCCTGTATTCTGTGTGTGTGTGTGTGTGTGTGTGCATAAAAAAGAAAAAAAAGAGACCGCATGGACATTCAAGAGCATCAGCTGGTGAGTTCATTTTAAAATTGACTGGCGCATTGTTGTTTCCACTGTTTCTTGTTTGCCTCTCTTTCCTTCCACACAAAATACTAGTCCCAGGCACACGATGAGTGACCTTTTGTGCATATATAGCTTTGCAGTTGGTCGAGCATGGTGTTTATTGGGCATGCTAAATTATGTGTATCTAAGGCATCACTACACACACACTTGTACACGGTGGCCCTCTGCTTCAGTGTGTAATTGGCTGACTGTCTGGTCTGTTTACTATCTGAGGCAAGGCTGTTTGCCTGAGTGATTGGCTTAGCAGCTGACTGATCCACTAATTGAGTAGCTGGGTTTGTGATTTTACTGGCTGGCTAAACAATTCCGACACGACTGGATGGCGGTGAGACTGACACTGCTGGACTGGTAAAACCAATATGTGTTGTTTTTGTCAAGACACACCTTTTGAGAGTGCAGGGGTCTCTGCTAATTATCCATTTCCATCAATGGAACATGCCCATTGCCCGGTGGGTAATGAAAGGTTCAGATCCCAAGTCCCCTCACCTAATTCCTAATATCTGCCTTTTTTTTTTACAGCCATTTTGACATGTCATTGCAGGGGGAAGCCTGATGTTCCCATTCAATTTAGTGTGTCACAATGATACCAGTGAGTGAGCATGGGTTATGCCAGAGCCCTGGCCAACCTAAACGGAACAAGGCCATACTGAATGTCATTTACCCTGCGGTGACGTGTCAAAATGGCTGCTGTAAAAAGGGGCCGATTGTGATTCGTCATCGTCCCTGTAGGTGCCTCTGTCGTTATTGATCAAAGTCAAATCTGTCAATCTAAACCTTCATGCCGTCAACATTAATTGCAGTGCGGCTTGCCCAAGGGAAAGATTAACTTATAAGTTCGGAGCCTTCAAAAGATTGTTTACCCCAGACATAGTTTTACATATACTGTAGTTCTGAGTACATCGATAGTCTCAAATTCTAACCTTATGTTGTGAGGTAGGATCCAGTTTCATTTGGATTATCTTTGCAAAATGTGGATATAATGTGTTTGAGTGCTGTTTGTTTCAAATGCAATCTGAAGCAAAATGATACATAGCAGTGTTTCTGCCTGTGTATTACAAGCCCAGCACTCCAGCAGGTCTATGTTGAATCCCCACAGAGTCTAAACATCTAAATGTTTGTTTGTATGTCTTCATACTGGTGAAAACCCTGGATAGGCCATTTCACAGGTGTTGTAAACGTAAACTTTCCAAACTGGTCCCGATTTTTTTCCTGTGTATGTGAATTTTCCTAAACTGACAGGAAGTAAACATGGACCCGAGCTGTTGCCTATGCAATTCTTTTGCAACAGTCTATAGGCTGCAACCAGGGAGGCACAAACTTATTAAGTGGAAAGAGAGCACTGGAAGACTAGATCAGGTGGCTGGCTGGCTGCAGCAGGAGTGAATGGTTTCCAGCTGCTTTCCCAGTCTTTACAGGAAATCAGGTTAACGTTTACATCCCATTGCCACACTGCCAGCCAATCAGCATGCCGACAGTAGATTAAAAGAAATTCAACAGATCAATCAATGCTCAAGATATCCTCATAATTATGCATTGGCTAGAAGAGGCAAAGCAGGAATTCATGCTTCATTCCCTTCAGTGATTTGTCACATAATCGGACTGTCGTAATGTATAAAGTTGGAGACAAGGCCTTTTTTCTGTGCTCTTCGTGCCATTAAGAGTCTGTATTTGTTTAAATATTAAGCATGTTCTATTTCTTTTTTTCCATGATCTGGACGTTGGAAGTTTAAAGAATGATCTAGCTTGCATCACGTGATCCACAGATAATGATTGCCTGCCCTTTGTCTATCTATCTATCTATCTAGGTAGGTAGGTAGGTCGATCGATCCATCTAGATTGCTATTTAGTAGAAACTGTGAAACTTAGATGAATGATTCATGATATATACTGTAGTCAGACTGGGCTGAATAATGGCTAGTATGGTTGACTCCCTGATTGAACCACGCCGGGGAAAAAAAAAAAGAAAAGAAAATGTGTCTTTCTCTGATTTCTCTCATAGGGTTCTGGTCCAAATGAGCCATTTCGCTTCCATTTTATGCGAAATGCAGCCTGTGATTGGCTGTCCGTTTATTCTTAATGGTTGTGTACCTGATGTGCACACACAGAGTTAAAAAAGCAATTTTTTTACGACTTTGGGAGAGAGACGGTGCAGCAATGGATGGGAAGGGAAAGAAAGACGACTGGATGAGGTGCGGATATAATCTACCTCTCTCTATATGTTCACATTAAGCATTCACTCCTCTGTATTGTACTACCTTATTTGCATATCTTCATTTTGTGAGAGATGAGGAGAGAGACTGCGATGGGAAATGAACGAAAGAGCTGATTTGGTATGCGAGTGCAACAGCATCACAACAGGGCTAAATTGAAATGTCATTTTGTATTCATCACAATGCAGCGATGGGTATGCAAGAGTGTGTGAGCAATGGGTTGGTTGAGCATTATGGGGTGCGTGTGTGTGTGTGTGTGTGTGTGTGCGTGTGCATGCAGTTGCCTTCTTATCCAACAATGGACCTCAGGTTTTTTACATATTTACCAACAGGAGTTGCTGACGTTCCACTGCTGGATATGAAGGTGCCCTTTATTATAGATAGACATGGCTCAAGGATATATGTCCCCCTCTTGGCAATTTCTTTTTTAAATATTATGGAAAAAAATACCTTAAAAGTCAATTGTTCTTTTCTGTTTATGATTTTTCCAAAATGACCAGAAACAGAGGTTCACACTGGGTTGGAGTAGTGCGATAGTCCACTGTTGGTAACAGGTGTGTGTGTGTGTGTGTGTGTGTGTGTGTGAGAGAAAGGGAGCGTGTGTTTTGCTTGTGCCGTGCAAATGCAGCACAAATGAACTACCCACTCCTAAAAACGTCTACCAACCAGTTCCTTAGCCGAGAACCAGTTCCTTCATTAATCAAGTTCTTATTGGTGGTTAAAATTTACCAAAGACCCGACACACACATGTCACATATTTACAGAAATGGAAGCTCCACTGGCCCAAAGCCATGCCTTGCACAACATGCCTGCATGGAAACAGGGAACAGAGGTCTCACTTAATTATAAATCCAGACCTTACAATAAATTAATGATGATAAAGGCATAATTGTTCAGATTACTAAGGCTTTAGGGCCTTTATGTATTATCTACAAATAAACATTTAAATTAGGCTTTCAATGTCTTGAAATATAGTAGAAAGTATATTGTATTTTTCCTTAAACCCAACAATAAAATGAAAATTAATTTGTTCATATACATCATGAGTATTATGTGTGAGGTTTTCGAACAAATGAATAAACAAAGAGTGAGTATTGAAAAAAAGGTGACTTTTTTTAATATATATGATATAGGCGGTTCATCATCAATTAGTATAGCAATTCATTATATTTCCAATAGCATTTTAATGAAGACAAACAAAAATTTTTTTTCTTTTTCTATCAAACAAAAACATCTACTGAACCCTTTTACCTGAAATAAAACCTGCTTTCATCCGTCAAAAATATCTATTATTTTTATGTGACATGACGATACATTTGATCTCGCAGAGTACTGACAGCAATAAGCAGCTTTGAAAAGAATGTGACAGTTATATATTTTTTTATATGTCAAACTAATAAATAAGAGATGGATATTTGACATTTCCACAAGACAAGGTGTGTATATGCACTGACAAGCTATGAAGAAGAAATGTCTGCTTTGCAGTCATTATAAATCATCACATATGCTGTTACTATCATCGTATTCCCATCCGTCTTCAAATATTGCAGCTTGGTCAGCGGCTCTACGCGTCAAACTATGATGTTCTAGTTATGGCAGGGGAAAAGGTGACTGGGTATAAAAAGTGATAACGTCCACGTCGGGAGTAGGTCTGGTTTTTACCCAGTAGACCGGTGTCCCGTGTGTGTGTGTGTGTGTGTGTGTGTGTGTGTGTGTGTGTGTGTGTTTTAAGGATTACTGTGAATCCACATTTATATTCACAGATTTACATGACCGGAAATCACATGCGAGTGAAACAAGATGAAACAAAGCAGTTTGTGTGCTTCCTCCAGTCATCGGTGTGAAATTAGATCAGACGAATTGTTTCGCCAGATTTGCCTTATTTTCTCCCTCCTTCCTGTCACCCTGCGTGACGAGCACAATAGCAGGCGAGCTCTGACGCAGAACGGAAGGGGGAAATCTAGTCATGGCACCAGGCTGGTATTAATACGACCCAGTATTGACAAAGAGGGGAGGGAATGGGAGTTCATATCGGTGAGAAAACAATGCAGTCCAATGTAAAAAAGTGCTTATGAATGAGTGTTAAATCCTCCTCTTTCCAGTGACAACAAATGTGTTCAGAATAAAAGCCATGATGTTATTCTTTCCAGATTGGGACCGATTATTTAGGATGGCACGAGTAGTCTACTGGCGGAAGAATTTCAGACTTTCAGATTTTTTTCAAGTAGGGCCTCAAAAATATGTGCCAATCTGGTCCAAAAACTAAGACTGAGAACCATCGAGAACAGTGATTCTTAACCATGGGGCTGTGGCCCCTGATTGGGCCGCATGCACCACCCAGAGAGCCGCAAACAACTTTCAGAAAGTTATGGAGAAGTATTTAAAACAAAAACATGAAGACGAAGGTGGTGATATGTCTAAATGTTTGCGCAAGTACAATCCAGACTTCACTAAGTAGGGCTTTGTTAACGGAGGTGACGAGGCAGAGCCCAGTGTGTGGATTGTGGGCTAACGCTACCAACGCAGCACTGAAGCCTCAAAGCTAAAGCGGCATCTCGAGACCAAACATCAGCGCTCGTGGGAAAGCCGGTGGGATTTTTCAAGAGAAAGTCAAATGGGCTCCAGATGCAGAAAACGTCCGTCGTGACTGGCAACTCCAGCTGTCACAGAAATGAAGAGCAACTTCCAGTTCTGCCATGCAAACAAGAAGACTGCTGAAGCTTATCATTCGCAGATTATAAGGCTATATTTTCATTAGCTTGATTGATTTGTTCCATGAATTGTTCGCCTGTTGGGCGTCTTGTTGTAGGTTTACATACACGTGATGAACAAATGTCTTGATGATCACATTGCGTCATGTTTTTGCTTGTTCAACTGTAAGTGGATTTGATTTAGTTATTGAATACAAATCAAACCAAGAGGGAGATCAATTAGTTAAACCAATACGGTGTTACTATTGGAATGGGCCACATTACCACCCAAGGTCAAAAAGGTTCAAAACCCCTGACCTAGAAGGCCTTTTTAAATACCAAAGACCATCGATGTGTTCTAAGGACACCATTTTTCTGAACTCCTCCTCCAGAAGGTTGGGTTTATTTATCAGTGGCGCTAGTAAGTTGCTAATTAGTACCTGTGTAGAGAAGCCACAAGACAAAGACACATGTGCATTGGCTACAATGCTGCCTGCTCGTTAAATACAAGGAAAAATACTGAGGGGCCAATGTACAGAAGTATTACGCACCCATTGCATTATTTGTAAATCTGGCGTTGCCGACCATTAGAGAGGCTGCTGATCCGGCAGGTAGGGGGGGAAGAAAAATAAAAAGTGGTGGAATGTATGCACGGAGCAAATCACAGTGCCTGGCAGACAGACAACACCTAACAACCGAACAAGAATGTATAAATAACACTGAAATAGATAGACAATGATGTTGCATCTGTGGGGATTACAGTTACATAGTAGGTCTACACTGTAGGTTATTAGGGCTGGTTCTGGACAAAAGGATGGAGGCATCAGCCTGAAACCGGGGAGGAGACGCTGAGCACAGACAGGCCGGTTTCTAACGTCCACACGAGGCGTCAAGAATCCGTCACGATGGGATCGAAGTAGCGCTGAGGACGCGCTGCAGGTTACAATGCGTCCAATCTTTGCAAACAAAGTTATTTAAGAGTAACTTCAATTGGAAAGGAAGGTGAGACAAAAACAAAAAACATTACATATTACATTAAATCCCAAATAGTATATAATAATAATAATAATATAAGGAAGGCCTCTCTGCCTCTTGTCGGTGAGGACCTCTAGCTCACACTCTGTCACTCTGCTTTTTCTCTCCACGCCGTTGTTCTGCCTACTGGGTTTTCTTTTGTGAAAAGCAGATTTATACTTCGACATTTATAGCGGCAATCGGACGTAATAAAAATGGTGAATTTCACTCCGTTGCAAAACTGTGCTGTCTCTTTTGTGGAGTGCACCTTGAAACAGGCCGATAGCAGTTGCTAGAAGTGTTTGCAACAGTATGTGTCCGGCGGCCGAAATGCATTCTTCGCAAATACCTTCATGTACTGGTCAAGATGTTTGCCACAAAGAAGGATAACTTGGAAGATTGTTTGGTTTTTTCCTTTCACTTTGAAACTGCTTGACATACTTTTCATCAGCAGTATTTAGCATGCGCTGTACCATAGCTTACTGTCACGGAAGTTTCATCTTAAAGTTGTTGTTTGATTTTAATGAAGAGCAACGATTTAAGTGACATTCTCACAACTAACATGGGACTCTTGAGCATCTAAACCCAGTGTGGGTTTCCTTTCGGTCTAATAATTCCACTGCATAATAACGTCTTAACGTAATTCACTGCTAAATCTTAATGGGTGCATGAGTGAAAGTTATGACTGCGTATTGGATGACATTGACAAAGTCGGGGGTTGAGTGTGTTGATACAAACGTGTCTTTCCTCCCACGTCTGTCCGGAGCCTCGGAGGTTCTGACTGGATCAATGTTCTGATAGAATATTCTATGATGTGCGCCCACGCTGTCACCAGCCGGCACAGACTAATGAATGGTCGAGAGAATGAAAGGCGCAAACTACACTGATGGATCACCACATTTCCCTGGGAGAAAATAAACACACCGCAGACGCCTACATGAGTTCAAGCCTCCCTTCTCTCTGGCTCTTACAGACCTTTCCCACACAGAATGATCTCCACTTTCTGTGCTGTTGTGACGGTCCCCTTGCTTGATCGCTTGTATAGGTCCCTGGAGGTGTTGATCTCTCCTGCTGGGGGGGGGGGCACCTGCTGGGCCCGTGGGACTCTCTTCGCTCCTGTACATTATTTGTTTTGTTTCCATCCATTCAACATCTATTTATCATACCACACTTAGCACTTCCCTACGACATTTATGTAATAGTTTTCCAGTTGTTTTGGGGTTTATTACAATCAACTTCAATAAAATAAATTACTTGTCTTTGTCTTATTGTCCCTATTTCTCTTAAAAGGATGAGAATAGTTCCCCCGATCTGTTAATTTGGAAAAAAGCGCCTCACTAAATGGTGCACCCTGTATGACCATTTATGTGATTTTAAATTCCACCCCATGAGAAGGCCGGATACTTACCAGTACAAAATACTGACCCTGTTCATTTTTGCCCCCCTCGCGTACCATTACTGCAAACCACCACTTTAAGCACTAATAAATGTGGGCATGTGTGTTGCAGTTACTTTACATATCAGGCTAGTTAGTAGCTTTTTGCTGGCCAAACAAGCGCCTCGGGAGGTGAAGTATGCTTCTGCTGAACCTGCTGGTCTGCAGTTCAGTGTGGAGCTTAGAGTTCAGCGTATATGACTGCGGAGGCAAAAAGGTCTGGTTGGTAAATGGTGTGCCCCCTTTTTCGTCATTTTGCTTCTTTTTTTTTTACATAAAGCTGTTTTTAAAAAAAAAAATTATTTATGTGAACTCTTCGGCAAAGTAACAACTCCTTTCTTTGTGTCCCTGCTAGTGTTTGGAAATCTACTCGTGTTCTATGCGTCATTAATGATACTGCCGTTATTTTTGCCGTTGTAATTATTTTTGACTGAAGTTCCTACCGTGAACATGGGCGTTGGCAACTCAACCAGGACTGAAATCCTAATGCTGCACTAATTAAATTCTTTAAATTAACTATTTGTTATTTGAAAGGTACTGGTCACAGGTACTGGTCACATCTCTCCACAGAGAAATCCTGCAGCCCGAAGCTCCACAGAGCATTTTAGCATCTTTTAAAGTTGTTATTTTGGTTTTCCAGCTGGCGGCTTTACTGTTTTGGTTCAGCTGTACCAAAGAAAACAGCAAGAGAATGAAGTTCTTATGAAGTGGACAAAAAGTACCTGTCCAGCTCCACATGGCAGATGGTGAAAGCAAGGGACTAGCTGGTAAGGATAGCGGGTACCAGCTAAAGACACAGATATATTTCTAAGGACCGAAGCATCGCTAATAAGACTGTAAATATTATACTTAAATTCATCAGGGGGCTATTTCACAAAAGCAGAATTAAGAAATCCTTGTATAACCTACAAAAAGTGAGACTTGACCTGAAGTCAGAGCATCCTGGCTTTATACGTTTCACACAAGCCGAGCCAGGTTGAGTTGGTGTGACTAGGTTAAAACAGGAGGAAGGATTACATATCTACTGATGCTGAAGCGGAGGAGCGGCACTTTACGACAGAGCATATACAATATGTTGAAACAGAAACGTGGTAGCTGTAAACGGTGAGAAAAGGCGCAGCCTCAAATATTCATTTACAAATTCACTAATTATAAAATGTAAAGAATGAAACCAATTTGCACAAATTAACCGCAGTGGAAGTTAATATATTACTCAGGAAACTTGACCATGGAAACTATATGGATTAATTACGACCACTAATCGTGTGTGTGTGTGTGTGTGTGTGTGTGTTTCATCTCAAACTCTTATTTATTTTTTTTGTATGTGTGCTGGACAGACATCAGACCGTTTTGGAGTCCTGTTATACACATAGGCTAGAGGTGTCGTGCCAGTCTCGTAACAATACTTATTCAGCCCATAATAGATGGCAATTCAGTGATGTGCTGCTCATCGAAAGCATCATATTTGAAACAGGACCCAGACGCTGTACATCCGGAGAGCCAATCTGGCAACATAGTGAGTACCTGGAAGACTTCCACCTCGTGCACAAATCCGGCTGTGCGGAAACGTGTTCACAAAATGTCAGATGAAAAAAGGGATTTGGCAAATTTCAAAGTCAAATATCACATAATAAACCTTCAGGACTTGGACATTGATATGGAGATAAAAAGAAAGACTAAAAGGGTAATAATGTCAATGCACAGTGTATGCATGTCTGTAACAAAATGCATTCATCATTGTTATTTGTATCTCCTACACTCCCAGTAAAATAAACTGGACCTTTGACCTTTTTTCAGCCATTTCTCAACAAGTGCAATAACGCCTTCATCAAACCATCCAACAACAATATGAACATAACAAGCGTCAGAGTAACAGTGTCTATCACATGAACAATAGAAACTACAATAATGGTCATAATGTTGAAATAAAGTTCTTAAATGAATGACAATATTGACCTGTGATATTTTGGAGGAGGCTAACTACACAGAACACATCTCCATGGTAACTTCTGTGCCACTGCTTCCAGGAACCGAGTCAGGGCTAAATTCAGGCGACACAACTTGAAAATCCGTGCTTAATCCACCGTCTAGGGTTTGTGAAGTAGCCCCCGGGTGGATGAAAACACAATGTGCTGTGTAGCAACTGCTCACCATAGTATGTTTTTTTAAAAATGGGCCTAACATTTGAGTCTAACATTTTTTTAAGGCGGGAAAAGAATATATAGTCAAAATGTCCATAAAGGGCTCAAACAATAATTTCTTAATCTGTAAATGGTTAAAATCAGTAGCAAATGAACTATATATATATATATAGTCTTATCTTTATTATGATTTTTTTTTTTGTGGAGAAAATGTGTCCCATGTTGATAAAATTGCATTCCAGTGCAAATACTCACAGCTGTCACACTAAACCAAGTAGAACAAACAAGAAGGGGCTGAACCAAAGGAGTAAATGAAATATTTTACGAGAATAAATTGTAACCAAATGCTGTCAACTGATAAATACAGCTGTATACACCTAACCCCCCCACCCTTCCTCAGACTGCAAATCTGAAACTCATTTCTAGTGGGGCCGCGGCTTTTGAAGATAATCATACTCCCTCGAATGAATTTCATTTCAGAGGCGCTTTGAAACTGTACTGAATCCGTGTGGAAATACATTCGACGCAAGCTTTCCACTTCAACATCCTATGTGGGAACCTGCGTGTGGGAGCTGAATCAATCCTGGAGAGTGTCTTGACAGTTTGAGGAGTTTATTAGCAAGGACGCCGCACCTGTGGTCAGTGCCGGGACTGAATGAATATTAACGACGCGATAGATCACATCTTGTAGCCTTAGCATTAGTGTAAAAGCTCATTAAAATGCACCGCTCATTAAATGTACTAAAACACCTTATTGGTAGTCACCAGACAACGTTTGTCTCTTGACAACTTTGAAAGACTTTTAATGGGTTTAACTGCCACACTGATTTGACAGTTATTCCCATATGTGGAGGACACAATGGTGAGGCAGAGCAGGGGGTCACCGGGGGGGTCTTGCTGTAGATGGACAATAAAAAAAACGTGCAAATGCTTTTCTAGATGCTCTGTGAACATTGCTGAACCTCTTACCTCCCTTTCCTCTCTGGGTCGCTAAGAAGTGGGCGGGATGGAGTTGACGTTTTTGTCCCTCTTATATTTAAAACACTCATGTCTTCCTGTCTCCATGTTGGTTTGTTACTCAGTCACTACAAGCTGCAAACTTTGAAGTGCGGATTTATTTGTAAAAAAAAAAAAAAAGTCTTAATTATTATTTTATGTAAATGCACCTGGGACAAGGTTTAATTCTACTGAAAACAAGACATGGATTTAATTTACTCTGATGCAGATCATTTTTGTATATATAGTATACAGTATATAACCACACAACAAAGAAAGAGACTGATTAGAACTGAAGCGGCGGCTGAGCAGGAGTGCAGGCACGGGCATCCTGGGCAGAGGGAACAGGGGTTAGTAAGAAGTCAAACACAATGTAAAGTACAAGAGTAATCCAAATCCTAGAAAGGCGGAGAGTCTAAGTAGCAATGGAAACGGTGACATAATCGGGCAACTGGAGAGAGGGAAGCCGGGGTGTTTTAACAGGAAGGATCTGATGATGTGATTGAAGACCACAAGCGATGAGGCCAGGTGTCGGAAGCCACGCCCACGGCACAAACACACAGGGAACGAACAGGGGGACACAAGAGACACAGGGAAAAGACAAAAAAAAGCACATCCAGTATTCCTCGATCACTCAACAACATGACCCCCGAGTTTTGAGGAATAAAGAAACCCCTCTGGGACCAATTGGCTTAAAAGGAAGACGGGGGATTACATCCGCTTAACCGTCCAAAACACCTACGAGGAAGGCGTCACACGCAGACATTTACAGGAGCATGAATAATATGGCATAAGCTCCACGCAGAAGGCTTTCCTCGACACAGAATTACCTTCTCAATGACATATAGTGACTTACAGATATGCAACTTGTATGGTATGAGCACTACAGCAGCACAGCACACACAAACTTTTTCTTCAGATTGCAGTCACAGGGTTTTAGATTTTTTATCAGCCAGGCCAATCCAGGATGTTTGGAGGAAAGAAAAATAACAGTGTGTGAGGACACACGGTCTCAAGCCACGCGGTGTATCGACAACTAAAATCACTTGTCTCTCGTACTTTTTCCATGTAGCGTGCAGCAGACGCGCTACTTCACATAAGAGACACAACCTCATGAATTGCAATCATTGCCAGTACAACAGATTTGTTACGTTCCCTTCTTGAATAAGACATGCCCTTTGGCAGCGCTGTCTAAATCTCCACCCCGAGCCACTTACTTCAGAGCCTCCCTTATGTTTATCCCCGCGGCGACGCAGAATAATCAAGCGTCGCAGGGTCGCTTTTCACCAGATCATTAATAACCCCTGCTCTCTCTCTCTCTCTCTCTCGGGTTTCACTGGGAGTGATGACATTGGGGTTCATAGCAGCATCCGTAGGCACACACGGCTCGGTGAATAACTACTAGAGCAGCAGCAGCCAGTTTGATTCAACAACGGCAGGACGTCGGTGATGACGGGCGGAGCAGCTCAACGCTGATTGACTGAGTTAATATTTTGCCAAAGTTGCAAAATGTCAAAGTTTTTTTTTTTTGTGTACGTCATTTGCATCCATTCGCGTCCATGTGCGTTGACTTTGCATGCTTTTGGTGTGAACGCAGCGTAAATGCTACATTGCTTGTAGTGACTTACTTTCTTTTTTGAATAGGTGCTGTGGATATCATTTATGCCAATGTGAAGAGATGTTCACGTGGATTCGGAAATTAAACTAATACATATTTATATTTATGTTGAAAGTGTTAGAATTCTGAATTTGGTGTTGCCGGTAGTGGGTAGATTGGGCGAACCCAAAATAGACACTCAATCTAGCAAAGAATATTAAATATGTAGAAATGTTTTCAACGGATTTGTGACGAGATCCTTTTATTTACCGATTTTTGTTGAGGCCCGCAGGGAGATGTTGCCACATCATCACAAGACGCCATTCTTTCTGACATTCTGACTAATGCTCAATTAATCGTGAGTAAAAATGATCGACAGGTTAACCCAAAAGGAAAATGTTGTTTGATAACTAATCCAAATGGGGGGGACGGGGGAGCTAGAATGAGCTGAGCCCTGTCAGACTTCCCTCCGTCCCACCACACCATCAAAAATGTCATCATGAAATGGCCACTTTCAGCTGGCGCGACGGGGCCGCAACTGGCTTCTTAAAGGACACCTTCGGAACCTGGCGGCTTGCCCGGCCCCAACCAGGACGTAGAGCCATAGGTCAAAGGGCAAAGCTCTTCAAATCACGCAGCAGCCTGTACACAGGGGCGTGAGCGGTTAGCTGAGTGCAGCTGACACATAGCTGAGTGACTCGCTCGGGTGGCTGAACACAATCGGCTGAGTGAACAACATGCGGTCTCTTGTGACTGTCACCTTGAGTTCCAAAAGAGACGCTCAACTTGTTCTTTCAAAAGCCTCTCGACATTGTGTGACTCACATCCTGCTTTATTAGTCTAAGCACTTGCAATTTGATGCAAGTACCTACAGTCAGTTTCTTAATGAGCATCTGTTTAACGTCTTTTAGGGTCAGTTAGACACAGGACCAAAAATCACTTATATTCGCTCGCTGTTTCATGTCGAAAGTGTCAAATCTGCAATTGGCTCTACACAGATTCATTCGCAGACGTATAGGCGTTGATTTATGATGATTGCTTATTAAAATATAATGATATTGGAGCAACATTGTCACCATCCGTTTACTATTGACAGCTCATTTACCACGGCCAGTGTTAATATACCTCCACATCCAGTGGAGTTAATTTGCCAGTCTGGAACTACAACAGCTCAGATAACAATAATAACACTTTCCTAATCAGTATTTGTCAGTGACTAACACCAGCAGCTGAAAACACTCCTCATCCCTCATTAAATCGTGCTGCTTGGGATCTCACTGTGGTTCAAGGAAAACACTTCTAAAGAACTTTTACCGACACATTCATAAGGTCAGTCGACTTCAAACACACTGTCTGGTATATGTGAAGTAGTTTAGCTTCAGGATGAGCGCCACTTTTTATGGTGATTATAATAGTGTTTGTCCATATTGAATCGTGTGTTTGTATATAAAACAAAAACAAAACGTAATTGAATCGATTTATTTGCAGAGGAAGCAGAAAGTGGAGTGTACGATCAGCACAACCAGTAAATGTCGAAAGACATGTACTATTCTTCACATTACTTTCATTAACAGCTTCCCTCATCGCCACAAATTTTGTATTTTTTCTATGGAATTTTTATTGGCTCAATGTTCAGTGTGATACGATTGAATCTGTCAATCATTGTGTCGGCCAATTGGGAGTTTTAGCTCTAGGGATGCCAATGGTGGTCGGTTGTTCGGTCCACTACTTCAGACTGAAACATCTCAGAAACCATTCATGGTACCCAGAATGAATTCTAATGCCTTAGGTGAGCACCTAGCTTTTCCTCTTGTGCCCCCTTGTGGATCATAATGTTCACCTCACCTATGCAATATCTCAATATCTGTTAGAGTAATTAGTTCATTATTCTCAGATGAGGTATCCTGATTACTTTGGTGACCCCTGGCTGTTGCTCTCGAGCCACCACAAGATTCACATTTGTGGTTTTGACTTGTCATGTCTCAGCAACCGATTGATGGATTGCCATCGGAAGGCATGTGAAGCCCATGAGGAAGTGCCTTGAACTTGTATTCTGTCTATTAGCCATCGGGATACGACCCCCTCAGGTTGCAAAAAGAAGTCAGAATGTACAGTCGTCTGAGGAAATGACCCTACATCTCACATTGGGAGCATTAGTTAAGGTCTCAAGTTGCTAGCTTCAAGTCTTCTTCAATACAGCATGATGTTCGTTTAGTAAATGATGGTCCAATTAGAGACAAATAGACTGGCTACCTTGTGATTGACAGGATTCTCTACCGGAGTCTCATACGGCGTCTCTACCAAGGTCACTCCTCCGCAGTCTGAATATGGTCACATCCATTCACCGGTTGCAAAAAAAGATGATGGCTACCAAAATTCAAGATGGCAATGGCCAAAATGCTGACGTTGACGCTTCGAAAACCGCAGTCCATCAACGTCACTACAATGTCGTCCACTTATAGTTTATGTTTGCCATGAAATTGGGTACAGACATTCATGTTCCCCTCAGGATGTATTCACTGTGGCGTCCATCTCGCACCACCATTATGATCAAATCCGTGCAAACATTCCCTTCACCCTCAGCTGTACTTTGTGAGTAATGCTAGTTATCAAATGTTAGCAGGATGAACTTATGGTGAACATTACGTGAGCTTAGCGTTGTCATTATTGTGGGCATGTTATCACGCTGACATTAGCGCCGCTGTGCTAAGTGCATCCTCACAGCTGGCGGTAGGTTCTTAGTCTTGTTTGTTTTTTAAAACCATCACAAATCTCCCATGCTGCTCTCTTTCAATTGTGGAGGGAATTTCACATTCAACCACTGATCCTTTTGTTGTCCAAAAAATCACATACTGAGTCACGCTTCTTATGTAAAGTCAACTTCCCTCTCAGATCCAACCGGTTGCGTTTGATATATCCGCCCTGACAGAATGGGAGTTCCTCAGTAGTTGGGTCCACAGAGAGGCGACGTAGTGAGACTGCCGCACATCAAACACACCTGAAGGATTTCCAGAACTAAAGCAACTCCCACCCCCTCCCCGAGTTTCGTCTTCAATGCAACGTTGCCCGCTTCTACTAACAACACGATACATCATGCGTTGTTTGTTTAAAAGTTTGAGCTTTTAATAACATTGGCCTGAATATGGAAAGTAGACGTGACAATCTATTTGAGGCAGGTTTTGGAAATGCATCACGTGGCAACGAAGACCAGCTTGGAGGCCAGTTCAGCATGGGCTTCCCACCAGTGACTATCAGGAGGTGCAGATTTTGGACAAACTTGATTTACATCAGTGAAATGAAATACGCAAAAAAGGTGCACTTTCACAGAGAGCTCATTCACGGACAGATAATAATCATCACAATTACCAGACGCGCTAATCTTTTGCCCCCAAAGACAAAGGGCCTCACCAGCAGCTGCCGCATGAGTCGGTCTTTCAAAGCTTTGGATATTATTATTCCAAGTGTCTTTTTTTCCTTTTTTTGGAAGCAGGTGGTGTTTAAACTAATCTGCCCGTTCCAAAAGATATTCAGCGAATATCGTCGAATGATGAGCTTTAGTGTAGCGAAATTATGAATTGTGCTACCATGTCAGATCGTACATTAGGGCTGCCTGTAGGAGTCATAGTTAATTCAGAGCTAATGTCACAGAGGGGTTTGACAAAGATACAGTTGCATAAGTCTTTGATATAATTGCACCTGTGGATAACCTCCGATGAAGGATGAGTGGAGATGTGCCCAAGGTTATACTATGTGTCTGAATTCATATGCTATCTGTTTCTCTCTCTCTTTCCACACACTCAAATCTCAGTGTAATTATAATGCCCTTCTCCATCTCTGCATAATCCTTCCTCCTGTCTACTGATCTGGAATAATTACCGTTCTAATAATATATATGTATGTGTGTGTGTGTGAGAAGTACATGTGTATGCCCTTCCTGAGATATACTTGATGAATCAGCGTTGGCAGCAGTTGCTACAACATGAAAGGCAACCACAGTGATTTCTTTGCATATAAAAGAGCAGCCTGGGTTTTTTTTCTTTCTTTTTTTTCTGATTTCAAAGCTTAGTGTAGCTGTAATATCGCCTCCTGCTGAAAAAGATTTGCTTCAGTTGTACAGTAACAAGCTCCATGAATTAGACCTGCTGGAAAACACTTTCTTTCCACTGCTCCTTTCCTAGTGTTTCACTTTTGAGTGCCTTCCCAGAAGCAGTATAATTACTACACTATAAAATGATAGATAGTAAGTTATAAGCCTTTTAAAAAGTCCTGAGTTATTTAATGCGGTCTGAATTAAGCCCATTTCATATGCTTCACTAGGAGAACCAGGAAGCCCATTTATCTAAGGCTAAATCACCTGTACGGTAACATAAGCTAGAGTACAGTCATTTGAATTAATTTCTTAGTCAAAGGAACTTGTGGCAAGTCTGCCTTCTACATAAATCAGAGATGTGGCTCAAGCTTGTATACCATTGTGATCGTAAAGAGGTCTTTGCATAGTCATCAACACTAGAAAAATAACTAAATTAAGTATTCTAAAAGGAGCGTCAATTATCTATCTAAATAATTACGTCACAGCACATCTTGTGTAGTTTAGTACAACATGATAAAGTGCATATATCTCTTGTATGAATCATGCTGTATTCATTTCAAAACACAACAATATGAACATGTGTATACAGCGCATATTAAATGAACAGGTTATTTGTTCAAACGACCTCGAACACATCCAATGTGTGAGAGGAACTGACCCCACTTTGTATACTCTGACACAGGAAATCACTCCCCAATGGTTCGGGATTGTACGATTACAAAGTCAGGAAAAAAAGAAGGAACGCCCCAAACAAACTGTTAAGCTTATGCACAGGGAGTTGTGAATTTGCTCAAATGACAACTGATGCTTGACATTCCTTCAACATTCATGGTAGTTCGATTTTTTTATTAATTAGTCTTTATTACTCAAAAATCGATGCATCATTTCAAGTCATCTATTCAGATTTGCTAGCAACAATACAACCCTGTGACCAAAACAATTAAACGTTGAATTCTGCAAAACCTCGCCAAGACATGTGACGGCATGTTTGACAATGTTAACGTTTTTAAAATGTAAATTTCTCCGTGATAATACGCGACAGAATTACGTTTAAACTTCTAGAGGAATCAGTAGGGTTTCCGCTTCCATTTCGTTCCTCCCGTGAGCTCGTACGCGATTCATTCAAAAAGATAGCGGCATGGATGTGTCGGGTGAAGCCGGGGTGGGTAATCGGGAGAATCGGGAGAGTTCCCGGTGGGCCGCTTCACTTCTGGGCCGGTCGAGAATTGTATTTGTTGACATTTGTCACGTTAGTTCATCTTCTCTTAAAGTGGGCTACACACGTTCCGCAATCTGACACCGCAGCCTCTGCATGGGTTGTACCATGCGAGGAAGTTCACAGCTCCCAAATAGAGTTGGTTCGGTCCGTAGTCCGTCTTTTCCAAAAAGTTTTCTCTAGGCTACGGATAGCTGGGCCGGCCCGACCGCAGCGATACGCGTCATGGAGGATGGACGGGAGGAAGAGGGCAGGAGGGGCTGAAAAAGCCATGTTGAAAAAAAGAAAGGCATTGGAGGAGGATGCTGCCAAATGTGCCAAGCTTACTGGTTTATTTTCAAGAGGACAAACACAAGTGGCAACTGGTAAAGAGAGACAAAGGCCTAATGATTAGCAACGTAACTATTCGGCTAACTGTAGCCTTGATTAATAGCGTTGTCAACCTATTCCCAAGCAAAGTATTAAATTGAATTAAAATATTACACCCAAAATATGGCGATCCATAGACTTTGCAAATATTGATATATAATATTGATATTGATATTGAAGTATGCAGTAATATGAGTCTTCATTTTTCTTTGTAGCTTCGGAGCAGCAGATAAGACAGTCTGTATACTGTACTGTGAGTTGAACTGTAAACATTAGTTGAATATGCCTCTTTGTTGAAGAGTGGGATATGTTTCAAATGTTTTATTTATTTATTTCTGCTTTTGTTAATTTATCAACCTATCCTTGTGGAATAGTGGACTATTTTTTGTTAACTTCTCATCTTAAGTGGATTATTATTGTTGTATTTAACCTTTACATTATTTGTTGGACCATGGTATTAATAAAAAAAACTACAGGATAGTAAGAGCTGAACTGTTGCTTCATTTATCCAATTTCCACTACCATGGAAAAGTGGTCTTGAGCCTGAAATTCCCAGGCTGAAAAGTGGCCCCACTCCGGCCCTGGACACATACACCTGTGTGACTGCATTTACCTTCACGTGTCAACACAACTAGTGCTGCTTTTCTTTTGTGAAGGTAAACTGCATATATTCCGATTCCGGAGTGAGGAGCAGAGACCAAACGAAGAGTCTCCTGTCCTCAGACTCCAGAGGACATCTTTCATGCTGCTTGAGCTGCAAAGGTCGTGGACACGTCCTCCTCCATGCTGTCTGCTCATTGGTTTGGTTTCAATGTTCTCCATCCAGTGAGGAGTTTGGTAGTAAAAGCATCATTTCATATGCTGCCTGGGTCTGTTAGTCCCATACTTCCCTCTCTTCTATTTTAGTCAATAACAATCTTGTAAATATAAATATGATTCATTGCTTAAGTTGCATTATTTAGAGTGAAGATATATGTTGGTATTTGTTACTGCTGGTTGCCAACGGACATGTTGACTTGATGCCGTTTTGGTGTTTTGTACGACAATCTTTGTGGCAATTTTAAAAAGGTAAAACTTCTTTTGCCAAAACAGAACTAATACTTTTGGTGCAATTGTTTACCCGTTATGAAGGGTAAACAATGACGAGCACTGGCGTAAAAAATATATTACTGGCGATAATTATTATGAATAAACAACCCAAAAGGGATATATAAAAACTATAACATTGTAGTGTATAAAAGAATCAACCATTAAAGTTGATTTATAATCCAATATGAAGATCATAACGTTTGCTGACCCAGTAGTTTTTAAATAATAAAAAGACATATTGAGATTTTGTTGTACATTTATTTACATGAAGATACAGTATTCTATGTGACAAATAAAATGCTTGTTCAGCCTGAAGCGTCTTTCTCCTTCTGGATTTGTGAGCAGATGCAAACAGCTGCTTCCTGTGGGTGTGAGGAGCTTCCCGAACCCACCAGCACAGAAGAAGCAGACGGAGACAAACTACGTCCTCTGTGCCGGTGGGAACGGGACGCCCCTCGTCCTCTCGGCTGGCGGCGGGGCGGGGCGGGTGATGTCGGGGTTTGGGTAGACGGCCAAGGGGGTCCTGTCACAAACACAAGAGATGAATTCTTTTGAACTGAACTACACAACCTTTACATTAGTGTGTTGAATCTGGCCTCCAATGATGGAATCGTATTAATGATACTTCTGTAGTCTTAGTGAGGGATTACTTACTCCGCCCACTAACAGAAAGGCAACCGCCGCTCTCCATCTGGTCCTGTAGTCCTCCATCCGTCTCATCTGGTCCTGTGGTCCTCCCTCCTCGTCATCTTCTTCGTCGTCAAGGAGATCCTGGATGTTGCTTCTTGTGTCACAGCAATCGATACCTGAATAAAAGACTTGGAGACTTTTCTTAACGTTAACCACGCCAACCCCGCTAGATGCAAGGGAAGGCAGTCGGGGAGTCGGGCGAGGAGTCCTCTTCCCTGCTCCTCCTGGTACTCTTCTGGTTTCTGAGGGACTGGAGCTTCTACAGGACGTTCCATACCAAAAAGGGAGGATGAGAGGATGGCCAGCAGGAAAGGAATAAGCAAGGACAGATACAGGAGAATATTCCTGCCAACTTCTATAAGACTTTATAATAAATCACCTCAGGCCAGATCCTCCTCAAATTGAACATCAATAAACCTAGCATTGTATTGTATATATTGTGCATTTTTTCATACTTGATATTCATATTTTACGTTTACTCTGTAACCTTGCTTGCTGCTTCTACAACCACATGTCCCCCTGTGGATGAATAAAGTATCTATCTATCTATCTACTGATAACTACAGGAATTTGTCGTGGCGGGTGGTGCAACATTGGACAATAACAGTAAACAATCAACAACAATCAACACAGTGCAAGAATTAAAACATTACATGTACAGTAGAATATAAAATAAAGTGCACAGACAAATGGATAACAGTACTTTAAACAGTGTAATGTAAGTGTAAGTTTAAAGTGACCAGTGTATAACCTACCTGATAACTTACCTGATTACTTACCTGCGGAGCATTCGCAGTCGGGCCCGTTGGAAGCTGGCCAGCCGCAGTCGGGGGAGTCGGATGAGTCGGAGTCGGGCGATTCGGACACGGGACCGGGCCAGTCGGAGTCGGGCGAGTCGGAGGCGGTCGTCCAAATCTGAATCAAAGTCAGGCAAGCGAAAAAACAAACCCAAAATCGCATCTTGCATGACATTACCTTCGGGGACATACCTGATGGCGTCAAGGGGGTCAAGCTGTGCAGGAGCTCCATCGAAGTCGCCACCTGCAGGGAAACATTTAAGGATTCCTTATGACATGAAATATTTCTGGATTACATTGAGCAATAATGGATTCAGATTCCAGCTGCTAATCAATCAGTTAGCAGCTCAATTAACCAACTGTTTAGACTCGTGAGCCACACCTTCCAGACTAAACAATGTTTCATATCTTCTCACTGTCCCCCTATATAAACCTTTAATTGTGCCTTGCTCTGATTTTACCTCCGTAGTCGTTCCCAAGGGGTTCAGGGGGGCGAAGCTGAGGCACTCCAGCGAAGTCCCCACAAGCTGCAGGGAAACATTTAAACAGGATTCCTCATGACATGAAATATTTCTGGATTACATTGAGCAATAATCAAAGGTTAAATTTAAAAAACGACAGCATATCTATAAACTAACTAGGACTACACGTGTCACGAAGGCACCAACACACAAGAGCCGTTTAACAGTAATATCAAACATAGTGCAGCTTTGCCTCTGTTAGTTTGAACAGAGAACACATGGCAGAACAACAATAATAATGATAAAAGCAAAGGGTAAATGTTAAAGAAATAGTTTGAAGTAAAAGGAGCAGATGTTTGTTCAATAAGTCACGTTTCAACACCCAAAACAAATCAACACATTGTCGCAATCATGTGCGATTCTAACACACTTGGTGCGATGACGTCACATGTCGCATGATTATATTTCAGAAGTAAGAATTAGAACTCAATGACAAGCCGCTCAGGCGCCATCTTTTTTTAGACATTTCAAGGTCAAATATGTCATATTTGATGCCCTCTAAATACAATAACAGTGTTTTTAAACCTCTACAGTAATTGTTAACACATACCACAGATATCCCGCGACTTGTAAGACATTCCGGCACTCAAATAATAATTTTACACGGAGAAACCTCCACAACATCTGTATTTTTCCAACACACCTCTTAACATTGTGAACTGTTCAACTTTAAACTAAACAAGTTTCACCAATTTCTCAACTGAGAACGCTTTAAAAGGTTTTAAGGGATGAATCAATAAGAACAATGCTAAAATAAATATAAAACTTACCTGGAAGGTTGCGCAGCACCTGTTGCAGCAGCCAGTGGTTGTCCATTCTCCGGCTTCTCGGGGGTCCGCGATAGAGGGAAGTCAGTAGTTGTTATCCAAAGAGATTCAAGAGTAGCTTTTAGCTAGCAGTCAAAAGATCAAAGGGTTAGCTTTACAGTTTGGGTCAACAAGAGGGTTTAAGCTCGTGTCGAAGTCAAAATGCAAAAGGGACGAATATCAACGTTCGAAGGTTTTTATAGCCTCGGCGGGTCGTTGCTATGGCAATTACTGAAGGGCGTGGTCACGTGCGTAGTCACGCAAGACGCAAAAAGAGACGTTTTAATTATTTTCTCATATTTGTCCAACATATATTTTATTAGTACTATTACTATTTATCATACATGTCAGTGTTGTTGTAAACATGACATCATCGGCAATACTCATGCTAACGAGACAAATGAGAGTTTCGGGTAAACACTAAATAGTTTTCACATTCATGTGTTTTATAAGGGGACCGCTCTGTTGAACACAGAAAGACAAACTGGATGGAAAATTAAACACGCTTTGTTTTCATGCAATGTTGTTGAATCTAATAATGTTCTCTCTGTAATTCATCAGTGTTTTCAGTGTGTAGACACTTGTTATTTATACCGCTGCAGATCATTAATGTCATAAAAGCTCAATTGGCAACGTTTTCGGTGAAGACATTTACTCTTTAAGGAGAGATCAAGGATTTGAGGGGCTCTTGGACCAGATCAGCTGCTCCGACGTGTTAATCGTACTGACTGTAATGCTCGCGGCAATCAGTGGCATCCACCCAGGCCCGGGGTGGGTAATCGGGAGAATCGGGAGAGTTCCCGGTGGGCCGCTTCACTTCTGGGCCGGTCGAGAATTGTATTTGTTGACATTTGTCACGTTAGTTCATCTTCTCTTAAAGTGGGCTACACACGTTCCGCAATCTGACACCGCAGCCTCTGCATGGGTTGTACCATGCGAGGAAGTTCACAGCTCCCAAATAGAGTTGGTTCGGTCCGTAGTCCGTCTTTTCCAAAAAGTTTTCTCTAGGCTACGGATAGCTGGGCCGGCCCGACCGCAGCGATACGCGTCATGGAGGATGGACGGGAGGAAGAGGGCAGGAGGGGCTGAAAAAGCCATGTTGAAAAAAAGAAAGGCATTGGAGGAGGATGCTGCCAAATGTGCCAAGCTTACTGGTTTATTTTCAAGAGGACAAACACAAGTGGCAACTGGTAAAGAGAGACAAAGGCCTAATGATTAGCAACGTAACTATTCGGCTAACTGTAGCCTTGATTAATAGCGTTGTCAACCTATTCCCAAGCAAAGTATTAAATTGAATTAAAATATTACACCCAAAATATGGCGATCCATAGACTTTGCAAATATTGATATATAATATTGATATTGAAGTATGCAGTAATATGAGTCTTCATTTTTCTTTGTAGCTTCGGAGCAGCAGATAAGACAGTCTGTATACTGTACTGTGAGTTGAACTGTAAACATTAGTTGAATATGCCTCTTTGTTGAAGAGTGGGATATGTTTCAAATGTTTTATTTATTTATTTCTGCTTTTGTTAATTTATCAACCTATCCTTGTGGAATAGTGGACTATTTTTTGTTAACTTCTCATCTTAAGTGGATTATTATTGTTGTATTTAACCTTTACATTATTTGTTGGACCATGGTATTAATAAAAAAAACTACAGGATAGTAAGAGCTGAACTGTTGCTTCATTTATCCAATTTCCACTACCATGGAAAAGTGGTCTTGAGCCTGAAATTCCCAGGCTGAAAAGTGGCCCCACTCCGGCCCTGGACACATACACCTGTGTGACTGCATTTACCTTCACGTGTCAACACAACTAGTGCTGCTTTTCTTTTGTGAAGGTAAACTGCATATATTCCGATTCCGGAGTGAGGAGCAGAGACCAAACGAAGAGTCTCCTGTCCTCAGACTCCAGAGGACATCTTTCATGCTGCTTGAGCTGCAAAGGTCGTGGACACGTCCTCCTCCATGCTGTCTGCTCATTGGTTTGGTTTCAATGTTCTCCATCCAGTGAGGAGTTTGGTAGTAAAAGCATCATTTCATATGCTGCCTGGGTCTGTTAGTCCCATACTTCCCTCTCTTCTATTTTAGTCAATAACAATCTTGTAAATATAAATATGATTCATTGCTTAAGTTGCATTATTTAGAGTGAAGATATATGTTGGTATTTGTTACTGCTGGTTGCCAACGGACATGTTGACTTGATGCCGTTTTGGTGTTTTGTACGACAATCTTTGTGGCAATTTTAAAAAGGTAAAACTTCTTTTGCCAAAACAGAACTAATACTTTTGGTGCAATTGTTTACCCGTTATGAAGGGTAAACAATGACGAGCACTGGCGTAAAAAATATATTACTGGCGATAATTATTATGAATAAACAACCCAAAAGGGATATATAAAAACTATAACATTGTAGTGTATAAAAGAATCAACCATTAAAGTTGATTTATAATCCAATATGAAGATCATAACGTTTGCTGACCCAGTAGTTTTTAAATAATAAAAAGACATATTGAGATTTTGTTGTACATTTATTTACATGAAGATACAGTATTCTATGTGACAAATAAAATGCTTGTTCAGCCTGAAGCGTCTTTCTCCTTCTGGATTTGTGAGCAGATGCAAACAGCTGCTTCCTGTGGGTGTGAGGAGCTTCCCGAACCCACCAGCACAGAAGAAGCAGACGGAGACAAACTACGTCCTCTGTGCCGGTGGGAACGGGACGCCCCTCGTCCTCTCGGCTGGCGGCGGGGCGGGGCGGGGCGGGTGATGTCGGGGTTTGGGTAGACGGCCAAGGGGGTCCTGTCACAAACACAAGAGATGAATTCTTTTGAACTGAACTACACAACCTTTACATTAGTGTGTTGAATCTGGCCTCCAATGATGGAATCGTATTAATGATACTTCTGTAGTCTTAGTGAGGGATTACTTACTCCGCCCACTAACAGAAAGGCAACCGCCGCTCTCCATCTGGTCCTGTAGTCCTCCATCCGTCTCATCTGGTCCTGTGGTCCTCCCTCCTCGTCATCTTCTTCGTCGTCAAGGAGATCCTGGATGTTGCTTCTTGTGTCACAGCAATCGATACCTGAATAAAAGACTTGGAGACTTTTCTTAACGTTAACCACGCCAACCCCGCTAGATGCAAGGGAAGGCAGTCGGGGAGTCGGGCGAGGAGTCCTCTTCCCTGCTCCTCCTGGTACTCTTCTGGTTTCTGAGGGACTGGAGCTTCTACAGGACGTTCCATACCAAAAAGGGAGGATGAGAGGATGGCCAGCAGGAAAGGAATAAGCAAGGACAGATACAGGAGAATATTCCTGCCAACTTCTATAAGACTTTATAATAAATCACCTCTGGCCAGATCCTCCTCAAATTGAACATCAATAAACCTAGCATTGTATTGTATATATTGTGCATTTTTTCATACTTGATATTCATATTTTACGTTTACTCTGTAACCTTGCTTGCTGCTTCTACAACCACATGTCCCCCTGTGGATGAATAAAGTATCTATCTATCTATCTACTGATAACTACAGGAATTTGTCGTGGCGGGTGGTGCAACATTGGACAATAACAGTAAACAATCAACAACAATCAACACAGTGCAAGAATTAAAACATTACATGTACATGTAGAATATAAAATAAAGTGCACAGACAAATGGATAACAGTACTTTAAACAGTGTAATGTAAGTGTAAGTTTAAAGTGACCAGTGTATAACCTACCTGATAACTTACCTGATTACTTACCTGCGGAGCATTCGCAGTCGGGCCCGTTGGAAGCTGGCCAGCCGCAGTCGGGGGAGTCG
The DNA here is from genome assembly GCF_009769545.1 of Cyclopterus lumpus. Lineage (NCBI taxonomy): Eukaryota > Metazoa > Chordata > Actinopteri > Perciformes > Cyclopteridae > Cyclopterus > Cyclopterus lumpus. The sequence continues at coordinate 6,425,350 of NC_046987.1, forward strand.
GATGAGTCGGAGTCGGGCGATTCGGACACGGGACCGGGCCAGTCGGAGTCGGGCGAGTCGGAGGCGGTCGTCCAAATCTGAATCAAAGTCAGGCAAGCGAAAAAACAAACCCAAAATCGCATCTTGCATGACATTACCTTCGGGGACATACCTGATGGCGTCAAGGGGGTCAAGCTGTGCAGGAGCTCCATCGAAGTCGCCACCTGCAGGGAAACATTTAAGGATTCCTTATGACATGAAATATTTCTGGATTACATTGAGCAATAATGGATTCAGATTCCAGCTGCTAATCAATCAGTTAGCAGCTCAATTAACCAACTGTTTAGACTCGTGAGCCACACCTTCCAGACTAAACAATGTTTCATATCTTCTCACTGTCCCCCTATATAAACCTTTAATTGTGCCTTGCTCTGATTTTACCTCCGTAGTCGTTCCCAAGGGGTTCAGGGGGGCGAAGCTGAGGCACTCCAGCGAAGTCCCCACAAGCTGCAGGGAAACATTTAAACAGGATTCCTCATGACATGAAATATTTCTGGATTACATTGAGCAATAATCAAAGGTTAAATTTAAAAAACGACAGCATATCTATAAACTAACTAGGACTACACGTGTCACGAAGGCACCAACACACAAGAGCCGTTTAACAGTAATATCAAACATAGTGCAGCTTTGCCTCTGTTAGTTTGAACAGAGAACACATGGCAGAACAACAATAATAATGATAAAAGCAAAGGTTAAATGTTAAAGAAATAGTTTGAAGTAAAAGGAGCAGATGTGTGTTCAATAAGTCACGTTTCAACACCCAAAACAAATCAACACATTGTCGCAATCATGTGCGATTCTAACACACTTGGTGCGATGACGTCACATGTCGCATGATTATATTTCAGAAGTAAGAATTAGAACTCAATGACAAGCCGCTCAGGCGCCATCTTTTTTTAGACATTTCAAGGTCAAATATGTCATATTTGATGCCCTCTAAATACAATAACAGTGTTTTTAAACCTCTACAGTAATTGTTAACACATACCACAGATATCCCGCGACTTGTAAGACATTCCGGCACTCAAATAATCATTTTACACGGAGAAACCTCCACAAAATCTGTATTTTTCCAACACACCTCTTAACATTGTGAACTGTTCAACTTTAAACTAAACAAGTTTCACCAATTTCTCAACTGAGAACGCTTTAAAAGGTTTTAAGGGATGAATCAATAAGAACAACGCTAAAATAAATATAAAACTTACCTGGAAGGTTGCGCAGCACCTGTTGCAGCAGCCAGTGGTTGTCCATTCTCCGGCTTCTCGGGGGTCCGCGATAGAGGGAAGTCAGTAGTTGTTATCCAAAGAGATTCAAGAGTAGCTTTTAGCTAGCAGTCAAAAGATCAAAGGGTTAGCTTTACAGTTTGGGTCAACAAGAGGGTTTAAGCTCGTGTCGAAGTCAAAATGCAAAAGGGACGAATATCAACGTTCGAAGGTTTTTATAGCCTCGGCGGGTCGTTGCTATGGCAATTACTGAAGGGCGTGGTCACGTGCGTAGTCACGCAAGACGCAAAAAGAGACGTTTTAATTATTTTCTCATATTTGTCCAACATATATTTTATTAGTACTATTACTATTTATCATACATGTCAGTGTTGTTGTAAACATGACATAATCGGCAATACTCATGCTAACGAGACAAATGAGAGTTTCGGGTAAACACTAAATAGTTTTCACATTCATGTGTTTTATAAGGGGACCGCTCTGTTGAACACAGAAAGACAAACTGGATGGAAAATTAAACACGCTTTGTTTTCATGCAATGTTGTTGAATCTAATAATGTTCTCTCTGTAATTCATCAGTGTTTTCAGTGTGTAGACACTTGTTATTTATACCGCTGCAGATCATTAATGTCATAAAAGCTCAATTGGCAACGTTTTCGGTGAAGACATTTACTCTTTAAGGAGAGATCAAGGATTTGAGGGGCTCTTGGACCAGATCAGCTGCTCCGACGTGTTAATCGTACTGACTGTAATGCTCGCGGCAATCAGTGGCATCCACCCAGGCCCGGGGTGGGTAATCGGGAGAATCGGGAGAGTTCCCGGTGGGCCGCTTCACTTCTGGGCCGGTCGAGAATTGTATTTGTTGACATTTGTCACGTTAGTTCATCTTCTCTTAAAGTGGGCTACACACGTTCCGCAATCTGACACCGCAGCCTCTGCATGGGTTGTACCATGCGAGGAAGTTCACAGCTCCCAAATAGAGTTGGTTCGGTCCGTAGTCCGTCTTTTCCAAAAAGTTTTCTCTAGGCTACGGATAGCTGGGCCGGCCCGACCGCAGCGATACGCGTCATGGAGGATGGACGGGAGGAAGAGGGCAGGAGGGGCTGAAAAAGCCATGTTGAAAAAAAGAAAGGCATTGGAGGAGGATGCTGCCAAATGTGCCAAGCTTACTGGTTTATTTTCAAGAGGACAAACACAAGTGGCAACTGGTAAAGAGAGACAAAGGCCTAATGATTAGCAACGTAACTATTCGGCTAACTGTAGCCTTGATTAATAGCGTTGTCAACCTATTCCCAAGCAAAGTATTAAATTGAATTAAAATATTACACCCAAAATATGGCGATCCATAGACTTTGCAAATATTGATATATAATATTGATATTGAAGTATGCAGTAATATGAGTCTTCATTTTTCTTTGTAGCTTCGGAGCAGCAGATAAGACAGTCTGTATACTGTACTGTGAGTTGAACTGTAAACATTAGTTGAATATGCCTCTTTGTTGAAGAGTGGGATATGTTTCAAATGTTTTATTTATTTATTTCTGCTTTTGTTAATTTATCAACCTATCCTTGTGGAATAGTGGACTATTTTTTGTTAACTTCTCATCTTAAGTGGATTATTATTGTTGTATTTAACCTTTACATTATTTGTTGGACCATGGTATTAATAAAAAAAACTACAGGATAGTAAGAGCTGAACTGTTGCTTCATTTATCCAATTTCCACTACCATGGAAAAGTGGTCTTGAGCCTGAAATTCCCAGGCTGAAAAGTGGCCCCACTCCGGCCCTGGACACATACACCTGTGTGACTGCATTTACCTTCACGTGTCAACACAACTAGTGCTGCTTTTCTTTTGTGAAGGTAAACTGCATATATTCCGATTCCGGAGTGAGGAGCAGAGACCAAACGAAGAGTCTCCTGTCCTCAGACTCCAGAGGACATCTTTCATGCTGCTTGAGCTGCAAAGGTCGTGGACACGTCCTCCTCCATGCTGTCTGCTCATTGGTTTGGTTTCAATGTTCTCCATCCAGTGAGGAGTTTGGTAGTAAAAGCATCATTTCATATGCTGCCTGGGTCTGTTAGTCCCATACTTCCCTCTCTTCTATTTTAGTCAATAACAATCTTGTAAATATAAATATGATTCATTGCTTAAGTTGCATTATTTAGAGTGAAGATATATGTTGGTATTTGTTACTGCTGGTTGCCAACGGACATGTTGACTTGATGCCGTTTTGGTGTTTTGTACGACAATCTTTGTGGCAATTTTAAAAAGGTAAAACTTCTTTTGCCAAAACAGAACTAATACTTTTGGTGCAATTGTTTACCCGTTATGAAGGGTAAACAATGACGAGCACTGGCGTAAAAAATATATTACTGGCGATAATTATTATGAATAAACAACCCAAAAGGGATATATAAAAACTATAACATTGTAGTGTATAAAAGAATCAACCATTAAAGTTGATTTATAATCCAATATGAAGATCATAACGTTTGCTGACCCAGTAGTTTTTAAATAATAAAAAGACATATTGAGATTTTGTTGTACATTTATTTACATGAAGATACAGTATTCTATGTGACAAATAAAATGCTTGTTCAGCCTGAAGCGTCTTTCTCCTTCTGGATTTGTGAGCAGATGCAAACAGCTGCTTCCTGTGGGTGTGAGGAGCTTCCCGAACCCACCAGCACAGAAGAAGCAGACGGAGACAAACTACGTCCTCTGTGCCGGTGGGAACGGGACGCCCCTCGTCCTCTCGGCTGGCGGCGGGGCGGGGCGGGGCGGGTGATGTCGGGGTTTGGGTAGACGGCCAAGGGGGTCCTGTCACAAACACAAGAGATGAATTCTTTTGAACTGAACTACACAACCTTTACATTAGTGTGTTGAATCTGGCCTCCAATGATGGAATCGTATTAATGATACTTCTGTAGTCTTAGTGAGGGATTACTTACTCCGCCCACTAACAGAAAGGCAACCGCCGCTCTCCATCTGGTCCTGTAGTCCTCCATCCGTCTCATCTGGTCCTGTGGTCCTCCCTCCTCGTCATCTTCTTCGTCGTCAAGGAGATCCTGGATGTTGCTTCTTGTGTCACAGCAATCGATACCTGAATAAAAGACTTGGAGACTTTTCTTAACGTTAACCACGCCAACCCCGCTAGATGCAAGGGAAGGCAGTCGGGGAGTCGGGCGAGGAGTCCTCTTCCCTGCTCCTCCTGGTACTCTTCTGGTTTCTGAGGGACTGGAGCTTCTACAGGACGTTCCATACCAAAAAGGGAGGATGAGAGGATGGCCAGCAGGAAAGGAATAAGCAAGGACAGATACAGGAGAATATTCCTGCCAACTTCTATAAGACTTTATAATAAATCACCTCTGGCCAGATCCTCCTCAAATTGAACATCAATAAACCTAGCATTGTATTGTATATATTGTGCATTTTTTCATACTTGATATTCATATTTTACGTTTACTCTGTAACCTTGCTTGCTGCTTCTACAACCACATGTCCCCCTGTGGATGAATAAAGTATCTATCTATCTATCTACTGATAACTACAGGAATTTGTCGTGGCGGGTGGTGCAACATTGGACAATAACAGTAAACAATCAACAACAATCAACACAGTGCAAGAATTAAAACATTACATTTACTGTAGAATATAAAATAAAGTGCACAGACAAATGGATAACAGTACTTTAAACAGTGTAATGTAAGTGTAAGTTTAAAGTGACAAGTGTATAACCTACCTGATAACTTACCTGATTACTTACCTGTGGAGCATTCGCAGTCGGGCCCGTTGGAAGCTGGCCAGCCGCAGTCGGGGGAGTCGGATGAGTCGGAGTCGGGCGATTCGGACACGGGACCGGGCCAGTCGGAGTCGGGCGAGTCGGAGGCGGTCGTCCAAATCTGAATCAAAGTCAGGCAAGCGAAAAAACAAACCCAAAATCGCATCTTGCATGACATTACCTTCGGGGACATACCTGATGGCGTCAAGGGGGTCAAGCTGTGCAGGAGCTCCATCGAAGTCGCCACCTGCAGGGAAACATTTAAGGATTCCTTATGACATGAAATATTTCTGGATTACATTGAGCAATAATGGATTCAGATTCCAGCTGCTAATCAATCAGTTAGCAGCTCAATTAACCAACTGTTTAGACTCGTGAGCCACACCTTCCAGACTAAACAATGTTTCATATCTTCTCACTGTCCCCCTATATAAACCTTTAATTGTGCCTTGCTCTGATTTTACCTCCGTAGTCGTTCCCAAGGGGTTCAGGGGGGCGAAGCTGAGGCACTCCAGCGAAGTCCCCACAAGCTGCAGGGAAACATTTAAACAGGATTCCTCATGACATGAAATATTTCTGGATTACATTGAGCAATAATCAAAGGTTAAATTTAAAAAACGACAGCATATCTATAAACTAACTAGGACTACACGTGTCACGAAGGCACCAACACACAAGAGCCGTTTAACAGTAATATCAAACATAGTGCAGCTTTGCCTCTGTTAGTTTGAACAGAGAACACATGGCAGAACAACAATAATAATGATAAAAGCAAAGGGTAAATGTTAAAGAAATAGTTTGAAGTAAAAGGAGCAGATGTTTGTTCAATAAGTCACGTTTCAACACCCAAAACAAATCAACACATTGTCGCAATCATGTGCGATTCTAACACACTTGGTGCGATGACGTCACATGTCGCATGATTATATTTCAGAAGTAAGAATTAGAACTCAATGACAAGCCGCTCAGGCGCCATCTTTTTTTAGACATTTCAAGGTCAAATATGTCATATTTGATGCCCTCTAAATACAATAACAGTGTTTTTAAACCTCTACAGTAATTGTTAACACATACCACAGATATCCCGCGACTTGTAAGACATTCCGGCACTCAAATAATCATTTTACACGGAGAAACCTCCACAAAATCTGTATTTTTCCAACACACCTCTTAACATTGTGAACTGTTCAACTTTAAACTAAACAAGTTTCACCAATTTCTCAACTGAGAACGCTTTAAAAGGTTTTAAGGGATGAATCAATAAGAACAACGCTAAAATAAATATAAAACTTACCTGGAAGGTTGCGCAGCACCTGTTGCAGCAGCCAGTGGTTGTCCATTCTCCGGCTTCTCGGGGGTCCGCGATAGAGGGAAGTCAGTAGTTGTTATCCAAAGAGATTCAAGAGTAGCTTTTAGCTAGCAGTCAAAAGATCAAAGGGTTAGCTTTACAGTTTGGGTCAACAAGAGGGTTTAAGCTCGTGTCGAAGTCAAAATGCAAAAGGGACGAATATCAACGTTCGAAGGTTTTTATAGCCTCGGCGGGTCGTTGCTATGGCAATTACTGAAGGGCGTGGTCACGTGCGTAGTCACGCAAGACGCAAAAAGAGACGTTTTAATTATTTTCTCATATTTGTCCAACATATATTTTATTAGTACTATTACTATTTATCATACATGTCAGTGTTGTTGTAAACATGACATAATCGGCAATACTCATGCTAACGAGACAAATGAGAGTTTCGGGTAAACACTAAATAGTTTTCACATTCATGTGTTTTATAAGGGGACCGCTCTGTTGAACACAGAAAGACAAACTGGATGGAAAATTAAACACGCTTTGTTTTCATGCAATGTTGTTGAATCTAATAATGTTCTCTCTGTAATTCATCAGTGTTTTCAGTGTGTAGACACTTGTTATTTATACCGCTGCAGATCATTAATGTCATAAAAGCTCAATTGGCAACGTTTTCGGTGAAGACATTTACTCTTTAAGGAGAGATCAAGGATTTGAGGGGCTCTTGGACCAGATCAGCTGCTCCGACGTGTTAATCGTACTGACTGTAATGCTCGCGGCAATCAGTGGCATCCACCCAGGCCCGGGGTGGGTAATCGGGAGAATCGGGAGAGTTCCCGGTGGGCCGCTTCACTTCTGGGCCGGTCGAGAATTGTATTTGTTGACATTTGTCACGTTAGTTCATCTTCTCTTAAAGTGGGCTACACACGTTCCGCAATCTGACACCGCAGCCTCTGCATGGGTTGTACCATGCGAGGAAGTTCACAGCTCCCAAATAGAGTTGGTTCGGTCCGTAGTCCGTCTTTTCCAAAAAGTTTTCTCTAGGCTACGGATAGCTGGGCCGGCCCGACCGCAGCGATACGCGTCATGGAGGATGGACGGGAGGAAGAGGGCAGGAGGGGCTGAAAAAGCCATGTTGAAAAAAAGAAAGGCATTGGAGGAGGATGCTGCCAAATGTGCCAAGCTTACTGGTTTATTTTCAAGAGGACAAACACAAGTGGCAACTGGTAAAGAGAGACAAAGGCCTAATGATTAGCAACGTAACTATTCGGCTAACTGTAGCCTTGATTAATAGCGTTGTCAACCTATTCCCAAGCAAAGTATTAAATTGAATTAAAATATTACACCCAAAATATGGCGATCCATAGACTTTGCAAATATTGATATATAATATTGATATTGATATTGAAGTATGCAGTAATATGAGTCTTCATTTTTCTTTGTAGCTTCGGAGCAGCAGATAAGACAGTCTGTATACTGTACTGTGAGTTGAACTGTAAACATTAGTTGAATATGCCTCTTTGTTGAAGAGTGGGATATGTTTCAAATGTTTTATTTATTTATTTCTGCTTTTGTTAATTTATCAACCTATCCTTGTGGAATAGTGGACTATTTTTTGTTAACTTCTCATCTTAAGTGGATTATTATTGTTGTATTTAACCTTTACATTATTTGTTGGACCATGGTATTAATAAAAAAAACTACAGGATAGTAAGAGCTGAACTGTTGCTTCATTTATCCAATTTCCACTACCATGGAAAAGTGGTCTTGAGCCTGAAATTCCCAGGCTGAAAAGTGGCCCCACTCCGGCCCTGGACACATACACCTGTGTGACTGCATTTACCTTCACGTGTCAACACAACTAGTGCTGCTTTTCTTTTGTGAAGGTAAACTGCATATATTCCGATTCCGGAGTGAGGAGCAGAGACCAAACGAAGAGTCTCCTGTCCTCAGACTCCAGAGGACATCTTTCATGCTGCTTGAGCTGCAAAGGTCGTGGACACGTCCTCCTCCATGCTGTCTGCTCATTGGTTTGGTTTCAATGTTCTCCATCCAGTGAGGAGTTTGGTAGTAAAAGCATCATTTCATATGCTGCCTGGGTCTGTTAGTCCCATACTTCCCTCTCTTCTATTTTAGTCAATAACAATCTTGTAAATATAAATATGATTCATTGCTTAAGTTGCATTATTTAGAGTGAAGATATATGTTGGTATTTGTTACTGCTGGTTGCCAACGGACATGTTGACTTGATGCCGTTTTGGTGTTTTGTACGACAATCTTTGTGGCAATTTTAAAAAGGTAAAACTTCTTTTGCCAAAACAGAACTAATACTTTTGGTGCAATTGTTTACCCGTTATGAAGGGTAAACAATGACGAGCACTGGCGTAAAAAATATATTACTGGCGATAATTATTATGAATAAACAACCCAAAAGGGATATATAAAAACTATAACATTGTAGTGTATAAAAGAATCAACCATTAAAGTTGATTTATAATCCAATATGAAGATCATAACGTTTGCTGACCCAGTAGTTTTTAAATAATAAAAAGACATATTGAGATTTTGTTGTACATTTATTTACATGAAGATACAGTATTCTATGTGACAAATAAAATGCTTGTTCAGCCTGAAGCGTCTTTCTCCTTCTGGATTTGTGAGCAGATGCAAACAGCTGCTTCCTGTGGGTGTGAGGAGCTTCCCGAACCCACCAGCACAGAAGAAGCAGACGGAGACAAACTACGTCCTCTGTGCCGGTGGGAACGGGACGCCCCTCGTCCTCTGGGCGGGGGGGGGGGGGGGGGGGGGGGGGTGATGTCGGGGTTTGGGTAGACGGCCAAGGGGGTCCTGTCACAAACACAAGAGATGAATTCTTTTGAACTGAACTACACAACCTTTACATTAGTGTGTTGAATCTGGCCTCCAATGATGGAATCGTATTAATGATACTTCTGTAGTCTTAGTGAGGGATTACTTACTCCGCCCACTAACAGAAAGGCAACCGCCGCTCTCCATCTGGTCCTGTAGTCCTCCATCCGTCTCATCTGGTCCTGTGGTCCTCCCTCCTCGTCATCTTCTTCGTCGTCAAGGAGATCCTGGATGTTGCTTCTTGTGTCACAGCAATCGATACCTGAATAAAAGACTTGGAGACTTTTCTTAACGTTAACCACGCCAACCCCGCTAGATGCAAGGGAAGGCAGTCGGGGAGTCGGGCGAGGAGTCCTCTTCCCTGCTCCTCCTGGTACTCTTCTGGTTTCTGAGGGACTGGAGCTTCTACAGGACGTTCCATACCAAAAAGGGAGGATGAGAGGATGGCCAGCAGGAAAGGAATAAGCAAGGACAGATACAGGAGAATATTCCTGCCAACTTCTATAAGACTTTATAATAAATCACCTCTGGCCAGATCCTCCTCAAATTGAACATCAATAAACCTAGCATTGTATTGTATATATTGTGCATTTTTTCATACTTGATATTCATATTTTACGTTTACTCTGTAACCTTGCTTGCTGCTTCTACAACCACATGTCCCCCTGTGGATGAATAAAGTATCTATCTATCTATCTACTGATAACTACAGGAATTTGTCGTGGCGGGTGGTGCAACATTGGACAATAACAGTAAACAATCAACAACAATCAACACAGTGCAAGAATTAAAACATTACATTTACTGTAGAATATAAAATAAAGTGCACAGACAAATGGATAACAGTACTTTAAACAGTGTAATGTAAGTGTAAGTTTAAAGTGACAAGTGTATAACCTACCTGATAACTTACCTGATTACTTACCTGTGGAGCATTCGCAGTCGGGCCCGTTGGAAGCTGGCCAGCCGCAGTCGGGGGAGTCGGATGAGTCGGAGTCGGGCGATTCGGACACGGGACCGGGCCAGTCGGAGTCGGGCGAGTCGGAGGCGGTCGTCCAAATCTGAATCAAAGTCAGGCAAGCGAAAAAACAAACCCAAAATCGCATCTTGCATGACATTACCTTCGGGGACATACCTGATGGCGTCAAGGGGGTCAAGCTGTGCAGGAGCTCCATCGAAGTCGCCACCTGCAGGGAAACATTTAAGGATTCCTTATGACATGAAATATTTCTGGATTACATTGAGCAATAATGGATTCAGATTCCAGCTGCTAATCAATCAGTTAGCAGCTCAATTAACCAACTGTTTAGACTCGTGAGCCACACCTTCCAGACTAAACAATGTTTCATATCTTCTCACTGTCCCCCTATATAAACCTTTAATTGTGCCTTGCTCTGATTTTACCTCCGTAGTCGTTCCCAAGGGGTTCAGGGGGGCGAAGCTGAGGCACTCCAGCGAAGTCCCCACAAGCTGCAGGGAAACATTTAAACAGGATTCCTCATGACATGAAATATTTCTGGATTACATTGAGCAATAATCAAAGGTTAAATTTAAAAAACGACAGCATATCTATAAACTAACTAGGACTACACGTGTCACGAAGGCACCAACACACAAGAGCCGTTTAACAGTAATATCAAACATAGTGCAGCTTTGCCTCTGTTAGTTTGAACAGAGAACACATGGCAGAACAACAATAATAATGATAAAAGCAAAGGTTAAATGTTAAAGAAATAGTTTGAAGTAAAAGGAGCAGATGTTTGTTCAATAAGTCACGTTTCAACACCCAAAACAAATCAACACATTGTCGCAATCATGTGCGATTCTAACACACTTGGTGCGATGACGTCACATGTCGCATGATTATATTTCAGAAGTAAGAATTAGAACTCAATGACAAGCCGCTCAGGCGCCATCTTTTTTTAGACATTTCAAGGTCAAATATGTCATATTTGATGCCCTCTAAATACAATAACAGTGTTTTTAAACCTCTACAGTAATTGTTAACACATACCACAGATATCCCGCGACTTGTAAGACATTCCGGCACTCAAATAATCATTTTACACGGAGAAACCTCCACAAAATCTGTATTTTTCCAACACACCTCTTAACATTGTGAACTGTTCAACTTTAAACTAAACAAGTTTCACCAATTTCTCAACTGAGAACGCTTTAAAAGGTTTTAAGGGATGAATCAATAAGAACAACGCTAAAATAAATATAAAACTTACCTGGAAGGTTGCGCAGCACCTGTTGCAGCAGCCAGTGGTTGTCCATTCTCCGGCTTCTCGGGGGTCCGCGATAGAGGGAAGTCAGTAGTTGTTATCCAAAGAGATTCAAGAGTAGCTTTTAGCTAGCAGTCAAAAGATCAAAGGGTTAGCTTTACAGTTTGGGTCAACAAGAGGGTTTAAGCTCGTGTCGAAGTCAAAATGCAAAAGGGACGAATATCAACGTTCGAAGGTTTTTATAGCCTCGGCGGGTCGTTGCTATGGCAATTACTGAAGGGCGTGGTCACGTGCGTAGTCACGCAAGACGCAAAAAGAGACGTTTTAATTATTTTCTCATATTTGTCCAACATATATTTTATTAGTACTATTACTATTTATCATACATGTCAGTGTTGTTGTAAACATGACATAATCGGCAATACTCATGCTAACGAGACAAATGAGAGTTTCGGGTAAACACTAAATAGTTTTCACATTCATGTGTTTTATAAGGGGACCGCTCTGTTGAACACAGAAAGACAAACTGGATGGAAAATTAAACACGCTTTGTTTTCATGCAATGTTGTTGAATCTAATAATGTTCTCTCTGTAATTCATCAGTGTTTTCAGTGTGTAGACACTTGTTATTTATACCGCTGCAGATCATTAATGTCATAAAAGCTCAATTGGCAACGTTTTCGGTGAAGACATTTACTCTTTAAGGAGAGATCAAGGATTTGAGGGGCTCTTGGACCAGATCAGCTGCTCCGACGTGTTAATCGTACTGACTGTAATGCTCGCGGCAATCAGTGGCATCCACCCAGGCCCGGGGTGGGTAATCGGGAGAATCGGGAGAGTTCCCGGTGGGCCGCTTCACTTCTGGGCCGGTCGAGAATTGTATTTGTTGACATTTGTCACGTTAGTTCATCTTCTCTTAAAGTGGGCTACACACGTTCCGCAATCTGACACCGCAGCCTCTGCATGGGTTGTACCATGCGAGGAAGTTCACAGCTCCCAAATAGAGTTGGTTCGGTCCGTAGTCCGTCTTTTCCAAAAAGTTTTCTCTAGGCTACGGATAGCTGGGCCGGCCCGACCGCAGCGATACGCGTCATGGAGGATGGACGGGAGGAAGAGGGCAGGAGGGGCTGAAAAAGCCATGTTGAAAAAAAGAAAGGCATTGGAGGAGGATGCTGCCAAATGTGCCAAGCTTACTGGTTTATTTTCAAGAGGACAAACACAAGTGGCAACTGGTAAAGAGAGACAAAGGCCTAATGATTAGCAACGTAACTATTCGGCTAACTGTAGCCTTGATTAATAGCGTTGTCAACCTATTCCCAAGCAAAGTATTAAATTGAATTAAAATATTACACCCAAAATATGGCGATCCATAGACTTTGCAAATATTGATATATAATATTGATATTGATATTGAAGTATGCAGTAATATGAGTCTTCATTTTTCTTTGTAGCTTCGGAGCAGCAGATAAGACAGTCTGTATACTGTACTGTGAGTTGAACTGTAAACATTAGTTGAATATGCCTCTTTGTTGAAGAGTGGGATATGTTTCAAATGTTTTATTTATTTATTTCTGCTTTTGTTAATTTATCAACCTATCCTTGTGGAATAGTGGACTATTTTTTGTTAACTTCTCATCTTAAGTGGATTATTATTGTTGTATTTAACCTTTACATTATTTGTTGGACCATGGTATTAATAAAAAAAAACTACAGGATAGTAAGAGCTGAACTGTTGCTTCATTTATCCAATTTCCACTACCATGGAAAAGTGGTCTTGAGCCTGAAATTCCCAGGCTGAAAAGTGGCCCCACTCCGGCCCTGGACACATACACCTGTGTGACTGCATTTACCTTCACGTGTCAACACAACTAGTGCTGCTTTTCTTTTGTGAAGGTAAACTGCATATATTCCGATTCCGGAGTGAGGAGCAGAGACCAAACGAAGAGTCTCCTGTCCTCAGACTCCAGAGGACATCTTTCATGCTGCTTGAGCTGCAAAGGTCGTGGACACGTCCTCCTCCATGCTGTCTGCTCATTGGTTTGGTTTCAATGTTCTCCATCCAGTGAGGATTTGGTAGTAAAAGCATCATTTCATATGCTGCCTGGGTCTGTTAGTCCCATACTTCCCTCTCTTCTATTTTAGTCAATAACAATCTTGTAAATAGAAATATTCATTGCTTAGAGTTGCATTATTTAGAGCGAATCATGTTATTGTGCAGCTTGAAACACCAGGGACCCAAACGCCCGTCAACGATTGAAAAGTAACCTTTATTGCTAAACAGGAGTCCAAAACAGTACTTACACACAAGATTCCACGATCTAGACAAGACGAACCGACAAAGGGGAATGACATGTAACAGGAACTTAAATACAGAGGGCTGGTGCAGGTGATTGGACACAGGAGGAAACAATCAGGAACAGGGCAGACAATCACAGGGACAGGAAGTGAAGAGAAACAGAGGACACGAGAGACAAGGACTTCAAAATAAGACAGGAAACACGAAACAACACTACAGATCCTGACATAACCCCCCCCTCAAGGGGCGGATTCCAGACGACCCAACACAGTCCCCCAGTGTGGGTGGAGGGGAGCCGGAGGCGGGACCAAAAGCCTGGCAGAAGAAGTCCGGGGGACGACCACCAGGAGGACTGACCTGCTCCGGAGGACGGGCAGGAGGGACGGCCACCAGGAGGACTGACCTGCTCCGGGGGACGGGCAGAAGGGCGACCACCAGGCGGACGGAAGGGCTCTGGGGGACGGGCTGAAGGACGGCCACCAGGCGGACGGAAGGGCTCCGGGGGACGGACAGGAGGATGGCCACCAGGCACATAGACCTGCTCCGGGGGACGGGCAGAAGGACGGTCACCAGACGGACAGACGGACTCCGGAAAACCGGGCTCAGGGGAACCGGGCTCTGGAGCCGTAGGTCGTGTCAAAGGAAGCGGCCAGGGTGGCGACCGAACACAGGGAGCCTGAGTCGGCCGGGGCGGCGACGTGACCCGGGGAACTGGGGTCTGCCGGGGCGGCGACGTGACCCGGGGAATCGGGGTCTGCCGGGGCGGCGACAGGACAAGGGGAGCCGGGGGACGGCCGGGGCGGCGACGGGACACGAGGAGCCGGGGTCGGCCGGGGCGCCGACGGGACAAGAGGAGCTGGGATCGGCCGAGGCGCCGACGGGACACGAGGAGCTGGGGTCGGCCGAGGCGCCGACGGGACACGAGGAGCTGGGGTCGGCCGGGGCGCCGACGGGACACAGGGAGCTGGGGTCGGCCGGGGCGCCGACGGGACACGGGGAGCTGGAGTCGGCCGGGGCGCCGACAGGACACGAGGAGCTGGGATCGGCCGAGGCGCCGACAGGACACGGGGAGCTGGAGTCGGCCGGGGCGCCGACAGGACACGAGGAGCTGGGATCGGCCGGTGGCGCCGACGGGACACGGGGAGCTGGGATCGGCCGGGGCGCCGACGGGACACGGGGAGCTGGGATCGGCCGAGGCGCCGACGGGACACGAGGAGCTGGGGTCGGCCGAGGCGCCGACGGGACACGAGGAGCTGGGGTCGGCCGGGGCGCCGACGGGACACGTTGAGCTGGGGTCGGCCGGGGCGCCGACGGGACACGAGGAGCTGGGATCGGCCGGGGCGCCGATGGGACACGAGGAGCTGGGGTCGGCCGGGGCACCGACGGGACAGCATCGGCAGGAACCGGCGGGGACTGCGGCCGAAGCAGGACCCTGTCTAACGCCTGGAGGGACTCCATCATGTCCCGGAAAGCGTCCTGGGACAAGGCAAAGGAAGCAAGGGCCGGCCGGAAGTCCAATAGGTCCCAGGAGGTTGGGGTTGGCCGGAACACGGAGGCGGCAACAGGAACAGGCGAGGGCTGCAGCACGGAGGCGACTGCGGGAACCGGAGTAGTCTGCGGCACAGAGGCGGCAGCCGGAACCCTCCACCGACGCGGTCCGGAGGTTTGCGCCCCCCACTCCGGGGCTGGGCCTGGGTGACCTCTGCCCCTGGGGCTACGAGGCCCCCCATAAGCCAAACGGGTCCCGTTGAAGGGGTCTGGTGCCGAGACCCTATGGGGGTTGTAGTTCCCCTTCTGGAGGCTACGAGGGCCCCCATAGGCCAAGCGGGTCCCTTCGAAGGGGTTTGGTGCCGAGACCCTATGGGGGTTGTAGTTCCCTTTCTGGAGGCTACGAGGGCCCCCATAGGCCAAGCGGGTCCCTTCGAAGGGGTTGTAGGCTGGGTCCATTCTTGGTCGGTTCGTTCTGTTATGTGCAGCTTGAAACACAGGACCCAAACGCCGTCAACGATGGAAAAGTAACCTTTATTGCTAAACAGGATTCCAAAACAGTCTTACACACAAGATCTTCCACGATCTAGACAAGACGAACCGACAAAGGGGAATGACATGAACAGGACTTAAATACAGAGGGCTGGTGCAGGTGATTGGACACAGGAGGAAACAATCAGGAACAGGGCAGACAATCACAGGGACAGGAAGTGAAGAGAAACAGAGGACACGAGAGACAAGGACTTCAAAATAAGACAGGAAACACGAAACAACACTACAGATCCTGACAGAAGATATATGTTGGTATTTGTTACTGCTGGTTGCCAACGGACATGTTGACTTGATGCCGTTTTGGTGTTTTGTACGACAATCTTTGTGGCAATTTTAAAAAGGTAAAACTTCTTTTGCCAAAACAGAACTAATACTTTTGGTGCAATTGTTTACCCGTTATGAAGGGTAAACAATGACGAGCACTGGCGTAAAAAATATATTACTGGCGATAATTATTATGAATAAACAACCCAAAAGGGATATATAAAAACTATAACATTGTAGTGTATAAAAGAATCAACCATTAAAGTTGATTTATAATCCAATATGAAGATCATAACGTTTGCTGACCCAGTAGTTTTTAAATAATAAAAAGACATATTGAGATTTTGTTGTACATTTATTTACATGAAGATACAGTATTCTATGTGACAAATAAAATGCTTGTTCAGCCTGAAGCGTCTTTCTCCTTCTGGATTTGTGAGCAGATGCAAACAGCTGCTTCCTGTGGGTGTGAGGAGCTTCCCGAACCCACCAGCACAGAAGAAGCAGACGGAGACAAACTACGTCCTCTGTGCCGGTGGGAACGGGACGCCCCTCGTCCTCTCGGCTGGCGGCGGGGCGGGGCGGGGCGGGGCGGGTGATGTCGGGGTTTGGGTAGACGGCCAAGGGGGTCCTGTCACAAACACAAGAGATGAATTCTTTTGAACTGAACTACACAACCTTTACATTAGTGTGTTGAATCTGGCCTCCAATGATGGAATCGTATTAATGATACTTCTGTAGTCTTAGTGAGGGATTACTTACTCCGCCCACTAACAGAAAGGCAACCGCCGCTCTCCATCTGGTCCTGTAGTCCTCCATCCGTCTCATCTGGTCCTGTGGTCCTCCCTCCTCGTCATCTTCTTCGTCGTCAAGGAGATCCTGGATGTTGCTTCTTGTGTCACAGCAATCGATACCTGAATAAAAGACTTGGAGACTTTTCTTAACGTTAACCACGCCAACCCCGCTAGATGCAAGGGAAGGCAGTCGGGGAGTCGGGCGAGGAGTCCTCTTCCCTGCTCCTCCTGGTACTCTTCTGGTTTCTGAGGGACTGGAGCTTCTACAGGACGTTCCATACCAAAAAGGGAGGATGAGAGGATGGCCAGCAGGAAAGGAATAAGCAAGGACAGATACAGGAGAATATTCCTGCCAACTTCTATAAGACTTTATAATAAATCACCTCTGGCCAGATCCTCCTCAAATTGAACATCAATAAACCTAGCATTGTATTGTATATATTGTGCATTTTTTCATACTTGATATTAATATTTTACGTTTACTCTGTAACCTTGCTTGCTGCTTCTACAACCACATGTCCCCCTGTGGATGAATAAAGTATCTATCTATCTATCTACTGATAACTACAGGAATTTGTCGTGGCGGGTGGTGCAACATTGGACAATAACAGTAAACAATCAACAACAATCAACACAGTGCAAGAATTAAAACATTACATTTACTGTAGAATATAAAATAAAGTGCACAGACAAATGGATAACAGTACTTTAAACAGTGTAATGTAAGTGTAAGTTTAAAGTGACAAGTGTATAACCTACCTGATAACTTACCTGATTACTTACCTGTGGAGCATTCGCAGTCGGGCCCGTTGGAAGCTGGCCAGCCGCAGTCGGGGGAGTCGGATGAGTCGGAGTCGGGCGATTCGGACACGGGACCGGGCCAGTCGGAGTCGGGCGAGTCGGAGGCGGTCGTCCAAATCTGAATCAAAGTCAGGCAAGCGAAAAAACAAACCCAAAATCGCATCTTGCATGACATTACCTTCGGGGACATACCTGATGGCGTCAAGGGGGTCAAGCTGTGCAGGAGCTCCATCGAAGTCGCCACCTGCAGGGAAACATTTAAGGATTCCTTATGACATGAAATATTTCTGGATTACATTGAGCAATAATGGATTCAGATTCCAGCTGCTAATCAATCAGTTAGCAGCTCAATTAACCAACTGTTTAGACTCGTGAGCCACACCTTCCAGACTAAACAATGTTTCATATCTTCTCACTGTCCCCCTATATAAACCTTTAATTGTGCCTTGCTCTGATTTTACCTCCGTAGTCGTTCCCAAGGGGTTCAGGGGGGCGAAGCTGAGGCACTCCAGCGAAGTCCCCACAAGCTGCAGGGAAACATTTAAACAGGATTCCTCATGACATGAAATATTTCTGGATTACATTGAGCAATAATCAAAGGTTAAATTTAAAAAACGACAGCATATCTATAAACTAACTAGGACTACACGTGTCACGAAGGCACCAACACACAAGAGCCGTTTAACAGTAATATCAAACATAGTGCAGCTTTGCCTCTGTTAGTTTGAACAGAGAACACATGGCAGAACAACAATAATAATGATAAAAGCAAAGGTTAAATGTTAAAGAAATAGTTTGAAGTAAAAGGAGCAGATGTTTGTTCAATAAGTCACGTTTCAACACCCAAAACAAATCAACACATTGTCGCAATCATGTGCGATTCTAACACACTTGGTGCGATGACGTCACATGTCGCATGATTATATTTCAGAAGTAAGAATTAGAACTCAATGACAAGCCGCTCAGGCGCCATCTTTTTTTAGACATTTCAAGGTCAAATATGTCATATTTGATGCCCTCTAAATACAATAACAGTGTTTTTAAACCTCTACAGTAATTGTTAACACATACCACAGATATCCCGCGACTTGTAAGACATTCCGGCACTCAAATAATCATTTTACACGGAGAAACCTCCACAAAATCTGTATTTTTCCAACACACCTCTTAACATTGTGAACTGTTCAACTTTAAACTAAACAAGTTTCACCAATTTCTCAACTGAGAACGCTTTAAAAGGTTTTAAGGGATGAATCAATAAGAACAACGCTAAAATAAATATAAAACTTACCTGGAAGGTTGCGCAGCACCTGTTGCAGCAGCCAGTGGTTGTCCATTCTCCGGCTTCTCGGGGGTCCGCGATAGAGGGAAGTCAGTAGTTGTTATCCAAAGAGATTCAAGAGTAGCTTTTAGCTAGCAGTCAAAAGATCAAAGGGTTAGCTTTACAGTTTGGGTCAACAAGAGGGTTTAAGCTCGTGTCGAAGTCAAAATGCAAAAGGGACGAATATCAACGTTCGAAGGTTTTTATAGCCTCGGCGGGTCGTTGCTATGGCAATTACTGAAGGGCGTGGTCACGTGCGTAGTCACGCAAGACGCAAAAAGAGACGTTTTAATTATTTTCTCATATTTGTCCAACATATATTTTATTAGTACTATTACTATTTATCATACATGTCAGTGTTGTTGTAAACATGACATAATCGGCAATACTCATGCTAACGAGACAAATGAGAGTTTCGGGTAAACACTAAATAGTTTTCACATTCATGTGTTTTATAAGGGGACCGCTCTGTTGAACACAGAAAGACAAACTGGATGGAAAATTAAACACGCTTTGTTTTCATGCAATGTTGTTGAATCTAATAATGTTCTCTCTGTAATTCATCAGTGTTTTCAGTGTGTAGACACTTGTTATTTATACCGCTGCAGATCATTAATGTCATAAAAGCTCAATTGGCAACGTTTTCGGTGAAGACATTTACTCTTTAAGGAGAGATCAAGGATTTGAGGGGCTCTTGGACCAGATCAGCTGCTCCGACGTGTTAATCGTACTGACTGTAATGCTCGCGGCAATCAGTGGCATCCACCCAGGCCCGGGGTGGGTAATCGGGAGAATCGGGAGAGTTCCCGGTGGGCCGCTTCACTTCTGGGCCGGTCGAGAATTGTATTTGTTGACATTTGTCACGTTAGTTCATCTTCTCTTAAAGTGGGCTACACACGTTCCGCAATCTGACACCGCAGCCTCTGCATGGGTTGTACCATGCGAGGAAGTTCACAGCTCCCAAATAGAGTTGGTTCGGTCCGTAGTCCGTCTTTTCCAAAAAGTTTTCTCTAGGCTACGGATAGCTGGGCCGGCCCGACCGCAGCGATACGCGTCATGGAGGATGGACGGGAGGAAGAGGGCAGGAGGGGCTGAAAAAGCCATGTTGAAAAAAAGAAAGGCATTGGAGGAGGATGCTGCCAAATGTGCCAAGCTTACTGGTTTATTTTCAAGAGGACAAACACAAGTGGCAACTGGTAAAGAGAGACAAAGGCCTAATGATTAGCAACGTAACTATTCGGCTAACTGTAGCCTTGATTAATAGCGTTGTCAACCTATTCCCAAGCAAAGTATTAAATTGAATTAAAATATTACACCCAAAATATGGCGATCCATAGACTTTGCAAATATTGATATATAATATTGATATTGATATTGAAGTATGCAGTAATATGAGTCTTCATTTTTCTTTGTAGCTTCGGAGCAGCAGATAAGACAGTCTGTATACTGTACTGTGAGTTGAACTGTAAACATTAGTTGAATATGCCTCTTTGTTGAAGAGTGGGATATGTTTCAAATGTTTTATTTATTTATTTCTGCTTTTGTTAATTTATCAACCTATCCTTGTGGAATAGTGGACTATTTTTTGTTAACTTCTCATCTTAAGTGGATTATTATTGTTGTATTTAACCTTTACATTATTTGTTGGACCATGGTATTAATAAAAAAAACTACAGGATAGTAAGAGCTGAACTGTTGCTTCATTTATCCAATTTCCACTACCATGGAAAAGTGGTCTTGAGCCTGAAATTCCCAGGCTGAAAAGTGGCCCCACTCCGGCCCTGGACACATACACCTGTGTGACTGCATTTACCTTCACGTGTCAACACAACTAGTGCTGCTTTTCTTTTGTGAAGGTAAACTGCATATATTCCGATTCCGGAGTGAGGAGCAGAGACCAAACGAAGAGTCTCCTGTCCTCAGACTCCAGAGGACATCTTTCATGCTGCTTGAGCTGCAAAGGTCGTGGACACGTCCTCCTCCATGCTGTCTGCTCATTGGTTTGGTTTCAATGTTCTCCATCCAGTGAGGAGTTTGGTAGTAAAAGCATCATTTCATATGCTGCCTGGGTCTGTTAGTCCCATACTTCCCTCTCTTCTATTTTAGTCAATAACAATCTTGTAAATATAAATATGATTCATTGCTTAAGTTGCATTATTTAGAGTGAAGATATATGTTGGTATTTGTTACTGCTGGTTGCCAACGGACATGTTGACTTGATGCCGTTTTGGTGTTTTGTACGACAATCTTTGTGGCAATTTTAAAAAGGTAAAACTTCTTTTGCCAAAACAGAACTAATACTTTTGGTGCAATTGTTTACCCGTTATGAAGGGTAAACAATGACGAGCACTGGCGTAAAAAATATATTACTGGCGATAATTATTATGAATAAACAACCCAAAAGGGATATATAAAAACTATAACATTGTAGTGTATAAAAGAATCAACCATTAAAGTTGATTTATAATCCAATATGAAGATCATAACGTTTGCTGACCCAGTAGTTTTTAAATAATAAAAAGACATATTGAGATTTTGTTGTACATTTATTTACATGAAGATACAGTATTCTATGTGACAAATAAAATGCTTGTTCAGCCTGAAGCGTCTTTCTCCTTCTGGATTTGTGAGCAGATGCAAACAGCTGCTTCCTGTGGGTGTGAGGAGCTTCCCGAACCCACCAGCACAGAAGAAGCAGACGGAGACAAACTACGTCCTCTGTGCCGGTGGGAACGGGACGCCCCTCGTCCTCTCGGCTGGCGGCGGGGCGGGGCGGGGCGGGGCGGGTGATGTCGGGGTTTGGGTAGACGGCCAAGGGGGTCCTGTCACAAACACAAGAGATGAATTCTTTTGAACTGAACTACACAACCTTTACATTAGTGTGTTGAATCTGGCCTCCAATGATGGAATCGTATTAATGATACTTCTGTAGTCTTAGTGAGGGATTACTTACTCCGCCCACTAACAGAAAGGCAACCGCCGCTCTCCATCTGGTCCTGTAGGTCCTCCCTCCTCGTCATCTTCTTCGTCGTCAAGGAGATCCTGGATGTTGCTTCTTGTGTCACAGCAATCGATACCTGAATAAAAGACTTGGAGACTTTTCTTAACGTTAACCACGCCAACCCCGCTAGATGCAAGGGAAGGCAGTCGGGGAGTCGGGCGAGGAGTCCTCTTCCCTGCTCCTCCTGGTACTCTTCTGGTTTCTGAGGGACTGGAGCTTCTACAGGACGTTCCATACCAAAAAGGGAGGATGAGAGGATGGCCAGCAGGAAAGGAATAAGCAAGGACAGATACAGGAGAATATTCCTGCCAACTTCTATAAGACTTTATAATAAATCACCTCTGGCCAGATCCTCCTCAAATTGAACATCAATAAACCTAGCATTGTATTGTATATATTGTGCATTTTTTCATACTTGATATTAATATTTTACGTTTACTCTGTAACCTTGCTTGCTGCTTCTACAACCACATGTCCCCCTGTGGATGAATAAAGTATCTATCTATCTATCTACTGATAACTACAGGAATTTGTCGTGGCGGGTGGTGCAACATTGGACAATAACAGTAAACAATCAACAACAATCAACACAGTGCAAGAATTAAAACATTACATTTACTGTAGAATATAAAATAAAGTGCACAGACAAATGGATAACAGTACTTTAAACAGTGTAATGTAAGTGTAAGTTTAAAGTGACAAGTGTATAACCTACCTGATAACTTACCTGATTACTTACCTGCTGGAGCATTCGCAGTCGGGCCCGTTGGAAGCTGGCCAGCCGCAGTCGGGGGAGTCGGATGAGTCGGAGTCGGGCGATTCGGACACGGGACCGGGCCAGTCGGAGTCGGGCGAGTCGGAGGCGGTCGTCCAAATCTGAATCAAAGTCAGGCAAGCGAAAAAACAAACCCAAAATCGCATCTTGCATGACATTACCTTCGGGGACATACCTGATGGCGTCAAGGGGGTCAAGCTGTGCAGGAGCTCCATCGAAGTCGCCACCTGCAGGGAAACATTTAAGGATTCCTTATGACATGAAATATTTCTGGATTACATTGAGCAATAATGGATTCAGATTCCAGCTGCTAATCAATCAGTTAGCAGCTCAATTAACCAACTGTTTAGACTCGTGAGCCACACCTTCCAGACTAAACAATGTTTCATATCTTCTCACTGTCCCCCTATATAAACCTTTAATTGTGCCTTGCTCTGATTTTACCTCCGTAGTCGTTCCCAAGGGGTTCAGGGGGGCGAAGCTGAGGCACTCCAGCGAAGTCCCCACAAGCTGCAGGGAAACATTTAAACAGGATTCCTCATGACATGAAATATTTCTGGATTACATTGAGCAATAATCAAAGGTTAAATTTAAAAAACGACAGCATATCTATAAACTAACTAGGACTACACGTGTCACGAAGGCACCAACACACAAGAGCCGTTTAACAGTAATATCAAACATAGTGCAGCTTTGCCTCTGTTAGTTTGAACAGAGAACACATGGCAGAACAACAATAATAATGATAAAAGCAAAGGTTAAATGTTAAAGAAATAGTTTGAAGTAAAAGGAGCAGATGTTTGTTCAATAAGTCACGTTTCAACACCCAAAACAAATCAACACATTGTCGCAATCATGTGCGATTCTAACACACTTGGTGCGATGACGTCACATGTCGCATGATTATATTTCAGAAGTAAGAATTAGAACTCAATGACAAGCCGCTCAGGCGCCATCTTTTTTTAGACATTTCAAGGTCAAATATGTCATATTTGATGCCCTCTAAATACAATAACAGTGTTTTTAAACCTCTACAGTAATTGTTAACACATACCACAGATATCCCGCGACTTGTAAGACATTCCGGCACTCAAATAATCATTTTACACGGAGAAACCTCCACAAAATCTGTATTTTTCCAACACACCTCTTAACATTGTGAACTGTTCAACTTTAAACTAAACAAGTTTCACCAATTTCTCAACTGAGAACGCTTTAAAAGGTTTTAAGGGATGAATCAATAAGAACAACGCTAAAATAAATATAAAACTTACCTGGAAGGTTGCGCAGCACCTGTTGCAGCAGCCAGTGGTTGTCCATTCTCCGGCTTCTCGGGGGTCCGCGATAGAGGGAAGTCAGTAGTTGTTATCCAAAGAGATTCAAGAGTAGCTTTTAGCTAGCAGTCAAAAGATCAAAGGGTTAGCTTTACAGTTTGGGTCAACAAGAGGGTTTAAGCTCGTGTCGAAGTCAAAATGCAAAAGGGACGAATATCAACGTTCGAAGGTTTTTATAGCCTCGGCGGGTCGTTGCTATGGCAATTACTGAAGGGCGTGGTCACGTGCGTAGTCACGCAAGACGCAAAAAGAGACGTTTTAATTATTTTCTCATATTTGTCCAACATATATTTTATTAGTACTATTACTATTTATCATACATGTCAGTGTTGTTGTAAACATGACATAATCGGCAATACTCATGCTAACGAGACAAATGAGAGTTTCGGGTAAACACTAAATAGTTTTCACATTCATGTGTTTTATAAGGGGACCGCTCTGTTGAACACAGAAAGACAAACTGGATGGAAAATTAAACACGCTTTGTTTTCATGCAATGTTGTTGAATCTAATAATGTTCTCTCTGTAATTCATCAGTGTTTTCAGTGTGTAGACACTTGTTATTTATACCGCTGCAGATCATTAATGTCATAAAAGCTCAATTGGCAACGTTTTCGGTGAAGACATTTACTCTTTAAGGAGAGATCAAGGATTTGAGGGGCTCTTGGACCAGATCAGCTGCTCCGACGTGTTAATCGTACTGACTGTAATGCTCGCGGCAATCAGTGGCATCCACCCAGGCCCGGGGTGGGTAATCGGGAGAATCGGGAGAGTTCCCGGTGGGCCGCTTCACTTCTGGGCCGGTCGAGAATTGTATTTGTTGACATTTGTCACGTTAGTTCATCTTCTCTTAAAGTGGGCTACACACGTTCCGCAATCTGACACCGCAGCCTCTGCATGGGTTGTACCATGCGAGGAAGTTCACAGCTCCCAAATAGAGTTGGTTCGGTCCGTAGTCCGTCTTTTCCAAAAAGTTTTCTCTAGGCTACGGATAGCTGGGCCGGCCCGACCGCAGCGATACGCGTCATGGAGGATGGACGGGAGGAAGAGGGCAGGAGGGGCTGAAAAAGCCATGTTGAAAAAAAGAAAGGCATTGGAGGAGGATGCTGCCAAATGTGCCAAGCTTACTGGTTTATTTTCAAGAGGACAAACACAAGTGGCAACTGGTAAAGAGAGACAAAGGCCTAATGATTAGCAACGTAACTATTCGGCTAACTGTAGCCTTGATTAATAGCGTTGTCAACCTATTCCCAAGCAAAGTATTAAATTGAATTAAAATATTACACCCAAAATATGGCGATCCATAGACTTTGCAAATATTGATATATAATATTGATATTGATATTGAAGTATGCAGTAATATGAGTCTTCATTTTTCTTTGTAGCTTCGGAGCAGCAGATAAGACAGTCTGTATACTGTACTGTGAGTTGAACTGTAAACATTAGTTGAATATGCCTCTTTGTTGAAGAGTGGGATATGTTTCAAATGTTTTATTTATTTATTTCTGCTTTTGTTAATTTATCAACCTATCCTTGTGGAATAGTGGACTATTTTTTGTTAACTTCTCATCTTAAGTGGATTATTATTGTTGTATTTAACCTTTACATTATTTGTTGGACCATGGTATTAATAAAAAAAACTACAGGATAGTAAGAGCTGAACTGTTGCTTCATTTATCCAATTTCCACTACCATGGAAAAAGTGGTCTTGAGCCTGAAATTCCCAGGCTGAAAAGTGGCCCCACTCCGGCCCTGGACACATACACCTGTGTGACTGCATTTACCTTCACGTGTCAACACAACTAGTGCTGCTTTTCTTTTGTGAAGGTAAACTGCATATATTCCGATTCCGGAGTGAGGAGCAGAGACCAAACGAAGAGTCTCCTGTCCTCAGACTCCAGAGGACATCTTTCATGCTGCTTGAGCTGCAAAGGTCGTGGACACGTCCTCCTCCATGCTGTCTGCTCATTGGTTTGGTTTCAATGTTCTCCATCCAGTGAGGAGTTTGGTAGTAAAAGCATCATTTCATATGCTGCCTGGGTCTGTTAGTCCCATACTTCCCTCTCTTCTATTTTAGTCAATAACAATCTTGTAAATATAAATATGATTCATTGCTTAAGTTGCATTATTTAGAGTGAAGATATATGTTGGTATTTGTTACTGCTGGTTGCCAACGGACATGTTGACTTGATGCCGTTTTGGTGTTTTGTACGACAATCTTTGTGGCAATTTTAAAAAGGTAAAACTTCTTTTGCCAAAACAGAACTAATACTTTTGGTGCAATTGTTTACCCGTTATGAAGGGTAAACAATGACGAGCACTGGCGTAAAAAATATATTACTGGCGATAATTATTATGAATAAACAACCCAAAAGGGATATATAAAAACTATAACATTGTAGTGTATAAAAGAATCAACCATTAAAGTTGATTTATAATCCAATATGAAGATCATAACGTTTGCTGACCCAGTAGTTTTTAAATAATAAAAAGACATATTGAGATTTTGTTGTACATTTATTTACATGAAGATACAGTATTCTATGTGACAAATAAAATGCTTGTTCAGCCTGAAGCGTCTTTCTCCTTCTGGATTTGTGAGCAGATGCAAACAGCTGCTTCCTGTGGGTGTGAGGAGCTTCCCGAACCCACCAGCACAGAAGAAGCAGACGGAGACAAACTACGTCCTCTGTGCCGGTGGGAAGGGGACGCCCCTCGTCCTCTCGGCTGGGGGGGGGGGGGGGCGGGGCGGGTGATGTCGGGGTTTGGGTAGACGGCCAAGGGGGTCCTGTCACAAACACAAGAGATGAATTCTTTTGAACTGAACTACACAACCTTTACATTAGTGTGTTGAATCTGGCCTCCAATGATGGAATCGTATTAATGATACTTCTGTAGTCTTAGTGAGGGATTACTTACTCCGCCCACTAACAGAAAGGCAACCGCCGCTCTCCATCTGGTCCTGTAGTCCTCCATCCGTCTCATCTGGTCCTGTGGTCCTCCCTCCTCGTCATCTTCTTCGTCGTCAAGGAGATCCTGGATGTTGCTTCTTGTGTCACAGCAATCGATACCTGAATAAAAGACTTGGAGACTTTTCTTAACGTTAACCACGCCAACCCCGCTAGATGCAAGGGAAGGCAGTCGGGGAGTCGGGCGAGGAGTCCTCTTCCCTGCTCCTCCTGGTACTCTTCTGGTTTCTGAGGGACTGGAGCTTCTACAGGACGTTCCATACCAAAAAGGGAGGATGAGAGGATGGCCAGCAGGAAAGGAATAAGCAAGGACAGATACAGGAGAATATTCCTGCCAACTTCTATAAGACTTTATAATAAATCACCTCTGGCCAGATCCTCCTCAAATTGAACATCAATAAACCTAGCATTGTATTGTATATATTGTGCATTTTTTCATACTTGATATTAATATTTTACGTTTACTCTGTAACCTTGCTTGCTGCTTCTACAACCACATGTCCCCCTGTGGATGAATAAAGTATCTATCTATCTATCTACTGATAACTACAGGAATTTGTCGTGGCGGGTGGTGCAACATTGGACAATAACAGTAAACAATCAACAACAATCAACACAGTGCAAGAATTAAAACATTACATGTACATGTAGAATATAAAATAAAGTGCACAGACAAATGGATAACAGTACTTTAAACAGTGTAATGTAAGTGTAAGTTTAAAGTGACAAGTGTATAACCTACCTGATAACTTACCTGATTACTTACCTGCGGAGCATTCGCAGTCGGGCCCGTTGGAAGCTGGCCAGCCGCAGTCGGGGGAGTCGGATGAGTCGGAGTCGGGCGATTCGGACACGGGACCGGGCCAGTCGGAGTCGGGCGAGTCGGAGGCGGTCGTCCAAATCTGAATCAAAGTCAGGCAAGCGAAAAAACAAACCCAAAATCGCATCTTGCATGACATTACCTTCGGGGACATACCTGATGGCGTCAAGGGGGTCAAGCTGTGCAGGAGCTCCATCGAAGTCGCCACCTGCAGGGAAACATTTAAGGATTCCTTATGACATGAAATATTTCTGGATTACATTGAGCAATAATGGATTCAGATTCCAGCTGCTAATCAATCAGTTAGCAGCTCAATTAACCAACTGTTTAGACTCGTGAGCCACACCTTCCAGACTAAACAATGTTTCATATCTTCTCACTGTCCCCCTATATAAACCTTTAATTGTGCCTTGCTCTGATTTTACCTCCGTAGTCGTTCCCAAGGGGTTCAGGGGGGCGAAGCTGAGGCACTCCAGCGAAGTCCCCACAAGCTGCAGGGAAACATTTAAACAGGATTCCTCATGACATGAAATATTTCTGGATTACATTGAGCAATAATCAAAGGTTAAATTTAAAAAACGACAGCATATCTATAAACTAACTAGGACTACACGTGTCACAAAGGCACCAACACACAAGAGCCGTTTAACAGTAATATCAAACATAGTGCAGCTTTGCCTCTGTTAGTTTGAACAGAGAACACATGGCAGAACAACAATAATAATGATAAAAGCAAAGGT
This sequence comes from Cyclopterus lumpus, assembly GCF_009769545.1. Taxonomy (NCBI): domain Eukaryota; kingdom Metazoa; phylum Chordata; class Actinopteri; order Perciformes; family Cyclopteridae; genus Cyclopterus; species Cyclopterus lumpus. Next base: position 6,453,947 of record NC_046987.1, read on the forward strand.
TAAATGTTAAAGAAATAGTTTGAAGTAAAAGGAGCAGATGTTTGTTCAATAAGTCACGTTTCAACACCCAAAACAAATCAACACATTGTCGCAATCATGTGCGATTCTAACACACTTGGTGCGATGACGTCACATGTCGCATGATTATATTTCAGAGTAAAGAATTAGAACTCAATGACAAGCCGCTCAGGCGCCATCTTTTTTTAGACATTTCAAGGTCAAATATGTCATATTTGATGCCCTCTAAATACAATAACAGTGTTTTTAAACCTCTACAGTAATTGTTAACACATACCACAGATATCCCGCGACTTGTAAGACATTCCGGCACTCAAATAATCATTTTACACGGAGAAACCTCCACAAAATCTGTATTTTTCCAACACACCTCTTAACATTGTGAACTGTTCAACTTTAAACTAAACAAGTTTCACCAATTTCTCAACTGAGAACGCTTTAAAAGGTTTTAAGGGATGAATCAATAAGAACAACGCTAAAATAAATATAAAACTTACCTGGAAGGTTGCGCAGCACCTGTTGCAGCAGCCAGTGGTTGTCCATTCTCCGGCTTCTCGGGGGTCCGCGATAGAGGGAAGTCAGTAGTTGTTATCCAAAGAGATTCAAGAGTAGCTTTTAGCTAGCAGTCAAAAGATCAAAGGGTTAGCTTTACAGTTTGGGTCAACAAGAGGGTTTAAGCTCGTGTCGAAGTCAAAATGCAAAAGGGACGAATATCAACGTTCGAAGGTTTTTATAGCCTCGGCGGGTCGTTGCTATGGCAATTACTGAAGGGCGTGGTCACGTGCGTAGTCACGCAAGACGCAAAAAGAGACGTTTTAATTATTTTCTCATATTTGTCCAACATATATTTTATTAGTACTATTACTATTTATCATACATGTCAGTGTTGTTGTAAACATGACATAATCGGCAATACTCATGCTAACGAGACAAATGAGAGTTTCGGGTAAACACTAAATAGTTTTCACATTCATGTGTTTTATAAGGGGACCGCTCTGTTGAACACAGAAAGACAAACTGGATGGAAAATTAAACACGCTTTGTTTTCATGCAATGTTGTTGAATCTAATAATGTTCTCTCTGTAATTCATCAGTGTTTTCAGTGTGTAGACACTTGTTATTTATACCGCTGCAGATCATTAATGTCATAAAAGCTCAATTGGCAACGTTTTCGGTGAAGACATTTACTCTTTAAGGAGAGATCAAGGATTTGAGGGGCTCTTGGACCAGATCAGCTGCTCCGACGTGTTAATCGTACTGACTGTAATGCTCGCGGCAATCAGTGGCATCCACCCAGGCCCGGGGTGGGTAATCGGGAGAATCGGGAGAGTTCCCGGTGGGCCGCTTCACTTCTGGGCCGGTCGAGAATTGTATTTGTTGACATTTGTCACGTTAGTTCATCTTCTCTTAAAGTGGGCTACACACGTTCCGCAATCTGACACCGCAGCCTCTGCATGGGTTGTACCATGCGAGGAAGTTCACAGCTCCCAAATAGAGTTGGTTCGGTCCGTAGTCCGTCTTTTCCAAAAAGTTTTCTCTAGGCTACGGATAGCTGGGCCGGCCCGACCGCAGCGATACGCGTCATGGAGGATGGACGGGAGGAAGAGGGCAGGAGGGGCTGAAAAAGCCATGTTGAAAAAAAAGAAAGGCATTGGAGGAGGATGCTGCCAAATGTGCCAAGCTTACTGGTTTATTTTCAAGAGGACAAACACAAGTGGCAACTGGTAAAGAGAGACAAAGGCCTAATGATTAGCAACGTAACTATTCGGCTAACTGTAGCCTTGATTAATAGCGTTGTCAACCTATTCCCAAGCAAAGTATTAAATTGAATTAAAATATTACACCCAAAATATGGCGATCCATAGACTTTGCAAATATTGATATATAATATTGATATTGATATTGAAGTATGCAGTAATATGAGTCTTCATTTTTCTTTGTAGCTTCGGAGCAGCAGATAAGACAGTCTGTATACTGTACTGTGAGTTGAACTGTAAACATTAGTTGAATATGCCTCTTTGTTGAAGAGTGGGATATGTTTCAAATGTTTTATTTATTTATTTCTGCTTTTGTTAATTTATCAACCTATCCTTGTGGAATAGTGGACTATTTTTTGTTAACTTCTCATCTTAAGTGGATTATTATTGTTGTATTTAACCTTTACATTATTTGTTGGACCATGGTATTAATAAAAAAAACTACAGGATAGTAAGAGCTGAACTGTTGCTTCATTTATCCAATTTCCACTACCATGGAAAAAGTGGTCTTGAGCCTGAAATTCCCAGGCTGAAAAGTGGCCCCACTCCGGCCCTGGACACATACACCTGTGTGACTGCATTTACCTTCACGTGTCAACACAACTAGTGCTGCTTTTCTTTTGTGAAGGTAAACTGCATATATTCCGATTCCGGAGTGAGGAGCAGAGACCAAACGAAGAGTCTCCTGTCCTCAGACTCCAGAGGACATCTTTCATGCTGCTTGAGCTGCAAAGGTCGTGGACACGTCCTCCTCCATGCTGTCTGCTCATTGGTTTGGTTTCAATGTTCTCCATCCAGTGAGGAGTTTGGTAGTAAAAGCATCATTTCATATGCTGCCTGGGTCTGTTAGTCCCATACTTCCCTCTCTTCTATTTTAGTCAATAACAATCTTGTAAATATAAATATGATTCATTGCTTAAGTTGCATTATTTAGAGTGAAGATATATGTTGGTATTTGTTACTGCTGGTTGCCAACGGACATGTTGACTTGATGCCGTTTTGGTGTTTTGTACGACAATCTTTGTGGCAATTTTAAAAAGGTAAAACTTCTTTTGCCAAAACAGAACTAATACTTTTGGTGCAATTGTTTACCCGTTATGAAGGGTAAACAATGACGAGCACTGGCGTAAAAAATATATTACTGGCGATAATTATTATGAATAAACAACCCAAAAGGGATATATAAAAACTATAACATTGTAGTGTATAAAAGAATCAACCATTAAAGTTGATTTATAATCCAATATGAAGATCATAACGTTTGCTGACCCAGTAGTTTTTAAATAATAAAAAGACATATTGAGATTTTGTTGTACATTTATTTACATGAAGATACAGTATTCTATGTGACAAATAAAATGCTTGTTCAGCCTGAAGCGTCTTTCTCCTTCTGGATTTGTGAGCAGATGCAAACAGCTGCTTCCTGTGGGTGTGAGGAGCTTCCCGAACCCACCAGCACAGAAGAAGCAGACGGAGACAAACTACGTCCTCTGTGCCGGTGGGAACGGGACGCCCCTCGTCCTCTCGGCTGGCGGCGGGGCGGGGCGGGGCGGGGCGGGTGATGTCGGGGTTTGGGTAGACGGCCAAGGGGGTCCTGTCACAAACACAAGAGATGAATTCTTTTGAACTGAACTACACAACCTTTACATTAGTGTGTTGAATCTGGCCTCCAATGATGGAATCGTATTAATGATACTTCTGTAGTCTTAGTGAGGGATTACTTACTCCGCCCACTAACAGAAAGGCAACCGCCGCTCTCCATCTGGTCCTGTAGTCCTCCCTCCTCGTCATCTTCTTCGTCGTCAAGGAGATCCTGGATGTTGCTTCTTGTGTCACAGCAATCGATACCTGAATAAAAGACTTGGAGACTTTTCTTAACGTTAACCACGCCAACCCCGCTAGATGCAAGGGAAGGCAGTCGGGGAGTCGGGCGAGGAGTCCTCTTCCCTGCTCCTCCTGGTACTCTTCTGGTTTCTGAGGGACTGGAGCTTCTACAGGACGTTCCATACCAAAAAGGGAGGATGAGAGGATGGCCAGCAGGAAAGGAATAAGCAAGGACAGATACAGGAGAATATTCCTGCCAACTTCTATAAGACTTTATAATAAATCACCTCTGGCCAGATCCTCCTCAAATTGAACATCAATAAACCTAGCATTGTATTGTATATATTGTGCATTTTTTCATACTTGATATTAATATTTTACGTTTACTCTGTAACCTTGCTTGCTGCTTCTACAACCACATGTCCCCCTGTGGATGAATAAAGTATCTATCTATCTATCTACTGATAACTACAGGAATTTGTCGTGGCGGGTGGTGCAACATTGGACAATAACAGTAAACAATCAACAACAATCAACACAGTGCAAGAATTAAAACATTACATGTACAGTAGAATATAAAATAAAGTGCACAGACAAATGGATAACAGTACTTTAAACAGTGTAATGTAAGTGTAAGTTTAAAGTGACAAGTGTATAACCTACCTGATAACTTACCTGATTACTTACCTGTGGAGCATTCGCAGTCGGGCCCGTTGGAAGCTGGCCAGCCGCAGTCGGGGGAGTCGGATGAGTCGGAGTCGGGCGATTCGGACACGGGACCGGGCCAGTCGGAGTCGGGCGAGTCGGAGGCGGTCGTCCAAATCTGAATCAAAGTCAGGCAAGCGAAAAAACAAACCCAAAATCGCATCTTGCATGACATTACCTTCGGGGACATACCTGATGGCGTCAAGGGGGTCAAGCTGTGCAGGAGCTCCATCGAAGTCGCCACCTGCAGGGAAACATTTAAGGATTCCTTATGACATGAAATATTTCTGGATTACATTGAGCAATAATGGATTCAGATTCCAGCTGCTAATCAATCAGTTAGCAGCTCAATTAACCAACTGTTTAGACTCGTGAGCCACACCTTCCAGACTAAACAATGTTTCATATCTTCTCACTGTCCCCCTATATAAACCTTTAATTGTGCCTTGCTCTGATTTTACCTCCGTAGTCGTTCCCAAGGGGTTCAGGGGGGCGAAGCTGAGGCACTCCAGCGAAGTCCCCACAAGCTGCAGGGAAACATTTAAACAGGATTCCTCATGACATGAAATATTTCTGGATTACATTGAGCAATAATCAAAGGTTAAATTTAAAAAACGACAGCATATCTATAAACTAACTAGGACTACACGTGTCACGAAGGCACCAACACACAAGAGCCGTTTAACAGTAATATCAAACATAGTGCAGCTTTGCCTCTGTTAGTTTGAACAGAGAACACATGGCAGAACAACAATAATAATGATAAAAGCAAAGGTTAAATGTTAAAGAAATAGTTTGAAGTAAAAGGAGCAGATGTTTGTTCAATAAGTCACGTTTCAACACCCAAAACAAATCAACACATTGTCGCAATCATGTGCGATTCTAACACACTTGGTGCGATGACGTCACATGTCGCATGATTATATTTCAGAAGTAAGAATTAGAACTCAATGACAAGCCGCTCAGGCGCCATCTTTTTTTAGACATTTCAAGGTCAAATATGTCATATTTGATGCCCTCTAAATACAATAACAGTGTTTTTAAACCTCTACAGTAATTGTTAACACATACCACAGATATCCCGCGACTTGTAAGACATTCCGGCACTCAAATAATCATTTTACACGGAGAAACCTCCACAAAATCTGTATTTTTCCAACACACCTCTTAACATTGTGAACTGTTCAACTTTAAACTAAACAAGTTTCACCAATTTCTCAACTGAGAACGCTTTAAAAGGTTTTAAGGGATGAATCAATAAGAACAACGCTAAAATAAATATAAAACTTACCTGGAAGGTTGCGCAGCACCTGTTGCAGCAGCCAGTGGTTGTCCATTCTCCGGCTTCTCGGGGGTCCGCGATAGAGGGAAGTCAGTAGTTGTTATCCAAAGAGATTCAAGAGTAGCTTTTAGCTAGCAGTCAAAAGATCAAAGGGTTAGCTTTACAGTTTGGGTCAACAAGAGGGTTTAAGCTCGTGTCGAAGTCAAAATGCAAAAGGGACGAATATCAACGTTCGAAGGTTTTTATAGCCTCGGCGGGTCGTTGCTATGGCAATTACTGAAGGGCGTGGTCACGTGCGTAGTCACGCAAGACGCAAAAAGAGACGTTTTAATTATTTTCTCATATTTGTCCAACATATATTTTATTAGTACTATTACTATTTATCATACATGTCAGTGTTGTTGTAAACATGACATAATCGGCAATACTCATGCTAACGAGACAAATGAGAGTTTCGGGTAAACACTAAATAGTTTTCACATTCATGTGTTTTATAAGGGGACCGCTCTGTTGAACACAGAAAGACAAACTGGATGGAAAATTAAACACGCTTTGTTTTCATGCAATGTTGTTGAATCTAATAATGTTCTCTCTGTAATTCATCAGTGTTTTCAGTGTGTAGACACTTGTTATTTATACCGCTGCAGATCATTAATGTCATAAAAGCTCAATTGGCAACGTTTTCGGTGAAGACATTTACTCTTTAAGGAGAGATCAAGGATTTGAGGGGCTCTTGGACCAGATCAGCTGCTCCGACGTGTTAATCGTACTGACTGTAATGCTCGCGGCAATCAGTGGCATCCACCCAGGCCCGGGGTGGGTAATCGGGAGAATCGGGAGAGTTCCCGGTGGGCCGCTTCACTTCTGGGCCGGTCGAGAATTGTATTTGTTGACATTTGTCACGTTAGTTCATCTTCTCTTAAAGTGGGCTACACACGTTCCGCAATCTGACACCGCAGCCTCTGCATGGGTTGTACCATGCGAGGAAGTTCACAGCTCCCAAATAGAGTTGGTTCGGTCCGTAGTCCGTCTTTTCCAAAAAGTTTTCTCTAGGCTACGGATAGCTGGGCCGGCCCGACCGCAGCGATACGCGTCATGGAGGATGGACGGGAGGAAGAGGGCAGGAGGGGCTGAAAAAGCCATGTTGAAAAAAAGAAAGGCATTGGAGGAGGATGCTGCCAAATGTGCCAAGCTTACTGGTTTATTTTCAAGAGGACAAACACAAGTGGCAACTGGTAAAGAGAGACAAAGGCCTAATGATTAGCAACGTAACTATTCGGCTAACTGTAGCCTTGATTAATAGCGTTGTCAACCTATTCCCAAGCAAAGTATTAAATTGAATTAAAATATTACACCCAAAATATGGCGATCCATAGACTTTGCAAATATTGATATATAATATTGATATTGATATTGAAGTATGCAGTAATATGAGTCTTCATTTTTCTTTGTAGCTTCGGAGCAGCAGATAAGACAGTCTGTATACTGTACTGTGAGTTGAACTGTAAACATTAGTTGAATATGCCTCTTTGTTGAAGAGTGGGATATGTTTCAAATGTTTTATTTATTTATTTCTGCTTTTGTTAATTTATCAACCTATCCTTGTGGAATAGTGGACTATTTTTTGTTAACTTCTCATCTTAAGTGGATTATTATTGTTGTATTTAACCTTTACATTATTTGTTGGACCATGGTATCAATAAAAAAAACTACAGGATAGTAAGAGCTGAACTGTTGCTTCATTTATCCAATTTCCACTACCATGGAAAAGTGGTCTTGAGCCTGAAATTCCCAGGCTGAAAAGTGGCCCCACTCCGGCCCTGGACACATACACCTGTGTGACTGCATTTACCTTCACGTGTCAACACAACTAGTGCTGCTTTTCTTTTGTGAAGGTAAACTGCATATATTCCGATTCCGGAGTGAGGAGCAGAGACCAAACGAAGAGTCTCCTGTCCTCAGACTCCAGAGGACATCTTTCATGCTGCTTGAGCTGCAAAGGTCGTGGACACGTCCTCCTCCATGCTGTCTGCTCATTGGTTTGGTTTCAATGTTCTCCATCCAGTGAGGAGTTTGGTAGTAAAAGCATCATTTCATATGCTGCCTGGGTCTGTTAGTCCCATACTTCCCTCTCTTCTATTTTAGTCAATAACAATCTTGTAAATATAAATATGATTCATTGCTTAAGTTGCATTATTTAGAGTGAAGATATATGTTGGTATTTGTTACTGCTGGTTGCCAACGGACATGTTGACTTGATGCCGTTTTGGTGTTTTGTACGACAATCTTTGTGGCAATTTTAAAAAGGTAAAACTTCTTTTGCCAAAACAGAACTAATACTTTTGGTGCAATTGTTTACCCGTTATGAAGGGTAAACAATGACGAGCACTGGCGTAAAAAATATATTACTGGCGATAATTATTATGAATAAACAACCCAAAAGGGATATATAAAAACTATAACATTGTAGTGTATAAAAGAATCAACCATTAAAGTTGATTTATAATCCAATATGAAGATCATAACGTTTGCTGACCCAGTAGTTTTTAAATAATAAAAAGACATATTGAGATTTTGTTGTACATTTATTTACATGAAGATACAGTATTCTATGTGACAAATAAAATGCTTGTTCAGCCTGAAGCGTCTTTCTCCTTCTGGATTTGTGAGCAGATGCAAACAGCTGCTTCCTGTGGGTGTGAGGAGCTTCCCGAACCCACCAGCACAGAAGAAGCAGACGGAGACAAACTACGTCCTCTGTGCCGGTGGGAACGGGACGCCCCTCGTCCTCTCGGCTGGCGGCGGGGCGGGGCGGGGCGGGTGATGTCGGGGTTTGGGTAGACGGCCAAGGGGGTCCTGTCACAAACACAAGAGATGAATTCTTTTGAACTGAACTACACAACCTTTACATTAGTGTGTTGAATCTGGCCTCCAATGATGGAATCGTATTAATGATACTTCTGTAGTCTTAGTGAGGGATTACTTACTCCGCCCACTAACAGAAAGGCAACCGCCGCTCTCCATCTGGTCCTGTAGTCCTCCATCCGTCTCATCTGGTCCTGTGGTCCTCCCTCCTCGTCATCTTCTTCGTCGTCAAGGAGATCCTGGATGTTGCTTCTTGTGTCACAGCAATCGATACCTGAATAAAAGACTTGGAGACTTTTCTTAACGTTAACCACGCCAACCCCGCTAGATGCAAGGGAAGGCAGTCGGGGAGTCGGGCGAGGAGTCCTCTTCCCTGCTCCTCCTGGTACTCTTCTGGTTTCTGAGGGACTGGAGCTTCTACAGGACGTTCCATACCAAAAAGGGAGGATGAGAGGATGGCCAGCAGGAAAGGAATAAGCAAGGACAGATACAGGAGAATATTCCTGCCAACTTCTATAAGACTTTATAATAAATCACCTCTGGCCAGATCCTCCTCAAATTGAACATCAATAAACCTAGCATTGTATTGTATATATTGTGCATTTTTTCATACTTGATATTAATATTTTACGTTTACTCTGTAACCTTGCTTGCTGCTTCTACAACCACATGTCCCCCTGTGGATGAATAAAGTATCTATCTATCTATCTACTGATAACTACAGGAATTTGTCGTGGCGGGTGGTGCAACATTGGACAATAACAGTAAACAATCAACAAATATCAACACAGTGCAAGAATTAAAACATTACATTTACTGTAGAATATAAAATAAAGTGCACAGACAAATGGATAACAGTACTTTAAACAGTGTAATGTAAGTGTAAGTTTAAAGTGACAAGTGTATAACCTACCTGATAACTTACCTGATTACTTACCTGCGGAGCATTCGCAGTCGGGCCCGTTGGAAGCTGGCCAGCCGCAGTCGGGGGAGTCGGATGAGTCGGAGTCGGGCGATTCGGACACGGGACCGGGCCAGTCGGAGTCGGGCGAGTCGGAGGCGGTCGTCCAAATCTGAATCAAAGTCAGGCAAGCGAAAAAACAAACCCAAAATCGCATCTTGCATGACATTACCTTCGGGGACATACCTGATGGCGTCAAGGGGGTCAAGCTGTGCAGGAGCTCCATCGAAGTCGCCACCTGCAGGGAAACATTTAAGGATTCCTTATGACATGAAATATTTCTGGATTACATTGAGCAATAATGGATTCAGATTCCAGCTGCTAATCAATCAGTTAGCAGCTCAATTAACCAACTGTTTAGACTCGTGAGCCACACCTTCCAGACTAAACAATGTTTCATATCTTCTCACTGTCCCCCTATATAAACCTTTAATTGTGCCTTGCTCTGATTTTACCTCCGTAGTCGTTCCCAAGGGGTTCAGGGGGGCGAAGCTGAGGCACTCCAGCGAAGTCCCCACAAGCTGCAGGGAAACATTTAAACAGGATTCCTCATGACATGAAATATTTCTGGATTACATTGAGCAATAATCAAAGGTTAAATTTAAAAAACGACAGCATATCTATAAACTAACTAGGACTACACGTGTCACGAAGGCACCAACACACAAGAGCCGTTTAACAGTAATATCAAACATAGTGCAGCTTTGCCTCTGTTAGTTTGAACAGAGAACACATGGCAGAACAACAATAATAATGATAAAAGCAAAGGTTAAATGTTAAAGAAATAGTTTGAAGTAAAAGGAGCAGATGTTTGTTCAATAAGTCACGTTTCAACACCCAAAACAAATCAACACATTGTCGCAATCATGTGCGATTCTAACACACTTGGTGCGATGACGTCACATGTCGCATGATTATATTTCAGAAGTAAGAATTAGAACTCAATGACAAGCCGCTCAGGCGCCATCTTTTTTTAGACATTTCAAGGTCAAATATGTCATATTTGATGCCCTCTAAATACGATAACAGTGTTTTTAAACCTCTACAGTAATTGTTAACACATACCACAGATATCCCGCGACTTGTAAGACATTCCGGCACTCAAATAATCATTTTACACGGAGAAACCTCCACAAAATCTGTATTTTTCCAACACACCTCTTAACATTGTGAACTGTTCAACTTTAAACTAAACAAGTTTCACCAATTTCTCAACTGAGAACGCTTTAAAAGGTTTTAAGGGATGAATCAATAAGAACAACGCTAAAATAAATATAAAACTTACCTGGAAGGTTGCGCAGCACCTGTTGCAGCAGCCAGTGGTTGTCCATTCTCCGGCTTCTCGGGGGTCCGCGATAGAGGGAAGTCAGTAGTTGTTATCCAAAGAGATTCAAGAGTAGCTTTTAGCTAGCAGTCAAAAGATCAAAGGGTTAGCTTTACAGTTTGGGTCAACAAGAGGGTTTAAGCTCGTGTCGAAGTCAAAATGCAAAAGGGACGAATATCAACGTTCGAAGGTTTTTATAGCCTCGGCGGGTCGTTGCTATGGCAATTACTGAAGGGCGTGGTCACGTGCGTAGTCACGCAAGACGCAAAAAGAGACGTTTTAATTATTTTCTCATATTTGTCCAACATATATTTTATTAGTACTATTACTATTTATCATACATGTCAGTGTTGTTGTAAACATGACATAATCGGCAATACTCATGCTAACGAGACAAATGAGAGTTTCGGGTAAACACTAAATAGTTTTCACATTCATGTGTTTTATAAGGGGACCGCTCTGTTGAACACAGAAAGACAAACTAGATGGAAAATTAAACACGCTTTGTTTTCATGCAATGTTGTTGAATCTAATAATGTTCTCTCTGTAATTCATCAGTGTTTTCAGTGTGTAGACACTTGTTATTTATACCGCTGCAGATCATTAATGTCATAAAAGCTCAATTGGCAACGTTTTCGGTGAAGACATTTACTCTTTAAGGAGAGATCAAGGATTTGAGGGGCTCTTGGACCAGATCAGCTGCTCCGACGTGTTAATCGTACTGACTGTAATGCTCGCGGCAATCAGTGGCATCCACCCAGGCCCGGGGTGGGTAATCGGGAGAATCGGGAGAGTTCCCGGTGGGCCGCTTCACTTCTGGGCCGGTCGAGAATTGTATTTGTTGACATTTGTCACGTTAGTTCATCTTCTCTTAAAGTGGGCTACACACTTTCCGCAATCTGACACCGCAGCCTCTGCATGGGTTGTACCATGCGAGGAAGTTCACCCCTCCCAAATAGAGTTGGTTCGGTCCGTAGTCCGTCTTTTCCAAAAAGTTTTCTCTAGGCTACGGATAGCTGGGCCGGCCCGACCGCAGCGATACGCGTCATGGAGGATGGACGGGAGGAAGAGGGCAGGAGGGGCTGAAAAAGCCATGTTGAAAAAAAGAAAGGCATTGGAGGAGGATGCTGCCAAATGTGCCAAGCTTACTGGTTTATTTTCAAGAGGACAAACACAAGTGGCAACTGGTAAAGAGAGACAAAGGCCTAATGATTAGCAACGTAACTATTCGGCTAACTGTAGCCTTGATTAATAGCGTTGTCAACCTATTCCCAAGCAAAATATTAAATTGAATTAAAATATTACACCCAAAATATGGCGATCCATAGACTTTGCAAATATTGATATATAATATTGATATTGATATTGAAGTATGCAGTAATATGAGTCTTCATTTTTCTTTGTAGCTTCGGAGCAGCAGATAAGACAGTCTGTATACTGTACTGTGAGTTGAACTGTAAACATTAGTTGAATATGCCTCTTTGTTGAAGAGTGGGATATGTTTCAAATGTTTTATTTATTTATTTCTGCTTTTGTTAATTTATCAACCTATCCTTGTGGAATAGTGGACTATTTTTTGTTAACTTCTCATCTTAAGTGGATTATTATTGTTGTATTTAACCTTTACATTATTTGTTGGACCATGGTATTAATAAAAAAAACTACAGGATAGTAAGAGCTGAACTGTTGCTTCATTTATCCAATTTCCACTACCATGGAAAAGTGGGCTGGTCTTGTGCCTGAAATTCCCAGGCTGAAAAGTGGCCCCACTCCGGCCCTGGGTGACACGGTGCCGAAAGAACTCATCACACGAAATCCTTCACTGTGATTTGTCAATTTGTATGTCTGTAAGGCTTCGACTCGTGCGACGAGGAGGAATATGCAGCGAGATCCATTTGAAGATGGGTAAGTGTATTTACAAAAATTTGTTTTGCAATAACATGTTTTACGTTAGCAGAGGGAGCACGCGTAGCTCAGGGTTACGTGTCCATAAGACTGCCCGGTGCTGACTAGTGATGTTTACAAAATAATGGTAATTTTTCATTTGCACATACCCCATGAAGCTTTATCTGCAGTATGAAGTCATTTTTCAGTCCCATTTTTATCATTTTGGTGAATGGTGTGACAGACCACATTTCTACCAAAAAAAACGATAATACATTTTTTATTTACATGTATCTACCATTTTATTCATATACGTCACTGCTTTTGTGAACCCAAGACCTTTAGTAAACCAATTTCAAACACCAATACAGTTCGTAAAGTTATGTTTTCACAAGAAGTATGAAGAATCTTTAATAATCGAACTTCAATTTTCAGCTTTAGGGCCATATTATCTCTTTACACTTGTGCCTTAGGACAATTGTGCCTCATTATATAGAAAGCTGAGATCGTTCTGCAATTTTTGATGTAAAACACATGTGTATGTGTCATATGCAAGTGCCTTTAAAAGGTGAATTTAAGAAATTGTGTAAAATCGAGAAAATGACTCGAGAGGGTTAAAATGTTTTTATTCATTTCAACAATTTCTGCACATGGCACCTACAGTATGCTAAGGTTTCAAGAGAATTGTCTTTTTGGCAAATACAATATGATTTAAAGTTAGAGAAAGATCTGTTATGGTTTGTCTCTGACCCCAAGCGCACGACAACAGCAAGGTTTAGTTCTAGCCGAACACACGGCGTAGTTTATTGAGCACAACAAGTCACTTAGAAAAGAAACACAAAAAACTCAAAGTGTCCCCTTAGTCCACGGGTGATCGAACATCAAACCCCAAAAAATCCAAGAAAATACTCCACACAAAAAAGTCAGCAAAGACACGAGGGAAAGTTCAGTGACGACACAAGGAGGAAAGTCCACGGACATCATGGCACGAACTCGCAACGTCAACACAGACAGTCCTGATCTTTATCCCCCCGAATACAACGAGCTGAAGCCGTGGGACGAGCTGAGTGGCTTCAGGTGTGAGTTGGAGCGCCCCTGGCTTGTCCCCGCCTCCAAGCCCGTAGCTCCCTGGCAGCGCGCTCTGAGGTACCGGGTGTCACTGTGTGAACGGGCTGAGGAGGGAGTCCGGCTGGCTGAGTCCTGACAAGATCATGCTTATGCTTTAAAAAAAAAAGTTCATCCTACATTGTCCCGTAACGCTGGCCAGAGCATGTGCAGCGCTTCACGGTGCGGACACGTCCACCCTGTCGGCTTAAAACCTTTTGTCAGTATCTGAGCAAAACAGCTTTGGATTGAGCTTGACCACCGTGCATTTTTGGAGTTCGTCCAATGGCTCTGAAAGGGTTTCACATGCCCAGAGGTTCGGAGAATTTGTCAGAAACCATAAAACCATGAAAACCGTCCACACGGAGCTTCCATCGGCTATCTACCTGCCGAGTGTTTGTTTTGTCTATCCGGCAGAGTCGGTTCACGCGCTGTGTGTGTGTGACATTGACATGGTTTAATGATCGCCCACCACACTGCAATCAAGTGACAGCATCACTTTGAATCATTTATGAGGTCAAGTTTACCGTAATCACAACGGTGATTATGTTTCACCTTTGCTCGGCCCCCGTGAAAGCGGAGCCATTAAAACAAGGTGAAAACTACTTAGTGAAGGTCTTCGCAAGGGCAACTTCAATCTACTCTCCTGCATTTATAGTTAAATAATGGATGGCCCATTTGAATACAACGGTCGCAAAGCACAAACCACTGGGCGCTAAACTGTAATTTACATGCTATTTCCCGAGGATTATTAACCATATGTAGGAAATCGGGTGTGTCATTGCCGTAACCTTCAATCAGAGAGGGGACTGCACTCTGAGGGAGTGAAGAGAGGATGAGGGAACCACATTAAAGAAGTGAAAAACACAGACGAAGATTCTTTGATGATCTCCAGTGGGAAAGCAGAGGATAGAATAAAATAAGTAAAGAATGTACGTTTTGGCAAATTGGGTTATATTGTAACGCTAATAAATAAGCTTAATTACCTCTGCCAAGGAGGTTGTGTTTACAATTTGATTTGTGATAGTGGAAGCTGTTAAAAATAAAGTATAGTAGTGGGCTAATCAACTCAACATAAGGGAAGGAGCGGGGTCCACTTGAAGACCCTGAAGTGTGAGCTGACATACAGTATATATTATAACTCATCGGCAGTAACCCTAAATTGTAGTGATTGCTGAAGTTTTTTTGTACAATCTAACACTAAGTCCTCGTAACTGATCTGTGTTTTGTTAATAATCTCCAGAATGTTAAAAGCAGCGTTCTTCTTTCAGGTTAGTTGTTTCTTGTTAGTTGTTTCTTGTATGAAGATGGCATGGCAGAAAGAGTCTGACCCATTTTAGACACAGAATGAATGCCTTTATTTCACATGTGTAAGACACTTCATTTATTTACTGTTAAATAAAAATATTTTTTTTATTTTTTGTGTGCCTTCTCGATGTGTAAAAATGTGAATAAAATATCCTGCATTCAGTCCTCAACCACCAATGTGTCTTTGAGCGTAGTCTCTGAACCCGTGCCTCTGTGTGTGTGCGCCTGCGCACATCTACATATGTAAATGAATAATGTATTATCCCTCCCAGAAAGATGTGTCTGTTGCTCTTGATTTTTCATCTGCAATACAATCTGTACATAATGTGGAGCCCACCCACAACCCCGTCACTCTCTCACACACACACAGCTTCCAGTTTATGTAGTCGTGACGATTCATCTTAGCAAGCTGCTTGCTGTCTGAACGCATATCTGCTGCTATGTGTATAAAGCCCCCAACAGTCAATATATTGATAACTCCGTAATAAGTTGGGTAATTTTGAAGGGAGACAAGGTGTTTTTTGTCTGTTCCTTAGGGTTGACATATTTCATCTTAAAATATTTTTTTGGGTTTTGTTATTTGATTGCATTATAAAGCTGTATTATTACAGAGAAATAATGAAAACATGCTGTCAGAATCTGGTCCAAATATACCCGTACCGATCTAATTCTACTTAAAACGGAGCTTTAAAACTATAACAGCTTTGGGATTGCAGCTCACTGAATAGTGAGTATCGCTGATTTTAGACAGTTCGTCATCTTCTGGGGAATTCAGGCAGCGTCTATGAATTATTCAAGTTCAGAAAACAACGATGAGGGGAATAAAACAATTAATTTCTTTGAAAAAAAGACATGAGCCAGGAGGCCATGAGATCATGCAGTGGACCAAAATTCATGCTCTCTTTCCACAGATGGTCTTGGTTGACGGGGTTTCCATAGTGTCCGGTCCTCGAATGCAGCACGGACTCCTGTTCAGTGCCATCACACATGTGCATAACTCTGCATGTAGAACAAAATCCTATTTATAGAATGAAAACCCGGCAGCATGGCTCCTACAGTCCTACACAACATGATTCTAATTGACAGAAATGTTGGTCTGCATGATACAAATGACTTGTTTGATGTTTGAAGGACACGTGGGGCCGGATTCAGTTGTTAATGTGCCCCCTGGTTTTCACAGAGTGCGTTCAGCACCTGGTTTACGGAGCCAGTCAGCTCCTTGATTTCCATGGGATCGAAAGGTAGTGATCTTGATTTCAAAATACACCAAAATATCCAACTGCACGTGAGAAAAACAGTTTATAGTACTTGAAATGTTACTCGATGTTCGGATATTTCAATCTTTAGCGATTTATCTATTTCTTAAGAGACAAACCTTAAGAGTTTGGGTTATAGAGGTGAAATATAAGACAACTCAAAATGTACACAAAGGTATACACGGCACCTGGAGGGAGGGGAGATGGACAGAAGGAGCCTGTTGAGGCCGAGCCTGTAGGGATTTTACACTTCATTGATGGTCAAATGCGATAATCTATTCATTTGTGTGCACAGTGATTGGAGCTTGTGCTCATTAACAAAAAGCAGTGTTGCTTATTTTTTGTGACTAACAATCAGTTTTTTTGTTTTTTGGAAGACTTTATTTAATATTTATTTTCCACTCAAACTGCCTTTATCACTCTCGATGGCCAAATCCCTAAATCTGCGTGGAGAATTCTCCCGCAAAGAAACGGACAGATCAAGTGAAACATATGATTGACGTGTGTTTACACGTCAATCATATGTTTCATGTGTGACTGCAAAAGCTGCAGCAGATCTGTCTCAGTGTCTTTCTCACGAATGCTGTCGCACGGTTTTAAAAAAAGGCACAGCGCAGAGGCCAATGAAGGACCAGGATGTAGTGTGTGCAGAAGTAGTATAGTCGAGGTATAGGGGCGCGTTTTGTTCTTTCAATTTGTTGTATTTTCAAAAAGATTTAGAAAAGTGAATCTGCCAATCATCATGCTAAAAGTTGATCTCATTGTTCCCAATCCTATTTGTGTTGCATGAAAATACATAATACTAAATAAGGTCATCAATATAACGTTTTCAAACCTTACAACATAATAGAAGAACAAACTTAGTTGCTGAAAGGAATTTGTGCTGGATTGACTACAGCAAGAATGCACTTCAGCTAAGAGTAATTGTTTTGAAAACTAATTATGTTCGTTGCGAGGAGAGTCGTGTAAAGCCGGATTACCCAGCTGGAACTCCAGGTGTGAAGACTTAGGTGCCTGAGGTGCCTGATCTTGAGGATAATCATAACCAAACATGGACTACTTGCACAGAATATCTGTATTGTATCACCAACACCTCAGCAAAGCTGAACCAGCATACAACTCTGGGGATGCCAGGTGAAGACTTGCAACACGAGTGCTGTAGGAGGTACGGTTTATGTGTTGCAATATGCCCCCACTCCACATGTTAAAGTCACATAACTCAAGAATCGTGTGAGTGTGTGTGTTTGAAGCCCAGAATATTATCGATGGGCTGGATTTGGCTGTGAGGCAGAGACAAACTTTGTAGGCTTTGGGAGTCGAAGTGGCGGCCACGGGTGGGATTTAGGAGAGAGGGATGATGGAAGGTTTGGAAGGAGGGCAGATGAAAAGAGAGACTGGTGGGTTTGTGTCTCATTTTCAGAGCTGAGGTCAGCAGTCAGTCACGAGGAATCGGAGAGCGCACCAAAGCTGGCATCCCGAGAGTGTTGACACTTGAGTGAGTGAAGAGCCCTGTTCTGTTTTAATGGTTAAAACAAAACAGATATTAAAATGCCTCGTCCACACTGAATGCACCGCATGACGGGAGTACCACGGTGTCACTTTAGTTCAACGAAAATGAAACCCACCGACCAGGAAATAAGCCAACGGCGACCATAAAAGGATGGTGGAGAACTCGGCCACCGGGGAAGAGACACTGCTAGACTGCAAGTCTAGACCTTGAACTATAAAGACAATGTCTTTGTACATACATTCCTCTTAAAACAATTCAAACATTCCTCTTAAAACATTTGCAATTACTAACTTACAGGAATACAGAAAATAACAAAGAAACACAGAAGTTTCCAACCTACCTGCTTTAGCCATCAGTGGGCAGTCTCAAACTAACGGGAAAGCTTTGTTTTGAGTCCTTGTCCTTTATGGCTAGGTGGTTTCCATCTAGTTCCATCATGACAACAACATTAGGAACACCATCTCAACCATCCAGATTACCGTCTATTCCGTTTAATACTGCTGCTTTAGCCAGTTGTGGAACATCTGCATCTTGGCAGCCATCTTGGTTATTTACAAAGATGTCTCAACGGCCAGTCATCGTATTAAACCTGCCTCCTATTAGCTAAACGGTTGTGATACCAGTTCTGAGGAAATCTGTCTGAATGGGGGGGGGCCAAAACATATCCGAGCAAATCAAATATGAGCTTGCAGATTCGTATGTTCCCAGGCTATGCCAATCACTCTCTGCCGATCTGATTTCATTACTCACCGAACATCACAGACTTGTAGTGCATATTTTTTGGGGGGAACTACTCGTCTCTGTACACTGATAACAAATACAACGCTCTACCTTTTGTCATCGTACCTGGGTTATTGGTACCATGATGCTCTTGATCTTTCTCCCTTGAACTCCACCTTTCTTGGCATACACCCTGATCAGGTTTTCAGAGTGAAGATCCAGCTGGGAGAAGAACTTTGACTGCAAATTGATTGTTGTGATTCTCTTGAATTCTGCCTGAGCTTTGTTCAGTAGTTACCAAATTCATATTTCAAGCTCGTCTTCCATCCGCCAAATCCAGTGATGGAACCTGGCTCTTTTAAACATGGATGTGTTGACACAAGAGCTTCTGCTACGTCCCCAACTCGCTGTGAGAGAGGTACACTTTGTACTGGATGATTCTTTCAAGTAAGCCATCAAGAATATTAGACTTAAGTTTAGTATCAGGATTCAAGAAAGTTCCGGTTTCTTTACATGGGAACTAGGCAAATCTAATTGAACTAGACCATCACACATAAGCTTTATAACATTGGAATTGCTTGTTCAGTCATAAACATTCACCATTTTATGCTTGGCAGGTCAGTGAGGTTGACTAGGACATCCTTGAGGTGGAACGATGCAGTCAGTGAGGATGACCAGGAAACTTTTTGCATTCAGAAGTTGCTGTAATAAAGTGAGAAAGAACAATCAATTAATATCCATGAAGTATAAAGGATGGTTATCCAGTTTTCTTGATAAAAAAATATGTTTAGGGAAAGTAGTTAACGTTCACTGAAGTGAAAATAAATTACATTTGATGGCACAAGTTTAGTTTCCTGGGGGAGGGTGAGACTGGTTGGACGGTGCAGTCTTTGAGGATGACCAGGACACTTTTTCCATTCAGAAGTTGCTGTAATAAAGTGAGATAGAACAATCAATTAATATCCATGAAGGTTAAGTTAACATTGAGTCATAAACATTTTTATATAGATTATATATTTGTTCTCCCGGGGCTATTTGTAAAAACGCCGCATATTTGTAAAGATGCATACTGTAAAAGAATGTGTCATGACCGAACAAGGACTCGAACCCAAATGCACGACTCGAGGCAAAGTTACAACAAAAAATCACAGTTTAATAAACTGGAACAAACAAACAGAAAATCAACATGAACAAAGTAGCAAAGAAACTAAACTGGGAAAATAGTAGTCATGTGTCCTTTCGTGTCGAGGCTTGTGTTGATGACGGATGTGATGACGTTCGAAGCCTCGCGAGCCAGCCGTACCACGTGAAGATTGTTCGTATTTGGTGCGCGATTCGAAATAAAAGGGTCAGCGAAACGCAACAGATTCCCCGATCACATTGTGTGGACTTGGGTCTTTATTGTCGCATTTGTTTGCAAAGTATTCAAGCTTCTTTTTTTTGCGATGGAACCAGCAAGAAAGAGGAGATGCTCTCCTGTCTGGGAACATTTTGAGCTGATCGCTCTTAATAAGGGATGCACATAGTAATAATAACCATCGTAAAATATTCTCTCTACCCCAACTTTATCTGTGCCCTGTGAAAGGGAATTTTCATAAGCACAGCACTGTGGACATGTTGCTATTTTTAAATAAAAATGAATAAAATGTTGTCCATAGTAATATAAGCACAGTCTCCCCAATTTGTTTCCACTTTCCCTTTTGACCCCGCCATTGTATTATAAAGACAGAAACTATATTAATAAGTTCATAATTCATGTATTGGCATCACAAACATCATTCGTTCATTTATTCAATTCAAAGCTTCACACACACCAAAGTCATAGTGTTATAATCACGCTGCCTGTTTTACATTTATTGTCCACTCGATGGCGCAGTAGAGCAAATTAAGCATCACGAAGCTTCGATCCATGAGTGAACCAATTGGATGGAAAGCTTCAATGCTTTAGGAAGCTTCATCTCGCCATCACTAGCAAATAGCGAAAAAGCAAATAGGAACAAAGTAACAAAATAACATGACCTGGTAACTGGTGAATTTCATAGAAATGGCTGGTTCTCTGGCACAAAGGACAAGACGAACTGGCCCAGGACAAAGGGAGACGCAGACAATATATACACAGGGTAAGGGCACAGGTGTAAACAATCAGGAGGGAGGCAGACAATCAGACCAGAGTGGAAACGCACAGGGGAAGAAACAAGTTGGAAAAAATAAAACCTGGCCTGTTGCAACATCCTCGGAGTAAAAGCATAGAATTTAGCATGTTTCGAGTCATTTGACACAACTAGCTGCCCTTATTCACTAATATATAATATAGACTTCTCTTCAAACAAATCCCTCTGTTATAGACAATGAACATTCAGCTGTCGTACAAAAATAGCTCTTTCTGGAACATGTGGTAAAACTATACTTACAATGATAAAGTGCACAGTTACAATCTAGAGTCACTGTGACTAGATTCAATGGATGTCTACACATAGCTTGTTACTACTATCATACCCACTTTCCTCAGGTAACGCTACTCCATGACTTTAGCCACTAAAACTCTATTTAGCCTAGCTTAGAAAGTAAACAAGACGCACATCTATGTATGTTGCGTTCAGGGACAGATAATTCACATAATTGGCGATCATGATGTTTTCAATTTTTGAATTTTCTGCATCGAGTCTTAATCTTTCAAGAGAAAACGGCGATGCATATAAGAACCAATTGTCCCCCTAGTAGTAATACTACAGTCATAAAATACACCTAAGCTAGCTTAATGGACCGTGTTTAGCTTATATTGCAATACAAATTCACTTAATTATCATATCATTTATTGGTGTTAAACTAAACTTTAACTTCTTACCTTTCAAGCTAAATAGAAGTTGTAATTATTAAAGTAAGCTTTCCTTTTATTAGAGTCGGTGAAAGGATGCTAACATTACATTAGCCATGCGCCACATTTGGCCTGGTATGGACTTATTTGCTGAGTTTAACTCAACAATAAGTATGCTAACGTCATAACTGTGTGTTTGTTCGTTAACGTTAGCTAGTCGTGAACACCTTATTATATGTTACTAACACGTTACCTTGATAATAACAATAGGTTGCCGTTCACATTGGAAAGTTATGTGAGAGGTTGCAAAAAAGGAGACAACTTAATGTTAGCAAACTTTTTAAGTCTGGCCGAAAATAACACTAACTAATAAATAGCCGGAACAGAACAACTAGACAGTTAGCCAACAGCTGAAGACATTTATGGACATGTCTTTTTTTGCATTTAGATGGACATTTAACTTAGATGATAATGGATTTCTCCTTACCTTTTCCATGTGTGTGCAAGCCAACAGTTTTCTTCTCAACAGTCTTCACCTTGTTTTTTCGCGGTTATGCCTAGATACTTGATTGTCTCAGTTTATCTCAACATGAATGGATCTTTTGAATTTCAGGGAAATCCTACATGACTGAATCACGTTCACATTTGAAACATGAATGAATATCGTTTGAAATACATGTTACACTTTAGTAAATGTTACAGCCAGCCAAGATCCTCTTTTTTTGTGTAGTCTGGAAAGTGTAGTTCACGTGGGGTGATGGGCACATAAGCGCAGGATAGGAATGGGTTCCCATAACAAACACCTGTTTTTTTTGACAATTTTGACAGCCCTAATCAAGTGTTATTAAAAGCCGCCCTTAACAAAAAGATGCTGAAACTAAAAAGGATACAATGTGGTTGCCGTAGGCCTGAGTGAAGAGGATTCCCCAAGCTCTCCCTCTCACTTGAATGAGTTATCTGACTAAAGTACAAAGAAAGCTCAAGAGTTGAAATCTCTCCCCCTCTCTCCTGCCTCGCCCACACAGCAACTCTGTGCATCACTTTCAGAAAGTCTGGCGGAGATCGAAGCAAGACATTCCGGGACATAACAGAGGAAGAATAACAATTAATTTAATATGACATCATTTTTGCAGATAAAGTCAGTCTCCTCCCCATGTGTGTAATTATGTTGGTCATCTTATACGTTAGAGTAACCTGTAACTCTTTGTCCACTAATAAAGGGTATTGCATAGTCATATCTTGGATGATTTGTTTTTTCAAACATTCCTTAAATTGATTTAGAGGTATTGTGGACGAAAACAATCCTAAGTGGTTTTGTGTGCGCTTCAATAAACATGTTCAAGCTGGAGTAAAGGAAACTGGGTGTCATCTTTATTCGTGTTAGGAATGCGTGATTCACCGAAAACAATTGCATGCTACTTCTGCCTTTGCGTCTGAAAGGCAAAAGTCACTTTTTATACCTGGCCCATAAAAATAAAATCTATTGTCAACTGTAAAAACAACAAATTACTAACCCTCACCGCTGTTCAGACTTGAAGCACAATATAAAAGCTGCGTTGAGTGATTTTCACCCCCCATTCATATTGCAACAAGAAGTGTTAATTCTGCACAATTCATCTTTTCTATTTACTACAGGAAGGACGAAGGGCTATTAAAATATACTGTAATTCTGTACACGTTGCAGCATCAACACCAACCTGAGCCTTTTTCATTTTAATGGTAGTTTTCTAACTACAGAATGGTCCATTTGTGTTTGTCCACAGATATCTATACATTTCAAGAAAAAAAGTGAGCAAGCTAGAATGTACAAAACAGCTTTATCATTTCCCATGTGACGGATGTATCGTAACCATCCATGCATCCATTTTCTTCCGCGTATCCGGGATCGGGTCGCGGTAGCAGCAGACCAAGCAGGCTGACCCGGACTTCCCTCTCCCCTGCAACTTTTTCCAACTCATTCTGGGGGATGCCGAGGTGTTCACAGGCCAGCTGGGAGATGTAATCAAAAACCTCTGGTGGAGGGCGCCCAGGAAGCATCCTGATTAAGTGCTCGAACCACTTCAGCTTACTCTTTTTGACACTCCAAGTTCCCTCCTGATGTCCAAGCTCCTTAACCTATCTCTAAGGCTGAGCCCAGCCACCCAACAGAGGAAACTAATTTTGTCCACTTGTCGACGCAACCTTGTTCTTTCGGTCACTAACGACTGTGGCTCAGTGGTGAGCAGGTTTGTCCTTCAATCAGAGGATCGGCGGTTCAAGCTGAGGTGAAGAGAGAATCAGAGTTATGTGCACTGAGCTGAGAGGATGCTCGAGTCTTCGGAGCCTCAATAACAATGTGGGAACTCGGTTCAGCCTGTCTGACTGTTGCCGTGGTGAGGATCAAAAGTCTTGACAAGCAGGAGCTAGAACGTGAACATGAAGAGAATTTGAAGAGAGTCCTGCTCTCATTTGTTCATGACGGGGCTTGAGATTTTCCAGTGTGTCGTAGAAGTTTCTAGATGGGAGAGATGCACAGAAAAGGATGCATGCTGATGAAGGAGAGAGAGAACAAGAGAGAGAATGACGCAATAAAAAATAATCATGAGTGAGAAGCGAGCCAGCAGCTCTGTGAAGAGTTGAAAACAAAGAGGACAAGAGGAGTAAAACAGAAACGGACACAGAGGAGGTCGCCTGCGGCTACGCTTTGAGTTTTAGGTCAATTTCCTGTCTCCTAATTGTTCTACTTCCTGTCCGTGGGCCGACAGCCCGACAGATAGATGATGCACAGAGCTGTCCTTCCAGCTCAGTCCCGACAGGCAGGACCTGGCCTCAACTTGACTCCATTAGTGGGATGAACCCAATCCAGACCAGAGGAGGCTGGTCCGTGGAGGTCGCTCCACCTCAGCTTTTGAGAAGCAAGAAGGAGATCAAAATATATATAGAGAAACTCATAGGGTTTCTCTTTTCTTTGGAAGAGCGACACCTGCAGGGCCGGCAAGGGAAGTGGTGATTGGGGGGTCAGAGTAAGACTGAAAGAAAGGAGAGATCATCCCAACCGAGCTACCATTGTCATTGATCGTATAGACATTATATTGTGATGGGGAAAATGTGTTGTTTGGTTGTTAAAAATACAGCCAAGACGAGAAGTTTTTTTATTTTTTTAAAATATGAATTTGATAATGATGTTGGCAAAATCGTCCATAACTATAACAATTAAAAAATATTGTTGTATTTTGTTTTTTTCCCAAAGGATGTCGAGCAATATGTGAAACTACTTTCTCATTCAACAAACAAAAAGGCATAAAGACACATAATATCTGTATGTTTTATAATATTGTTGTCAAGTGTAATATAAACCTAGCTCTTTCATTTTTTTTTCAAATGCCAGCCCCTGTATGTATTATTTTGGTTAACAATAAGGAAAAAAGATAAGTAGCCAATTAGTGTGATACAACACACACACACACACACACACACACACACACCCTCATAGCACAGCCTGCCCTCTAGGCTTTAGTACTTACTTTAATAACAGGGCTGTGCAAAAATACCTGACAGCTTTCATAATTTCCTCTCCCATTTCTCCAACTGTCTATCTCTTCCACATGAGTAGAACGTTTCTAAATGCATCATGTTTCTAGTCAAATTGCTAGCTATTCTCTGTCTTTGTGTCAGTTTGTGGTTCAGCTCTCTAAGCCCCTCCCTGTAGGCTACGGTTTGATGAGGAACACTTTCTTGGTTCCAGGCAATGTAAGTTTGAGGAATATAATTTAAAAAAGTCCCTCTAGTTGGTTTGAACAGGAAGTAAAACTTGTCAATGTAATAGATTGCTGGATACTTCCATTTACATTTTGCAGGGATGATTTTTGTAAACATTTGCGCCATTTTCCTAATTGGAAATGCAATGAAACGTACTAAATGAGTCATTACTTTCTTACCTATAAGAGTTACATTACGAGGTCATTTATACAGCATATCTTCGATTTGCAAAATTATAATAATATATATAGCAACTTTAATACCTAGTCTGTGTGACATTGAATGTTTTCGCAACCATTATATTAGTTAACCTTAAGGCACTTAAACAATAACTGTGACAAAGGGTGTTTTCAGTTCAAATTCATGTGCATACGGGACACTTCAAAATCTACCGTAAGTAGAATACAACCCGTAGTTCAGTTTCACAAACTAATGCAGTCTAATACGGTTATAATGTTCTATTTTTTAAGTTTTTAGTTTTAGTGAGATTTTGATTCAACTGTGTGATCATTTTGGAGGCTGCAGTTTGTGGTGCCTTTTGAATTGTATGACTTTACACTGACAGGTGTGTTATATTATTCACTGAACCCTGTTAATATCATCGAGGGGAGGCTTAATAGTGAAAAATACATAACTGCTTTGATAGTTCTGAGCTGGTGGTATCAGCGGTTATCCGCTTCATAGATATGAGTTAGAAGGGACTCGCTACACCTACTAGTAGGTTCAGAGGGTCGTTGTCAACTCTTCACATAGCTGATCACCAACACAACTACAAGGCGAGTAGGCCGAGCAAAGGAGGTGGATGAATGGATCACAAACACAGGACTTTCACCCAGGAGATGGCAGTTAATGTCCCTTGTGAAACCAAAACTCAACATGTTAACTTATTTCAACTTGGGTACGTTAATGTGATAAGTGCTTAACATAAAGGTATAAACATAATTATTTTGTATCTTTGTTTCGATTCCCTACTTTAACCACTGGGAACCATTTTTGATTCACAACGTGTGGTTGGTGCAGTTAGAAGCCTTGCAGTAGTAGTTTTAACAATGGGCTGATAAGATTTGCAATGAGTGTGCAATGCAATACTCATTACCAATGCCCCTCTCAATAGGGTGAGAACGCTTTAATGAGGTTGAAAGTCATTGCTGGATAATATCATTCACATTACAAATTGAAAATATTTCTTGAAGCCTTTTCAATATCTTCGTCATTGAGAAAACAATCAAACCAACAAATGTGATGTGGTTTGCAATTATATTTTCAGCTGTATAACGATTACATTATCAGTCAATTTGAACGGTACACACCATGATTTTCTAAACACTATTAAAAAGCAACAAAGACTTATGTACCAGGACTTATCGTGACCCATTCTGTGTGGCATGTATTTAATTTATCTTTGGACAAACTATTCCATTCGCTAAACGCTTGCAAGGTCTTTACCGAGCGCAAGTGAGCATATTTCTCATTTTAAAATCAGGAATTTACGTACGAGCTTGTTCAACCCTGAACATCCTCCTCCTAATCTGTTAAAAAGGGAAGCAGAATGCAACAATCCCATGTACAATGTTTCTTTCTGTAGCGGCCGGGTTACAAACAACGAGATGTTCTTCCGCTACACATATCGCAGATAAGTTGGAACCTTGTTCCAACTTATCTGCGATATGTGTTGCAACCATCCCTTGTGCTACTAAATAACAGCGAGCGCCTTTGACGGGCACCAGTTTGACAATGTTGGCTGATGAGGGTGTGCGAGAGCAGCGATGTCTTCGGGGTTACTGCACAGGCTTTATTGTTTCGTCAGTTTTATTGAATTAAGCCTTGGGCACCTTCGGGGCGCTGAACATGATACTCTAACATCCCCAGACTTGATTCTATAGCTGCAGTGATCAAACCCAACGGAGTTGAGGGAGAGCGATCGCTAGCTGCTAGCTGATGATTAGCAGGAAGTGTGTAGTTCACTCAAGTCTCCCCACCAGATGGCCCCTGTAGTGGTAGATTTCTTCTGTCAATCGGGAGAGGAGGAATGAAGTCTCTGAATCAAAGTTGCCTGTATCCGTTATATTTCTTGCAAGAAGGATACGTTATGACACAGCTTCTCAGGGAACTCTGTGACACAAGATTCAATGAAGTACACGTCACACCATTACTTATACAACATGAGGGTTACGCCCCTACGCCCCGGTCAAACAACAAAAATGCTGAGTCTGGTTTGTATGAGAACTTCAAAGAAGAAGTTCCCTCTCCTTCGTCCGGAAGGGTCAGCGCCTTATCTTGATTAAGACCCAGAGAGCTTGTATCTGCTTCACCTTACCCCCAGTGTGGAGTGCAATTGATTTTACGAGAGCAGGCTGGTCTGGTCTTCATGCAATAAATGAAGATGAATCTTACCCATTGTGCCCATCAGTCTGCTTGTGCACACCCCTTAAATGTTATGTGTGGTCAACATCATCCCTTTGAAAAGTCTTTTTTTGCCTAACTATAGCGGCGAAGTTCCCTTATTTCTGAAAATAATTTGTCCGAGAAAACAATTAACTTCTTTTGTCCTGATTTCGAAATGTGAAACATCCATCCATCCATCCATTATCACCCGCTTATCCGGGGTCGGGTCGCGGTGGCAGCAGGTTCAGCAGGCCGACCCAGGCTTCCCTCTCACCCGCAGCACTTTCCAGCTCATTCTGGGGGATCCCGAGGCGTTCCAAGGCCAGCCGGGAGATATAATCCCTCCAGCGTGTCCTCGGTCTTCCCCGGGGCCTCCTACCAGTTGGACGTGCCCGGAAAACCTCTAATGGGAGGCGTCCAGGAGGCATCCTAACTAGATGCCCGAACCACCTCAGCTGACTCCTTTCGACACGAAGGAGCAGCGACTCAACTCCAAGCTCCCCCCTGATGTCCGAGCTCCTTACCCTATCTCTAAGGCTGAGCCCGGCCACCCTATGGAGGAAGCTCATTTCGGCCGCTTGTATCCGAGATCTCGTTCTTTCGGTCACGACCCAGAGTTCGTGACCATAGGTGAGGGTTGGAACGTAGACCGACCAGTAAATGGAGAGCTTTGCCTTCCGGCTCAGCTCCCTCTTCACTAAGACGGACCGGTACAGCGCCTGTTTTACTGCTGCAGCCGCACCGATCCGCCTATCGATCTCCCGCTCCACCTTACCCTCACTCGTGAACAAGACCCCGAGATACTTGAACTCCTTCGCTTGGGGTAGGCAGTTTGCCCCCACCTGGAGGGAGCAATCCGCCGGTTTCCGGCAGAGCACCATGGCCTCAGATTTGGAGGTGCTAACTCTCATCCCTGCCGCTTCGCACTCGGCTGCAAAACGCCCCAGTGAATGCTGGAGGTCACGGTCCGAGGAGGCAAACAGGACCACATCATCCGCAAACAGCAGAGAGGCGATCCCGAGACTCCCGAACCGGATCCTCTCCGCCCCCTGGCTGCGCCTAGATATCCTGTCCATGAAGGTCACGAACAGGACCGGTGATAAAGGGCAGCCCTGGCGGAGGCCAACACCCACCGGGAACGTGTCTGACTTACTACCGAGGAGACAAACACAGCTCCTACTGCAGGCATACAGAGACCGGATGGCCCGTGCCAACGGGTCCGGCACCCCATACTCCCGCAGCACCCCCCACAAAAACCCCCGAGGGACCCGGTCGAAAGCCTTCTCCAGGTCTACAAAGCACATGTAAACTGGTTGGGCAAACTCCCAGGACCCCTCCAGTAATCTTGCGAGGGTAAAGAGCTGGTCCACTGTTCCACGACCGGGACGGAATCCGCACTGTTCGTCCTGAATCTGAGGTTCGACAAGCGGTCGGAGCCTCCTCTCCAGCACCCTGGCATAAGCTTTTCCCGGGAGGCTGAGCAGTGTGATACCACGATAGTTCGAGCACACTCTCCGGTCCCCCTTCTTGAAGATGGGAACCACCACCCCGGTCTGCCAGTCCATGGGCACTGTTCCCGACCCCCATGCGACACTGAAAAGGCGTGTCAACCAAGACAGCCCAACAATGTCCAGCGCTTTCAGCATCTCAGGGCGGATCTCATCCACCCCTGGCGCCTTGCCACCAAGGAGCTTTTTGACTACCTTAGCGACCTCTGCCAGGGATATTGGTGAATCCACCCCAAAGTCTTCCGGCGCTGCCCCCTCTCCGGGGGACATGTTGGCCGGGTTTAGGAGTTCCTCAAAGTGCTCTTTCCACCGCCCGACGATGTCCCCAGTCCGGGTCAGCAGTTCCCCCCCCCCTGCTGAGAACAGCCTGGGGTAGACCCTGCTTTCCCTTCCTGAGCCGTCGGATGGTTTGCCAGAACTTCCTTGAGGCCAACCGAAAGTCCTTCTCCATGGCCTCCCCGAACTCCTCCCATGCCCGAGTTTTAGCCTCCGCGACCATCGTCGCTGCAGCCCTTTTGGCCCGCCGGTACCCGTCAGCTGCTTCAGGAGACCCCTGGGCCAGCCAGGCCCGAAAGGCCTCCTTCTTCAGTTTGACGGCTACCCTCACCCCCGGTGTCCACCACCGGGTTCTAGGGTTGCCGCCACGACAGGCACCGATGACCTTCCGGCCACAGCCCCGAGCAGCCGCGTCCACAATAGAGGCTTTGAACAAGGTCCACTCGGATTCCATGTCCCCAGCCTCCCTCGGGATTTGTGAGAAGTTCTTCCGGAGGTGGGAGTTGAAGACCTCCCGGACAGGATCCTCTGCCAGACGTTCCCAGTTCACCCTCACTACACGTTTGGGCTTGCCAGGTCTCTCTAGCCGAGTCCCCCGCCATCTGATCCAACTCACCACCAGGTGGTGATCAGTTGACAGCTCTGCTCCTCTCTTCACCCGAGTGTCCAAGACATACGGCCGCAGATCAGATGATACGATTACAAAGTCGATCATTGATCTCCGGCCTAAGGTGTTCTGGTACCAGGTACACTTATGAGCCACCTTATGTTCGAACATGGTGTTCGTTATGGACAAACTGTGGCTAGCACAGAAGTCCAACAACAAAACACCATTCGGGTTCAGATCGGGCAAGCCGTTCCTCCCAATCACGCCCCGCCAGGTTTCTCTGTCATTGCCCACGTGAGCGTTGAAGTCTCCCAGGAGAACTATGGAGTCGGCAGGCGGCGCCCTTTCCAGGACCCCTCCCACCGACTCCAAGAAGGCCGGATACTCCGAAATGCTGTTCGGTGCATAAGCACAAACAACAGTCAGAGCCTTACTCCCCGCAACCCGTAGGCGCAGGGAGGCGACCCTCTCGTTCCCCGGGGAAAACTCCAACACAGCGGCGCTCAGCCGGGGGCTCGTGAGTTTCCCCACTCCCGCCCGGCGCCTCTCACCCTGGGCAACTCCAGAAAAGGACAAAGTCCAACCCTTCTCCAGGAGCTTGGTTCCAGAGCCCATGCTGTGCGTGGAGGTGAGCCCAACTATATCTAGCTGGTACCGCTCCACCTCCTGCACCAGCTCCGGCTCTTTCCCCGCTAGTGAGGTGACGTTCCACGTCCCTAGAGCTAGTCTATGCTGCCGGCGATCGGCCCGCCCAGGTCTCCCGCCTGGCCCGCCGCCCGGTCTACATAGCACCCGACCCCGATAATTCACCCTGCGGGTGGTGGGTCCACAGGGTGACAGCTGCTCCATGTTGTTCTTTCGGGCTGAGCCCGACCGGGCCCCATGGGCGAAAGCCCGGCCACCAGACGCTCGCCGACGAGCTCCCCTCCTGGGTCTGGCTCCGGGAGGGTGCCCCGGTTTCCCTTGTCCGGGCAAGGTGGCTACAATCCGTGGGCTGCTATTCATCAGGGTTTATTGAACCGCTCTTAGTCTGGGCTCTCCCCCGAGACCTGTTTGCCTTGGGAGACCCTACCAGGGGCTGACGCCCCGGACAACATAGCTCCCAGGATCACTGAGCCACTCAAACTCCTCCACCACGTTAAGGTGGCGATTCATAGGAGGAGCATGTGAAACATCATATGTGTAATTCATGGCACAGTTTTATTTGTCTTTCTACATATTTTCTC
Organism: Cyclopterus lumpus; assembly: GCF_009769545.1. Lineage (NCBI taxonomy): Eukaryota > Metazoa > Chordata > Actinopteri > Perciformes > Cyclopteridae > Cyclopterus > Cyclopterus lumpus. The sequence continues at coordinate 6,485,020 of NC_046987.1, forward strand.
GGAAAATAAGGGCCCCTAGGTGACACTGGAAGGGGCAGATCTTCGCCTCTCTTCACAGTTATTTGTTGTGTTGTGGACAAAAGTAGCAACCGAGAAAGATAAAGTAGAAAAACATAAACGACAATGCGATTGAGATGCTGTGCTGATCTGGGAGCAGGCTTGTACATAACGTCCCTGCATTGTTGCTGACGCTTGGGTTTTACATCTCACTTCCACTTTTTCCATACTTGATTGTATTTTTTTTGTTGTTCAAAAAGTCATCATGCATGAATGTGGGAAGGCCAGAAATGATGACGGTGTGGAAAAAAACTCTGGATGTCTTTTATGGAGCCGCAAGGTGCTCAGTGGTGCAATGAGAGAAACAAAAATTGAAGTATTCATGGTCAAATTTAATTTCTGAAAGATTAGACTTCCTTGGTTTAAAAAAAAGTAAGTACGCTTACATGGTTGACAGTAGAGTTGAAGTTTGTTTGTCTATAATTTAGAAATCGGTTTAGTCTCAAGTACACGTGTGTTCAATGAGGGATTTGATGGTATGCAAGGTTAAATGAACTCACAATGTCAAGCAAAAGATGAAATTGATGAATACAACTCAAAGCAGATATGAGTGCCTGCATGGTTTAAAGACAAAACTGTGCATGTGCGCGCACGCTTGATAAATGAGGCCCCAGAATTTGAAAAGAGGAAACTACCATGTTTCCTTTAGTCAAGGGTAAATACTCTTAATCTTTTACATCCCACCATTACTGCTGAACCCCTGGTGTTTTCCTCGAGCATCTAGTTGTGCGCGTTGTGTTGAAGAATGTGTGGCCTCTTAGAACTGAACAGCAGAGCTCTCAGATGTGGTTTATCTCACTTGCAGAGCTGGCTGACCAGTTTTGATGCCAATTCAATAATTTACAATAAAATAAGAAACATGTTGACAACCGTATAAAACAAACACAGGTTTAACCAAATGTGACACAATGCAATAGGAAGCGGCACTTTTGATTCTCTCTGGATACTTTCAAGGATGTGCTTTTAAAAAGAAGAAATATTAAATTTGTATGAAAAGGAAGAATCCTTTCCTCCATCCAGCACCGTGTTGTAAAGTAAAAAATAAATTCCCAAAAGGGCTGAAAAGAAGCACTTTGGCTGTCACTGTTTTTCTTCACTGCTGCTCCTGCACTGAATGTGTTGGAACAGAAGAGCTCAGAACAGACCAGGGCGAAAGGATAGAGTATAGTATACAACACTGTTTATCTACAACCACAGAGGTCTTCCCCAATGTCATACATCATTTAGTAAGTTAACAGAACACATCAACATACATAGTTGCAAAATGCGCCCAACACATGTTCCTCTCTAGAGTCATTCTGCTCTTCTGATTGATCAGGAAGTGTGCGTGTGTGTGTGTGTGAGTGTGAGTGTGAGATTTCTAACTATTGTGTGTTTCCTGTTTGTGTGTGAGATGTGTATAAAAGAGCAGCAGGTCGGTTCCACAGCTGTTCAGATATTACTTTCTTCTCTGGGACCAAACACACGCACGCACACACACGCACACACAGAGGAGGTCATTCTCAATAATTGTTTGGCCCCTCTGCACCACCTCTGCTCTCTCACTTCAGGCACCGTGGCAGAGGTGGAGTTATGAGATTGAACAAAGAGAAAAGAATGAAATGAGAAGCCCCCCCCCCCCCCCCCCCCCCCCTTATGTCTCTGTCTACAGGTTCTCTATAAAAGGCGTGATACACCTTTATCATAGCAGGTGGGCTGATGGAGCAACGTGACGCGTCACCTGCACGTGTGGATGACGAAAACAAAGAGCTGTGATTCATGTGTGATAGCTTTAGTCTCTTGGAACCCACGCATGGCTCGTCTTCGTTGTCGGCCGACAGTCAGTTACTTAAGGATTATGGGCATTATTACACACACGTGCATACCCTTTGCCTGGGGGGGGGGGGGGGGGGGGGGGGCGCCACTGAAGCCTTTTAACTCCCTCCTCCACTTTCATAGGAACGGGCATTGTGCCCGGGAGCTCCATCTGCCGTGGATGTGCAAATCCTGGGTGTATGGATTAAAGAACCCCACGGTGTGTGTGTGTGTGTGTTTTTCTGTACTTTTCAATAAAAGTGTAGAGTACCACAGGCAGAGCTAAAGCATGTGGTACTTTAAGTCAATTCAGTTTTTTCCACTTGGGTTTGAATGCTTGGAACTTGTCACCGGCATGTGTCCTTGTACTGAAATGAGAAAATAAGATGTAAATGCCTTGCATATGATAGATATGATATAGAAGTAATTATTTATGTTTTATATATTTATATATCTAATAAATATTGGAGAAACTAGCAAAGAGTACGCTAGATTGTTGTTTGAAACTTGTTGAGTAAACAACCGATGCTGACGGTTTACAAAAATGTTTGAAAAAAAATGATGAAAGGATGTGTGTGTTATGGCAGCTGACAGTATGATAACCAACAAATTAAGAGGACATTTAGAAAGATTACACCCCAGTCAGGTCAATACAAAAAGTGTTTTGATAAGTTTAAGCTGCTTATATATATATAATATTGTATAATTTATTTATTTTTGCACTTCCGAAAATATGAAGGAGAAGGGGGAGTAATACTTTAAAAAAAATGTTGTCAGCATTTCAAACGTGTAAAAGATGGACATACTGTATGCTTGTTGGGGGTCCTGCAGTAGTTTAGAGAATAAATAAGCAATCTGTCCACCCCCTAAAGTTGAAATGAAACCTGTACCCCTGCTGCTTAATATACTTTTATGTGAAGGCCTTCAACATCCATTTTCCCCCGAAATGAAGTGCTGCCCGCCCCGCCACATTCCAACCTCTCTTGCAGGTAAAGCCTGTTAGCCATAATTGTCTGCCGTATATCTCTCAAACGTTTTGTGTAAGCTCGACAGCTCCGCTCCAAGGCTGTTGCTCCTCCTATCAAAGGCTCAGTGCGCATCTGCGCTACATCGTAAAAGGCAACGCTAGCGCCCTCCGTCTTCTCGTTCCCCTTCCCCTCCTCGCTTGCCTTCCTTCAACTTTCCCTCTTGTCCTGTCTGCCTCCTCTTGTCTCTTCAGCCCCGCTCATTAATTCACAACCTGCAGCAATGTGGGTGAGAGCGAGCCGAAAATAAAGAGCGGAAAACAAGAGGAGCTGAAATGACAGAAAGCTCATGAGCTAAGGGCATGTCAGAGCGCCGCTGTGTGTGTGTGTGTGTGTGTGTGTGTGTGTGTGTGATTCTAGTTCATAAAACGTCATGTTTTATTGCCATTTGTGTAAGTGAATATATAAAAGTAAAGAAAACGTTGTCACGGCACATTCCGAAGAAACATGGCACAATGCAGCACACAACGTGACGCGACGGCCGCGGCTTGCAAAAGAACGGGACAAAACAAACATCGTAGTGCAACGACGCAATGGCTAATTCTCCGACGCGACCTGGAAAGAAGTTCGGCCACATTGCAGTCACAGTCCAAAAGTGAACTAGGTAAATTAGGAGCCGTTTCAGCTTGGCAGACGAGCGCTAGTCTATTAATTGGCGAGAATTGTGAGGCGAATACTGTTTTCTTAACAGCGGTCTTGTCCCCGCCCTCTCACCTTTCCACCAATCCCTGGTCTCCTGCCTCTTACGGTAGCGGGTTCAACAACTGCTGCAGTTTAACGCCAGAAAGCGAAGACGTCAAAGTCATTCCTGATCTACTAGCTAGCTTCTTATAAAAAAAGATTATTCTCGCCACTTAAACAAATAATAATATTCCAGAGGATAAATTAGTGTTGCGGTAGAAAATAGAGACCCTTTTCTTTGGAACCACTCACCTTTCAGAACACACACAAAGGTTTCTGTCACTGTACACTCCCCATAGTCATTGACTGAATCTCTGACGGCAACCAGATTAAACTGATTTAAGGAGGTGCATATTTCCCAAATAAGGGAACAATGCAGAAAGTAAGAGTGAACATGAAGCAAATCCACGGCAGCCTGAACGTACCTCTAGGGTGCTGTGCATATTTTACAGACAGGGGAAATGGCACTGCCTCTAAAAAGAAGTGGCAAGATCTACTCCCATCATGTCTTTGTCAGGAGACGGCGTGAGTCACAAGCGCCGCGTACCCTGTTGCCCGTGATTTTGTTGAGCAAACTCAAATATTGACCCCCTCCGCCTGTCTCCACAGCTCATTATTGACTGACCTCCGTTGTTCCCGATTTAGAATTGGTTTGTTCTCGACACTTTTAGCTTGTCCGAGCCCCAGATCTCCTCAACTCTTAACCCCCTCCCTGTACCAATCAAACGGACCTGTATGTCGTAAGAAAAAAAGAAACGATGCCCAGGTTGAACCAACTTTTAAAATGACTTGGCCCTTTTTTTCTCCCAGCGCACGATAATGAGGATTATCAAAATTCTGGGTTTTAGTTTCAGGGAGTCACCAGTGAATCCGGGGAGGATTTTAAAAAGCTGTAACATTCTGCGGTTTCATAAGTTTATAGTGCCTTGGCTTTGAGGTTTTGTATCGTAAGCCTCGGAGTTGGCGTGGCAGGTCTGAAAACTTTGCTCTGGCAAAGAAAACTCAAAGAAAGTGATTTAACTCAAAGTGCAAAGCCGGTGTTTCAAAGCTGGCATCAGAAATGGCTGCAGACACGACTCAATACCTCGCACCTGAGACGTTATTGTCTCTGTGTGTGTTCGTGTCCCGGAAGGAGCTTAAAGAAGTGCTCTGTATATCCTTTTTCTTTTTTAAAAGCTATATCAGGACTAGGAGTTTTCATCTAATTGTGTATTTGATGTCTTGTAGTTCAGAGTAACATCCTCTCTGCTTGCCACTATATTCTCCTCCTCGTCTTATGTCTTCTACTTTGCAGTGTTTACCCTTCTCTCGGCATCAACCTGTCCTCCGCTCTGTCACTGCACTTTGTTCCGAAAATACCAGCAGAGCCCGATGTCTTCTTTTAGTTTTTTACATTTTCAATCTTTCACGCTAGTATTGTCTCTCTCTCTCTCTCTCTCTCTCTCTTTGTTCTCTTCAAGGTTTAATTTCCCTCCGGTACTCCTCACACTTTTCGATCCTCTCTCCATCCCGTTTTCCTCTCCGTCTCTTTTGCATTCCTTCCCTCTGCCGGGGGCCTCATGTTGTACTTGTTATCCCCGTTCGTTATCTCATCGGGAATCGATACCTCCGTTTTGATTGGTTCTCGTCCATCCTTTGGATTGGAAATAAAGAGGAAGACAGTGCATATAGAGAGCTTCCTCGAGGAGGCACAACCTTAAAGTTTTGTTGTTTCCTTGTGTAAAAAACCATTGCCAAGCTTCGTAAAGCGTTTTCTTTTTTCCTCGCAGTCAGTCCGACAGCCTTGGCAACGTTCAGCCGACTTGCTTCTGTGTTCCTTCTTGGATTTAAAAAAAGAGACATAATGTGGGTCTGATCCAGCTGGCACACACACGTCTATGGTCTTTCAAAAGATGCACGTGAAATTAATCCTCATGCTTGGATATAAAAAGAAACCCAAAAATAAGTGAGTAAATGTCATTCATGAATTGAATGTTTCAAATACCTGAATATTTGGTCTCTCTCATTTTTATAGTAAATGGCTTGAACAAAAATACTTGTCATGGTGTGATACACGCATTTTAGCTGATGCTCTTTTGCACATATAGATGGGGCACTACTACTTATCCACCCATCCCTCCTGGTACGTATACAAAATGGAAGTCCCGCCCCTCAGACGCTCGCTGGCCAATCGCAGCGCAGCACCGGCCAGCAACGACCTCTAATCCATAACTTTTCTTGCAGTCGTTTTCCAATATTAGCAAAGTTTCAATTAAACTGAAGACAGCCACAAGTTAGCGAAAGGGAGGAAATAAAGAAATGAAGTGGCTGCCTACTCTTCTTCCTCACCCCCTCATGCTCTCACTCCTACATGAGTCTGCTTCCTCTGATTAATGAACTTTCCAGCTCAAGGGTACATTTATGTAACACACACACACACACACACACACACACACACACACACACACACACACACACACACACACACACACACACACACACAGCTTTATCTCACGTCTTTATGCAGCAGAGCTCCAACCCAAGCACAGCCCATTTCCTGTGTATATTGTCTTCCTCGTTATGTAATGAAGTTTCCCCATCAGTCATGGCAAACTAGATATAATCCAAAACATCCATCACGTTCTACAGTAACGTTTCTTAATCACAGCCAGTTCCTGGTTGGCTATGATAGGTCATTTCTATGGCATCACATATATTCTCAATACCATTAATCATAGCGTTGCATGCAAATGAAAGTATTTCAAGTCTTTATCACTCATCTGAATTTATTAAACATAACATCAATCATAGCTTAGTGTATGAACTTTGAGGTAATTTGTGTGCGTGTATATATATATGTAGAGAATCAATCATACATTATTGGGAATGTTAGATTTACATATCTTTATCATAAAAGCAACACATGTGATTTACTTAAAGAACTTTGGAAGTCAGACTGTTCTTGTTACATCATTTGTTTAAAGGGTCGGCTCCATCAACTAGAATCTGGCATGATGATATTCAAAGTTACAAAGCCTCCAAAGAGCGGTGACATACGACACTTATTATGAATGATGAAGGTTGTAATGAACTTTTCTTGGTGTATTCTAATATCAGTAAAAACAATTTGGTTGTGTCATCGTAATTTGCAAAAAAAAATTATGTTTATCTCTTTCGAGAACGTTGCCATTCAACATTGTTTGAGTTTTGTTGTCTGTATGTCCAACAATATATATATCCCAGGGCACATATCTGTATATGAATGGGGAGAAGAGAGTGACAGTGATCCAGGAAATTGAAGGGACATTTGAAGATCAATTCAAAACATTACACGATTGGAAAAAAGTTATTATTAGTGGATGTTGACACACTATTATTCTCAGATTCAGTAAGTGACGGTGTGGGCTACAACTTGAGCTCCATTCTTTTGTTCGTGTCTTTTGCCTACACAGGTTTACATATTGGCAAACTGGCTCCATTAAAAGTTGCTTTCTGTGCAGTGAACCAATGAATGAGCAGACATATGCATATTAAATTGATACTGAAGAAAAGGTTAAAACCATTCTTAGGCAAGTTCTGGAGTTAGAAGGGGCCTTTCATTATTATTTCTAAGCAGATTTATGCATATTCATACACCGTGGGCATTATAATTAGATCCTCAGACAGTGTAAGTCACACGGAATCTAAATATGTGTATCATGTGTCGGTCTGAAATAGAGGGATTTCTTCTTTAACACAGGGTGTCGCTCTGTGGAGAAAGAGAAGACGTACTATTAATGGATCTTTAATAAAACCAAATTTAAAACTGACTTTAAAATGAAATGAAGCAGCATCGTGGAACTGGTCTAGCCCGGTTGGATGCGGGTCAGACGCTGCCCGACTTTGCCGAATCGGGGTGAAATCGATGTGGGAGTTTACTATTTTGTCATGTTGGCCGGGGGTTTCTTTGGTTTCTTGAGGTATCCTCAGGAATCCAAATCCACTTTTGACAGTGATTTATAGTTTTCTAAACTGATACAAGCAGGGACTTTCAATAACAAACAAAAAAAGATCATTATTAACGGACGTATTTTATTTTTATTTTTAAATATGGTATATTTTAACGCACAGATGTCCTGGACAGGACGTACATTCTTTATTCTGTTGCAGATGAGGTCCCTTTTGGGTTTCCATGTTCGGAAGTACAAGTCATTATTCATGGTACTGCTGGGCAGACTTAAAATGACGTTTTTTCTTCTTCTTCTTTGTCCTAACCTAACGGTGTTGGAGGCGGTGCAGCATCGGTAATCACGGCAACATACTTCACCACACAGCACTCCGGACCGGCCTTGTCACAAAGAGCCGAGGCAGAGATGATCTATCATCGGTGTCTTGATGCAGAAACAGCCACTTAAAGTCCCGGGAGGGAAACCTCATATGTCTTCATCAAGACAGATCGCTAACCAGGCACATCTGTGGGACTGGAGTGTGAGCTGGGTAAGCCCATTAGCAGAAGGAGCAGTCCATTTAAAAAAAAAAAGATTATTATTTGGCCTTTACCCCCCTTTCTTTTGATTAAAAAAGGGGACAATATGCAACAAAAAAAATAAAAAAAGGCAACGTATTAGAACCCAGGACACTGTGGTAAGGACTTAACATTTCCAGTGTGCTAGTAGTTCTATTTGGGCCTTTATCTTGTGTGCCTTACTCAATAACCATATATGTCATTCATGCCTGTGTGCGTTGCT